>NW_004955457.1:3900565-4008266 GCF_000276665.1 Chinchilla lanigera
TCACCCAGGACTGAAAGACTGTGCTGTAAATGACGGCTTTGCCTCCTTTTTCCCTCTTCTACAGGTGGACGCTGCCATAAGTCCTGCACAGGCCGATGCTGGGGACCTACGGAAAATCACTGCCAGACTTGTAAGTGTTCATCAGTGGAACAGCATAGGTTTGACATGGTCAAAAAGCTTAGTAATTAATTCTTTCTGTAATTCTGGTCATGCAAATATGAGGATGAGCTTTTGCCTTCTCAGGCTTGATTTACTTCTATGGAAAGAAACTGCCTAATACTATTGCTTTCAAGTGAAATTTAATATATAATTTGATTCTTATGTTTAGTTTTGGACACTGGGTTAATGATTTTGCAGCATAGCTGTGGTGCTACTAGCTGTGACTTCAGAATCTATATATCTGTAAAAGAAAATTGAAATGTGTGCAAAATGAAAACAATTCGACTTCAAGTGGATGGATGCTGTCCTCCTTTGCCCAAGTACTTGTGATATTCATTGATGAGAAGAAGAAAGGAAAGGCAGTGCACTGTGTGTCTGCTCTATCCAGGCACTGTTCAAGCTACAGGGAGAGAGACTGGGAATTACGGATGTACAGTAACTATTGTTATCAGTAAATCTTACCCTCAGAACATGAGTCTTAGGGTTAGCCATTAACTAGTAAAAGCAGGAGGCTGTCATTGCTGACACTTGATAATAAAATGTGCTGAACATAAAGACAATATCTAATACTCTCAGGATTCTTAAATCCATTTTACACTCCAGTGAACTCTGAAGATGCACTAATCTTTAGGACAAGCCTGTTTCTTTAAAAATGGAAAACAAAATGCTCTCTATAAATGGTAAATATCTGTTATTCTTGCTACGATACCAGCCACGGAAAGGATGTATAGAGAACAGTGAAGTGACAATTTCAAATGTATTCTTCATTAAAAGACAGAAAATATATTGAGTGTTTTAACATGCAAATGTTAGATATTGTGGTAATCTGTCAGATGGTTGTATGAAAGTTTAGAGATTTCTAATTTGTCTCAGTTTGTGATATTTGCTACATTGTTTCAATAAAGAAATACAAACAAATTATCTTCTTGTAAGCCACCAAAGGGAAAATAATATAGAAAAAGATATATTCTCAATGATTTCTTAAATTCATTTTTAAAATTCATATGCATTCTCACATTCAAAATTCATGAAATGTAAGAGAACAAAGTAGCAAATATCTTCTCACTGTGTCCCTTGTTTGTCCTGCAGCCATCCAGAGGCAACCCTTGTTTTCAATTTTTGTGTATCTTCACAGATAATTTGTGCACACCCAATACATGTCCTATCCATTTTTCATGCAAATATTAACATGCTTTGCATTTCTGTGTACTTTGGTAATCAGCTCTCTGTTACCTTAATGAGATAACTAACACAATTAGCTTATGAAGAGGAAAAGGTTGTTTTGGGTTGTAGTTCTGGAGGGTTCAGTCTCGGAGCAATTAGCCCCTTTGGCTTTGGGACTGTCACAGGACAGCACCTGATGGCAGGGTGAATGTGGCAGAACAAAACTGTTCATCTCATGGTAGAGTAGCACAAAGGAAGACAAGGCCAGGGCCCCACAGCCCCATGTAAGGGCACACTGCCAATGACTAAAGCCTACTTCTGTGCCCCAGCCTAGAGTTCTACCACCACCCAATGACACTATGGCCAGGAGACAAATTCTTTCTCAGATGACCATTTGGGGGCATTACAAATCTAATCTGTGGCCTCTTGCAATTTGATGTGTCATTCCAGGCATACATGTGTGAACTATTTGTACATCAGTTCTTAAAAATGGCATTGGTAGGGTACACAAGTGTATTTGCAGTTTGGTAGAGAACATCAGCATGGAGATTTCATTCTCTGTAGAGACTGTTAGTGGTCTCTTCTGCCAGGAGCAATGGGAATGAATGCCTGTTCCCCAGTTCTCTGGCTAAATCAGTGAATTATCAAATTCTGGGGTCCTTGTCAAAAGATTAGATGAAAAATGGTATCTCAGAGTAGATTTAAATTAACTTATTTAATAGGATAATGCCTTCTAGCAGGAATGTTTTGACAAGAATTTTAAAAGGATTCTATAGTAAGATTAGCCTGACATGCATTCCCCACAACGCTTGGAGATGGCAATGTTTTAATAGCAAAGAAGTCAGAACCAGGAAGTGCACTGTGCCAGGATGACACTCACGTGGCCATTTGTAAGAGGTTCGGATCTCTAAAACAATTAAGAGTCCTTGCAGCATTTTGTGATACAAAGTGACAACCAAGGAAACCACTGGAGAACATAGAGATCTATGGTCTTTCATGACAAAACAAAAACCAAAATAAAATAAAACGAAAGGAAACGAAACACACTTGCTGAGTTGCCCATCTTCAAAATAAGCTGTTTTGGTCTAACTCCTGACTTAACTTTGTATTTGTGTGAAAGAGTGACCAAAGAGGCTTCCTGTGCTTCCTGCTGTTAGTGCTGGGCACTCTGCCAAGACCACCCACCACGTTAGATGGGGAAGGAGGGTGTGCAGATCTGAGAAATGCTGGTTCAGGGCTGGGGCTCCTTCTTCGTCTGGGTAGGGACACTTACAATGCCTTGCCCTTGTGCTGTTCCTCAAGCGTTTGCTCCAAACCACAATGCTCTCCTATGCTTGTCATTCCCACTTCCTCTTTCCCTGGCTCTTACATTACTTTCAGAGTTTTTAGTTAAATGGAACGGGCAGGGAGGAGCAACCTGCATGATTTGTGCTGGGTGAGAATTCCTGTACTGTGCTTTCAATATTATCCATCATTGCAAATCAAATAAAATTACTTTAGTTGATAGTTTTAATTTTGAACATTTTTTGTAGAATACAAAATACAACAATATAATTAGATGACAAAAGTGTGATATATGTTATATACTTGTGTGTGTGGCTGGGACATAGGAACAAAAAGTTTGCAAATCCCGGTGGGAAAGTAGCACAGAAAGAACATATACGGGCTTCCCCAGATTTGACCAAAAATTATTTTCCTTCAACTTATACAGTGTTCAAATAACTGAAACTTTTAATTTCTTTGAACAGATCTGATTCTGATGGCCAAAATGTACAAAAGACATAATTACCATCAACATCTTCTATATTTATAATAGAAAATGCTCCAGATAATTGCCAAGCAGACACATGGATTTTTCATAGAACTACCCCCTTTCAGAAAGTCTCTCTGTAGTCATGTATGTGCTATGTGACACTTTACTCTTGGTCACAAAGCATGCTTATCTTATCTTCCCTGCCTTTCCTTTCCTTTCCTTTCCTTTCCTTTCCTTTCCTTTCCTTTCCTTTCCTTTCCTTTCTTTTTTCATTCTTTGTTTTCCTTCCATTTTTCTTTTTTGTTGTTCTTGTTGTTGTTTTTGAAAGAGGGTCTCACTATGTAGCCCAGTCTGGCCTTGCTTCAACCTCTTGAGTAGTTGTGATTACAGACATGCACCACCACACAAAGCATGTGAGTCCATGTGCAAAGCATGTTTTTGAACCAGAGATGGTTTTGTCTTCCAGGGGACATTTGGTAATATCAGAACATTCCATAGTAGGGAGATAAGGAGCATGTCTATTGGCACTAGTAGGATAGACTGGGGATCCTGCTGAATAACACACAGTACACACAGGAGCCTCTCTTTTCCAAACAAATAAGATTCATTCAGTATAAAAGGTTACAGTAACCAGGTACAGTGGTGCCCACCTCTAATCCCAATTCTTATGAAGGCTGAGGCAGGAGAATTTCAAGTTCAAGCCAACCTGGGAAGCTTGGTAAGAGTGTCTCAAGGTTAAAAAGAAAAGTCAATAGTCCTGAAGTTGAGAAATTTCATAACAGGTACAAGCCTCATAAAAGATGCTGAGCCAGTGAGATTCATTTCCCCAAAGAATTTATATTTGGGATCCACACTATTGGTTCCACTATCTTAGAAACTGGAAACTAAAGAGGCAATGAATCTAATTGAGGGTTCCATTTTTGGACCACATGTGTTAATCAGAAGCAGAAATACCCAGTCTTTAGGGACATTGAGAATAAAGCAAGCTACACAGAAAAAAAGTAACTAACTTGTTCACAGATTTAACCTCTGGTACTCTAGCCTTCATGAGGTCCAGATGCACCTCTACCCCAGCTACCGTGAGAAACATGATTCTCTCCTACTACAATGCGGTGGAGTTTATTGCTTGCCACCAAGTGGAGGGGAGTCTTGCTTATGAAAACTATGAACTTATAGCTTCTGTGTCAAAATGCCAATCACAAACAATTGAAATCACCTAAGTTTTAGGAATAGAAACTAATCTTATTATAATCTAAAACTCAGACAATTGTCAGTCCACAGAGTCTATTAAATTCAACACACATGCTTCTAAGACATACGTGTATAAATTTTAGTATTGTGTAGCACTGAGCTTCATATCTTATAAAATAGTTCCATTTTCAGTGAATTTCCTGTGAGTTAAAGAAGATAGCTATCATTAATCTAACTTCACAACTGGAGAAAAATAAGCTGAGAAAATGAGAACTAATAATTAGAATTTCAACCTCCACATTCTGATTCTAAAGATAATACTGTCTCGTGTTTACTGTAAAACACACTATGAGATTTGAGATCATTAGATTGGAAATCAGATGATATAGATCTCAGTTGTCTGTACTTTCTGTCATGTACTTTCTAAATCTCAGTTACCATGTCTATAAAATGGAAATTCTCTCACTTATCTCAGAGGGTTGCTTTTTTGGGAATGAAATTCAATACCTTGATATAGTTGAAATGCTTAGATATTTTTAGGCACACGTTAAAGACCCAATAAATAAAACTGATAGTTTAATAAAGCAGAGGTGTTAGAAAACTTAATCCTTTTTGAATCTGAATGAGTGGCGGTGGGTGAGAAACTGCAGCCAGCTCTGCCTTGTGAAGTCTGCTGACACCACGTGTCTGGGAGTAAAAAGCAGAAGCCTACAAACAAGTGTGACTTCTTGCCCTGGACATTCATTCCTGTCTGACTTCTTGTTTGACCTACTTGAAAGACAGGTTTCTTATCCACATTTAAATAAGACAGCAACGTTAGGCAAAATGTATTTTGAAGCTACCCAAATATATACTTATAGTAAGACCTGGATTTTAGAATTATGATCACATTTTTTTGGTGAGAATTAGACCTGTTGAGGGATTTCCTAACAATGTAAGACATTCAAATATTTCATGGAGGTATGATGTACATGATCAAATCATTTTCTAGGTTTTATTTAGATTTTTAATTGTTGATTTGTTAACTAAGGCATATTATTGACCCTTAGGCCTATTTTAGATAAACTTTTGTCTCAGTTACTTTATTTTCATTGCTGGAGCAAAATACTCGACACCCAAAATTAAGGATGGAAAGGTTTCTCCACAATTTGTGGAGATTTCAGTCCATACTCAGCTGGCTCCAAGGCAGAGTGGCACATGGCAGAGGGCAGCAGTTCATGGCAGTGGAACACAGTAAAAGCAACAAGAGCAAAAAGGGAGGAGCGGCAACAGAGAGCAAGCCTCTTTCCCTCCCTTGTACTGTGTACAAGCTACCTGCCATAGGACAGATGTAGAACTCACACTCACAATCCCAGTATTGGACCATGGATCAACTGAAAACTCTAGAAGCCTGCACCATGACTGCATGAGGCTGTGGGGGGACATCTAGATACCAACCATGACAACTTTTATCTGAATCCTGACTCAATCATTTTTAAGAATCAGAAATTATGTTCTACAAGTATTGTCTTACTAGTGTAAGAACCTGAACAAGTGAATAAAATCTAAAAGGTATAATAGATATTGTGAAAGAGAAAGAAACTACTCAAAAGGAAAGAACAACTAGAATGAGGGAAAAGAGAAAAGAAAGAAAGAAGGGAAAAATATGTATATATGTATACACAGAATAGCTAAGATTGTTGTACTACTGATTTCTGTTACATTATTGAAAGGAAAAGTTAATGTTTAATTGTTTGATCAATCTTACATGCCTGTATTTATCTGAGTAACCAATCTAAAGATATCAATATGTAATACAACCACAATTATTAATTTCCTATCACCTTGTCTGAAATTCTGTATTGCTTTTATTATTTTAGTGTTAATTTGTAAATGCCTGTATGTCTGTTAATATGTTTTCCATCTTCTACCTTTAAAATAAAAAAGGAAAGAAATTATTTTCTACAAGTTTTTCAACAATGTTTTGCTTTTGTTGATTCACAAACTGATTATTTCTAATCATTCTTTTGTCTATGACTGAAATGAATCCCTTTCAGTAAGAACTTCTCTGGAGGTATTTAACTTATGTTTTGCTGAATACTTCCTTATTTTTATGGAGAATTTTTCTGAGATTTTTTTCAGTTTGTTATGGAAGAAAAGTGCATCACCTTAGCTCAGGAAGCTGAAGTTGGGTATATATTCTGTTCACCCCATATTACTAATGCTAACTTCTCAAAAGGGTATTCTCTTTGTACATGTGCTGGGACTCACCCTGCGTTGCTTAATATTGACCACTTATGGGGAAGACAAGAGACAAGAGAGTGAGTTCTTGTTAATGAGTGAAAGGTTAGGGTGAAGTGAAGCATGGAGGGGCGGTGAGAGTGAAAACCGTCTGTGAACACAGACATGGGAAAACAAAGATGTCCACTGTGACAGTTGTGAGTTTGAGAATGGGTCTGCAGCTGCCAAGGTTTTAAAGTGGCAGAAATGAGGCAAAGGTTTAGGTTTTTGTTTTTAATAAAGTTAGCAAAATGGAAGAAAAGTCACTATATGGCCAGCTTATTATGGAAAGTCACTCACTATTCAAACTTTTCAGACAAAAATTTTAGTAAGATATTGTTATACTTTACTTTAATTTAGTTATATATTACAACTTATTTTCTGTCCCACTTTGGGTGTTGCAGTTAGTTTGATTGCCTTAAAGTGTCATTGTGCTTCAATAACGTTTAATAATGTTCAAACTATAAGCTAGAGTGAGTAGCGTTAAAGGTTGGATCTCTGTATTACATACTTTTCTCTCATTGCTGACACAAAATACCCAATACTCAAAATTAAGGAAAGAAAGGTTTATTTAGTTTACAGTTTGTGGAAGTTTCAGTCCATAATCAGCTAGCTCCAAGGTAGGGTGGCATGGTGAGGGGAAAAATTCATGGATGCAGAAGACAGCAAAAGCAACAAGAGCAAAAACAGGGTGGAGGACAAGCTTCTTTTTCTCCTTTATATTGTATTCTGGCTCCCCTCAGGATGGGTTTAGCACTCACACAATCCCACGCGCTCGTCTTGCACAGTCTCAGGATGCTTGCAAAATGAGGATCCTGTCCCCTTGCTGAGTCACTTAGGTAAGCTTCTAAACTTCTAAAGTTGACACAACATATTAACAATTCCAGCTAGAATGAGTAAGGTTAAGGATTGGATCTAATGTGCACCTCACAAAATCTCATGCATTCAGAGTAGGGGCTTTGTTAGGGATTGGGTCAGGGGGCATTGTGTTCATCAGTGGATTAATCCATTGATAGCTTGTGGCTCAGTGTGCTGCTAGGTGTTGGGCTGGATCAGAGGTTACTGAGGGAAAGACTGGAAGGGTGGATTCTTATCCCCAGCTCTTCCCTCCTCTCCCTCTGTCCTGACTGTCAGACGTGCCCAGTCCTCAACTATGCGCTTCCACCATGCTCTTCTGTCTTGGATTCAACCAACCATGGACTGAATCCCTCAAAACTATGAACCAAAATGATTCTCTCTCCTTTCAAATTGATGTTATGGAGCACTTTGTTCCAACAGCAAGAAAGCGTCTAGTACAACCATTTTGAAACATTTTTCTAAAATATCAGATATTTTTCTAAGTAAATTCTTTTAAAAAAAATCTTAGATGATCTAAATAAATGATGTTTGTAGAATCTTACCAAGTGCTCAACTCTACTATTTTAGCCATAAGGAATCTGATTTTCTAAAGCACCTTAAATTCATTCTCCTTAAATTTGTGTGTGTGTGTGTGTGTGTGTGTGTGTGTGTGTTAAAGCATCCTGTCCCTAAAAACCTAACAAGAATATCTCCTACAAAGCTGCAGATAATCATAATAGAATTTAGGCTTGGATACTGAGAACTGCATTACATGTGAGCAGCAACTCCAACTTGAAAGTACTTTTAAGCTCAGCGAAATCGTACCTGCGTTGCTCCACAGTGCAGCTTAAATAAATTGATTCAGTGGATTAATGTAGTCATGTCAGAGGAGACAAACTTATCTGCTATGTGAAGTTGGAAGCTTAAAGAAGTATTATTTAGCAGGCTTATTGGGAAGAATGACAACTTTCTCTATTCATAAGAACTGAGTCCTAAAGTCTGAACTCTGTAGGTGTAGGTGTAAGAGAGACTAAGCTTTAAGAAATAAGTAATAATGATTAAAGGAACAAAGTTATCTCTGTCCCTGCAAGATATATGAAGTACACTTATCTCATTCAAAATAGACATTGCATGTCCTTTTTTATCTTTAAGCTCAGTATCAGACCAGCTCTCTCTAGTCTCTCATTATCAAGGAGTGCAGTGGTTTCATTTTACACATTCTTTTTGTCCTCCTAAACCTCCAGTCGTCTCATTTAGTCACTGAATTTTGAGTGAGGAGAGGGAACAAAAGCATACCTTGCATTATTAGAGTTTGCATTTCTCAACCTCTGCATACATTTGGCATTGAAGTAGTATAGTTATCATCAGTTGCAGATTATATATATCTAGAATGCTAGGTGGGTAACAATTCAACCTAATTTTCTGTCTTATAAATTGCTTTACTAATGACATTTCTCACCTGAAGATTCACTGAAAATTGTGTGTTTGGCAATGAGTTAAAAAAGTTATTTGTCTTCTTAATTGAAATATTACCCTAAACAAAGTGGTAAGGAAATGCATATTTTAACTGCTGGAGTGACTACATAAATTTTACTTCTGCTCTTTATATTATTATAAAAACAATTATAGCTAAAATACTATTTTACTCAAAAGAAACCTTCTGCCAGTAGAATCCACTCCTTCTTACTACTAACAATATTCTCTGTAACCAGATTATCTCAGAAATGCTTTTTAAATTCAAAATAGTAAAACAGTGAAATTAATATAAGCAGTGTATTTGTTCAGTTGTGGCTAGTTGTGAATGGGGTATTAGTGTATTGACAAAATAAACCTTTGTTTCAAACCCTTTACATTTTTTATTGCTTTTATAAAAACATTATAGGATATGCTAGACAAATTTAGATATTATTTAACATTTTTTCAGTAATTATTATGCTTCAGCATAAAGAAAGTTTTTCCCCAGAGTGGCAATATAGTAAAAGTTTTGCATTAATAATAGATATAAAAAATACCTATAATTTTAACCCAGGTTTTACATTCCATTCATTCTTAGGGCAACACTAGAAATAATAGAATTCCATTTTTTTGTCTTATATTATATCTGGAACTGCTTTGAAGGGCAATATTAAAATCTGAGAAAATTACCTATCTTTGTTCCTCGAAATTTTATTAAGAAAATATTGTATCTCAGAATGAAATTTTACTTTTTGCCATGAAATTTCCAAAAGTTTCCTGTCTATTGTGAAAGCAAAATGACAAACTGTGAAGACCATAGATTCATTACACTTCCGTACATGCATACATGTATAATTTGTCTAAAGTGCAATTGTGTTTACAGTCTTTGTACAGAAAATGTTTAAAAAGAAGGTGCTGATGTGGTAAATATCCAATTAGAGAGAGAAAAGCAAGAGGGAGCTGATGGAGAGAAGAGAAAGGGCTGAGCCAGCACTCCCGATCAATCAGCGCGGCAGCCAGCCTTTGTGAGAAGCTGGCATCTTTAATTAAAACTCTTGTATTTTACTAATAACTTTGCATGTCCATAAGCTTTCTTATTGATTTCAATTATTTTCTATTTTCCCTTCCTGGATTTATAGTTTGTAGAGATATTGTAAAATTAAGGGAAACATTACAATGGGCTAATTACTTGTTCACATTTAACATTTCAAATGGTGACCCAATCATTTCCTAGAAGAAAATGAGAGAAAAACCTTCCCCGATTGGCAGTACTGTTCATTCTGAACTAAAGTTGGCAATATTGGTTGATCCCTATATTTTGCTTCAAACTTTAAAAGAAGATAGTTTCCATTTTAAATACAAGAGATATGCTTATCTGCAGTGCTCTAAAACAGTTCAATGTGACTCAGGAGATATTGCTTAATGCCATATGAAGGGCTCATGGCACACAGAGAAATAGGTAAAGTTGTACCTGTGTTTTTGGCATGCTGTGGGTGTTATAGCAAACAAAACTGAGGGATGCTTGCAAAGGTGAAAAATAATATTGAACTGGACACAACAGACTAGAGATAGAGCCCTGCCTCTAAACTAACTTGATTTTAAGCAACTCAGATTCCTCAGATTCCCTCATCCGTGAATGAAAGAATTGACATAGGATGATTTCTGTGCCTGCTGTCTTGCCTGGTTAGGATATGTGTATGTGTGCATTGTCATCTCTAGTTTCCAAGGCTATTTATTTTCCAGCTAGGTCTTATTTTGGGGGAGCCATGTGTAAATACATGGACAGTAATAGACTGTACGATATTCATATAGATGATACTGTTAGGCTAGGAAGAATGCAATTATGGGAATGTGGTGACAGTAGGTAATCTAGGCAGAGAGATCAGAAGGAATACTCCATATCTGAAATATCATTAAGAAGACATTTAGATGGATAGTTAGAAATTTCTGTTGGTGTTTCTATTAAAAGGAATTTTTTGTCTCTGTTTTGTGAGATGGTGTTGCACTATATAATTTAGGCTGGACTTGAACGCACTGACATAGTCCTGGCTGCCCTTGAACCCAGGGAGGTCCTCTGTTCCATCTCCCACATGCTGGGTTTGCCAGAGTGCATTGTGCTGGGCTAGGATTTTACTGTTTTGATTATGGTGAAAATCTATTCTGAGTTATTTTTATCGTTGCAACCAATTTCCCTTCATTATAGTAACTATCTGACTATCGAAGAGAACATTTTAAGATTAGATACATGTGAAACGCTTCTGATTAATAAGGCATCCATATTCAGTCTTTACTACAGGTAAAGGAAATGAAACTTCATTCTTGGAAATGCATATACTTACATTCCGATCTATGGTTAGGGGATCTGTTGTTAGTCAGTTGGTTTGGCTGGGGGGTGAGTTAAGTAAACAGCCTAGAAAGAAAAAGGTTAATAAGGGGTGATAGATACAGGTCAATTTCTTTGTGTGAAGTCATACTTTTGGCCATTATATTAAAATAATTGTAAAATCCCTATCAGATATTTTAATATTCTATATTACAGGCCAATGCAAGTATATACAACAAGTGAAAGTGTATATTATAACAGCTGCTTCCCTCTTTTGACATAGGAATTTACAAAAAAACATTGTCCTTATATCAACTTATGAGGGTATAAAAGGTAGAACTAGAAATATTTTTGAAAAATCATTTTTACATATTGCTCTCTCACTGAAGATAGGTGGAAAGTTTGGTATATCTAATCTTTTTGCTTATGAATTTTATTACAGTGGCCTTGAAAGAGCATTATGTCTACAAGAATATCTTCAGGTTTTGCCTGATTTTGTTGCTTCCTGAGTTGGAACACTGGTTAGGGCAGTTATCTCCCTGTAATATGAGATGTTATGCATAATTAACATGTATATAATTCTATTGACTAAAATAGAGAAGGGAAGAAGGTACAGAAGGAAAGATTCACATTTACATTTAATAACTGATAATTTAAACAGAAAACAAGCTGCTATAGTTAATTAAAAAAATAGAAAACTTGAGTAAAGAATTATATACTAAGTTGAAAAGACTTTTACCATGAAAACATCAGGTCTTCTAAAATTAAGCTATAATATTAATCATCTTTAAGTAACTAATACTCAGTTTAATTGAACAAAACTGAACTATCTGTGAAAAATATTTTTGATTAAAGAGGCACACATTTGCAAAGAAGAAACTTGTGGACGGCTGTTAGGGCTCATATCTAGATGTCCCTCCAAAGCTTCGTGCAGTTATGGGTGGTGAGCTTTGCAGAGGTGGCTAAATCTAGAGTTTGTGATTGATTCATGGTCCAATGCGGGGATGAAGGGTGTGAGTGCTACACCTGCCCTAGGGTGGGTAGCCTGCAAACAATATACGGAGCAGAAAAGCCTTGTTGTCCATCTCCTGCTTGCTGCTTTTGCTGTCTTCTGCTGCCACGTACTGTTGCCCCTTGATTATTTGCCACCCTGCCTTGGAGCCAGCCAATTATGGACTGCAACCTCTACAAACTGTGAGCTAAATAAATCTTTCCTCCTTTAAATTTTGGCATTAGATTTTTGTCTCAGCAAGGACAGAAAAGTAACCAAGACAAAGGCTTTTCTCCATCAGGTATTAAAATGGTGAAGAAAGTAATTTTTGAAATGGTATGCTGTGGGGGCTGCATGGGATTCACTTAGTAGACAGGCCATGGAGGCTAAATTCTGTAGTAATGAAACATAGGGTTGTCATTTTGAAAGCATGAGAGAAAGCATAAATTATTCAATAACTAATGTTGAAACAAATGGCTCATATATGAAATAAAATGAAGTTGCATCCCGATCATAAAACAATAGACAGGAGATGGATTGCACCTTACATTTTAGAAGGCATAAGATACATTACAGATTGTGAATGCGTTGTAGAGTAAAATTTAAGAAAATGCCTGGAAGTGTTAAGAAAATAGAAGAAAATTACAGAATGATGAAAGTTTTTTTTTGAACATAAGTGATGTAAAATATAAAAGAAAGATCATTTTAAATAGATCATAATGCTTTATATTCTTAATATATTTTAATAACATTAAAAAGAATCAAATTTTGTAACACTGTTCATTTTTTCTATTAAGTTTATTAGTACAGTTTACATACACATAATGATGACATCCCTCACAGGACATTTGTACCAGTACATGATATATCTTTATGCTTCAAATTCTTTTTTTGAAGATACCAAAAATAGGAATAGCTAGGTCAAACGAGACCTCTAGTCCTACTTCTTTAAAAAATCTCCACAGAAATGAATTAAGAATTTACACAAAAATATCTTTAAAAACTTGACTTTCCTTATAATCAAAGATATACAATTTTTAAAGATAAAATTTATCAAGTAATTCCTAGTTTAGATAAACATATGGAAGAGGGGTAATCAGAATTACACTTGGTAGACTGTAAGTAGTACAGATCATCATGTAGATTAGTTTGTAGTTTGCGTCAAAAGATTAAGAAGCTCGGGGGCTGGGGGTCTAGCTCAGTGGCACAGCGCCTGCCTGGCAAGCACAAGGTTGTGAGTTCGATTCCTGATACCGGAGAAAAACAAAAACAAAAACAAAAAACAAAAACAAAAACAAAAGATTAAGAAGCTCGTGGAGCAGGAAACTTATTATTTCAACATATTTTAAATTTTCATACAATCAAAATGTACTTAAATATTGTGTATTAAGCAGTATATATAACAGTAAAAATATAAACAATGTAAATATTTTAGAAAGTGTGTTAGAGTATATCCACATCATATTATAATTCAGGCTTTTGAAAAATAATGCAGCAGAAGCATATCTATACTTCCATACAAAAGTATTAATGATGCAATATGTAGTGAAAGTGTTAATAAATAAAGCAAGATATTTGCTTTTATGTTTTAGCAATACCAATGACAAATATTTCTATAATGCTATAGTAGGTACGATATTAAGCATTGCTGCTACCCTAAGCTTAATGATTTCCCACAATACATATAATCTTACACTAACTCAACAAAATAAATACCATTGTTTTTTATACTTTACTCATGAAGAAGTTGAATCACAAATGTGTGAGTAATCTGTCCAATCTAGAACAGCTGCTATCCAAAGGCAAAACTGGGGCTCAGGATATTCTCGTGCTGCCTCTCCCACTATTCTGGCTTTATGCTCACAGCCGCAACTGTATTGTTCCATTCAGTCCTGCCCAACCATTCCAGTAGATCCTGGAGACAAGGAGGGAAGGACAACCTGTGGTGGAGAAGACAGAATTCTGAGGGAGGAGAGCAAGATAATTCCAGGGTGTGGAGAAAGATTGGGAAGTGGAATTTTTCCACGGGCAGGATGTGAGGAATGCATTGCCTTTAGGGAGCTTGAAAAATACAGTTAAAGACTTATTTTTTTTTTTTACTTTTGGTAACACGGTTTTTGGACTCTTAACTGTTTTCCTATATTATGAGCCATGAGAACGCATTAAAGATACACAAGGAACCATGGGAGAAACCTCAAGTATGTATATAGGCAGCCAAAGGTATTGCCATGACAAGTGTAAGAGAATGAATAACTTATTTTTGGTGACACAAATCTGTTCTTATTTGTATTTCTCTGAAACTGTGCATTGCATATGAAATTTCAGACTTATAAGAAGGAACAACAAATAAATCACATCTTCCTTATTATGATGTGATATGTATAATTTTTGAGGATTTATGAATTTTCACCCTGATCAGAGAAATGGTAATTTATCAATACATTAATAATACATGAAACCTTTATTTGATATGTACAGATATGTTATTTTCTATAGCTATGTTGCTCAAAGAGAATCATAAATATTGTTTTGTATGAGCCCCACGTTGACCTACAGAAATTCAGATTTAACCCTTATGAGTTTCCAGGGATAGCGGTAGGGGTAAAAAAGATGGAGCTCAGGGCAGAGCGCGTCTCGCCTGCCTGGCCTAGAGGGAGGCCAGGTGGCAGGCACTACTGCACAGGGATGTCTCTGTAGCCTCTGGGATCCTAAAACTTCAGAAAAAGGAAATTACGTCTCCAGTGAATCCTAAGTTCCTAAATTCACTAGATGTTAATTTGCAACACATATATAAAAGGAGCACTTGGACTGGTCTTTCTAATTTCCCAATTTCCTAATTTGACCTTTGTCCATGCAACTGAGCGCAACTCATTCGTGGATTGTAAATTTCCTAACATTAAACTTGGACTGAATAGGACACTTTAGAATAAAACAAACCAGATCAGAGTAGAGAAGGAATGATAATATCAAAATGTTTCACAAATAATTTGGGTCAATATTATTCCTCAGAAGTTTTTATCATGTATCTATAATAGCATTTTATTTTTGCTATAAATTATGTTTTAAAAAGTTTGAAAAATATTGTAAAGGTGCCTTATTTAATTCATAAATATATTCATATATTTGACAAAGATAATTCCAAATATTTTCTATGAGAATATTTTGAAAATGTTCTTCCTAATATAATCAAAATATGTTTATAGAATAACTATTTGAACTATTTATCTTATACTCTTTTTTGGGCAGGGAGCTTTCTTGAGACAGGGTCTCACTATGCAGTTCAGGCTGACCCTGAGCTCACTTTGTAGCCCACACTGGTCTCTAACTCGCAACGATCCTCCTGCCTCAGCCTCCCAAGTGCTTGGATTACAGGCATGCACCACCATGCCCGGCTATCATTTACTCTTTATTATTATTGTTAAGATACAGACTTGAGTATTGGCTTCTCTGGGGCTCATTTTCCTCCCTGTGAAATCTGTAATTTAGATTTATTAATATATAGACATTCCATAAAATTATATATATATATATATATATATATATATATATATAAAACCTTATTTCTATGGCTTTAGCTAGAAATGTGAAGAGGATTTGCAAAATATCTTAGTACTCATTTTCCTCACTAATAATTGCCTTGGTTAACATGACTTCAGATCAAGCTATTTTTCAGAAGTGCAAAGCAGATATGTGTTTGATTATATTAATTACACAGTGTGACATTTAAAACTGTCCTAGTCACTTTCTCCTTGCCAAAACGAAATACTTGACACCCGAGGTTAAAGGAGAAAGGTTTATTCAGCTCAGTTTGTAGAGGTTTCAGTCCATAATCAGCTGCCTCTAAGGCAGGGTGGCATGGCAATCAGGTTTCACAGAGGAGAAACAGTTCACAGTGGGCCGAATATAGCAAAGCAAGCAGGGAACAAGACAAGCCTCTTTCTGTCCCTTGTATCTAGGCTGCCTGGATTAGGGTAGTGCCAAGCCAATTGACAGACTGGTGTGTAATCATACACCCTTAATCCCCACATCACACATTCTAGGTCCAGCTACCTCTGAAAAAGCCCCAACCATGACTGCACAAAACTTTGGTGGACATCTAGACACAAGCCATAAGAGACAGTTTCTGGGACTATCTTCCCCCTCCCCTCTTGTTCCTTTGGTCTGCATATCTGGACATCTGTTGCATGTGATGTAACTTAAAGTAAACAAGTCAAAGAAGATATGTAGGAGTCAGGAAAATAATTTCTTTTTATGCCTTTTTAAGATGCAGTTCAGGCTGGCCTTGAACTCACTTTGTAGCCCAAGCAGACCTCAAACTCACAGCAGTCCTCTTGCCTCAGCCTCCCAAGTGCAGGGATTACAGGCATGTGCCAGCACACTCAGCCTAGGAAACTAATCTTAATTCCTACTTTAATAATAATTTATTCTGGACCTTGCATAATCTAGTTAAGTATTTTGACATATTAACTTTTTCATCTGTGACATTAGGACAATTAACTTCCTCTGCTGAAAGCATAGGTTATGCATTGCAGATGTTTTCCTATTATTTTCAATTGTGTGATATTCAAGGTGTAGCATTAAAAGAAATATTATCTCCCCATTTTTGAGCACTTTTTCCCACCCTACATGTTTTCCATAAAGTTATTACTTTATAGTAATAATTTGTGTGCATGTTTATATTCATGAAAAATTTATACAAAAATATGTCTAAACTTTTGTTTGATTTACCAAGGTGACATACTCTATTTATTTTATCACTTAGTGTTATTTCATCTACATTTTATTTTTAAGTACTTGCAGCTTAGCACATAGAGATCAACCTCACTTTTTAATTTCATTTATTTTTTTAAAATGCAGTGGTTTCCCAAGTTAGGGCTGTGTTACAATTTACTTAACTAATTCCTGGTGAGTGGGTATTTAGGTTACATTGTATTACTCTCAGTTGCAACAAATGAATATTTTAAGACTTGTAATTGTCCACAGGTGCACATTTTTCCAAGACAGATTTGTACAAATAAAACTTGTTACTTATGACTTTACCTACACAGACTTGGTGGACGGAGATGAAGTACTCCTCACAGAATCTTGCAGTAGAATGGCAGGTGGGGCATGCCTGTAATCCCAGTAGTATGGGAATCTGAGGCAGGAGAATTGCATGTTTGAGCCCATCCTGGGCAACTTAGCAAGAACCTGTCTGAAAATGAGAATATCAAAACAAGGGGTGGGGATATAGCTCAGTGTGAAATGCCTGAGTTCAATCCAGGTAAAAGAAAAAAAAGTATCTATTTATACATGCACCAAGAGTTTGTCCAATTTTTTTTGTGCAATCAAAACTAAAAATTACCTGGATCACCTTGAAGAGATGTGACATCTCTCAGAGATATAGGAACATCATTTTGACTTTGAAAGTAGCCTGAACCTTTTTGTTTTTCAATTTCCTCATTGATAAAATGAGAAATTTAGGGTAGAGAGCTTTCCTTTCATTCACTCAACAAACATTTATTCATTTTTGACCTGATATGAGTTTCTGTGCTTTTCATTTTAGTATTCTGTTTATATTTATCACAATGTGAGAATGAAACTCAAGTGTGTAGAGTGGAAGAGAAATTCCATTTATTTTCTTCTACTAATATTTTGGATACAGAGGTACGATAAGCAAAAGTGTTAAATTTTGTAGTTATTATTTTGTTTTGTTTTGTTTTCATTTGAAGCAACCTGAAGAAGTCTGTGGTGTACTATAAAACAAAATCAAAATGTTGAATATTACATTTCCATATTTCTTGGTTTGTGACAAGGCAAAGACGATTATTTCAATTTTTGATTATTTTGTCTTCAGCATATCACTTTTTGGTGGATTGCAAGATGCAGCCTTTAATTCTTTTTAAAAGTATATTTTTAGGGGCTGGGGATTTAGCTCAGCGGCACAGTGCCTGCTTGGCAAGCGCAAGGTCTTGAGTTCGATTCCCGGTACCAGAAAAAAAAAAAAAAAAATAAATAAATAAATAAAATAAAAGTATATTTTTAAACATTATGCTTTTATGTAGATTTACACTGTTCCTTTATTGTCTTGAAATCTATACTGTTACCCTGTGAAGCGTATACAAAATAACTCATACGCTCAAGAATATTTTTAAAATTAATGTGATATGGCAATATTATTTTTGCTTTGAATCCAGACTTACAAACGTTGAAGATGTTAACACCCTATTAATAAAGGAGAATATCCCTGGTGGCCAAGAGTGTAGCTTAAAATGAACTTTAAGATCCCTTGATCAATCATTGAGTATGCCTTTATAAAATAGGTTAAATAAAACTTCATTAAGTAAATGAGTAAAGCAGCTGATGATGAAGAATGAATTAGACAAGATCCTTTTCCTCTTTGACACTACTAACAATATTATGTCGTAGCCCCTGGCTCACAGGGATTTATTTGGGACAGAGGTCAAACCTGATTAGTGCCTGCCAAAAATCTGGGCATGCTTTTATTAACTGACTCTTACTGGCAGTTTCAGTAAGGACTGTCTGGGTCCTTGCCATGTTTTTCAGGTGAACTAGTGAAGTTATTGCAGTTAGGACTGGACAATTATGTTAACAGTGAGAGTGTTTACTTCACAGCACAAGTGGAGCAGCTTATGTACATGGCTATCAGCAGACTAGGCAATAGAAGCAAAAGGCAATGAGATTTTCTTTTGTGTTATAAAAAAATGGGTAGGAGTGGGAGGGTGATCAGAAGGCCTAGATACCTTTTCAGAATTTCACTTTGCTAAGTTTAATGGTTTAAAATAAAATATCTCTGAGAGCCTTCTTTAGTATATTAGATCTTATGTTATTGGTTAAAATAACTGATAAGTTCTCGAAGTACAAGGTACCCTTTCTATGAGCATCAGAACTGGACTTTCCTAAGGCCTTAGTCTGTACCTCCACAATTTTTGGTTTTAATTAGTCTGTAACCTCAGCGGAAATAAAAAAGAACATCTTGGTCTAAGACTCATTTCCGCCTTTACCTTTTCCCCTAAACAAATGGTGTGCCCCTGCAGGAGGAACTTTGCCTTAGGAAACACAGGGTTTCTGTGAACTTTAAGGTTTCACTTCTGAAAACATGCTGTAAAATTCAAACTATTCATCTTTCTGGACAGAATTTCACATTCATAGGAAAGAAGAATGGACCCTAAAGATGGTTAATAACTGTAGAGAATATCTTATCAATTATGTTAGTTTGGGTGCTATTTTTGCAAGGGGAACAATATAATACAAGACACATATTTTATACAATTACTTATAATAGTCCCCCAAAGAACGATATACAACAGAGTGAGGGGAATCTGTCCACACACTAAGACCAAGGAATCAAGCTGAGGGCCTGGATCCTGTGATAATGTCCTTCATGAGTCCAGCTGAATACCTAGAGCCCATAACGATGCCTCCCACAAATCCAACTGGAGGCCCAGAGCCCATGACAACGTCTCATTCAGGCCTCTTTCGTGGATCTGCACTGTGAAGGCCCAAATGTCAGTGGTGGAATCTAGGAAGTCTGTGCCAGAAGGATAAAGAATCTGTGCTAGCATGCTGAGGGATCTGCACTGGAGCCAGGGAGTTATGCACAAAGTAAGAACCACAGATCCCCTGAAAGGTACCTCAGCCATCTTCAGCAACAGTGGGGTTCTGAGCTCCTGCAATGATCAGGAAAGCTGAGTTCCCATCAGGAATCCAACTTGACAATCTTCTTCAGGAAACTGAGCTGTGCACCTTCTTCCCCTCTGGAGCCAGGAAGCAATGCTCAGAGTGAGGACCAGAGCTCCCCTCAAAGCGAACCAAAGCTATTCTCAGTGCCAACAAGGCCCCAAGCTCCTTGAATGATGAAAACAGCCAAGTTCATCAGGAAAGACAGCATGACGAAGTTCCTCCAACAGAACCAACAGCTCCTTACTCTTCTACCAGCTCCCAACAGCCTTTCTTTGTTCTCATCAGCCTCCTCCTCCTCCAGTTCTGCCTCTTATGCTGCTGGCAACAGTCCCCAGGTGGGCTTCCCACACCCAGCGGCATGCTTACTCAGTTCAGCTGAAAGTTATAAGTTGACCAGTAGTTGTCAATCCACTACATTAATCTCCTTCTTTAATTAAGAGAATGTCTCCAGCATCCAAAAGATATTTCCTTTGAAATACTGACACTCAAAAATCCCATGCAATTGCTCCTTACAGTGTTTCTATCATGCTAAAAGTCAATAAATTCTTCCTCATATAACCAAAATTACTTATATATAGCTCAAGCATTTTTCTTCTTGTTCAGAGCTCCCTATGTAAGTGAAAACACAGTAAACTCCAAACCACTGCACTGAAGTGTTATCTATTTAATGGACATTATATGTTTTACAGACACTGTTTGTTAAAATTTGTCAATAAAAGGAGAAATGGAAAGGGACATATAGAAGTATGGTTCACTAAATACTAAGTGAAATATAACAAAAGAAAAAGGAAATAAATAATCTTTTAAATGTGACTAGCAGGAGAATTAGTGTATGCCCCAGAATGCTTTTCATGTATACATCTGCTGGGAGATGGATGATAACAGTTTTCAAATGATCTACATTTTTTTTCTGATTAGTTTTTGCCTTTAGAAAGATCCAAACACCATGCCTTTCCCCAATCTAGGTCATTTTTCTCTCAAATCTTCTTAACTGCTTGTTCATTGATTTTAGTTTGTTTGATTTCCCCATTAGTGATAGAGAGCTTAATCACACAAATGAGAAATTAAAGCGAGAGGTCATTGTGATTAAGTTTCAAACAAAGAATAATTAGTCTGTCAATCAATCAAGTACTGTAAAGATTTTCCCCATTTTGACTGGATAGAATAATGGTTCTCAGCTGTAGACTGCACATTGGAATTACCTGCAGTTATCCTAGAACATTTACCAATGATTCTGATTTCACAGGAATTAAGTGATTCTCAGGCATTGCATTTATAAATTTAAAAATCCACTATATCCTGCTACTAAAACTTGAGTGTTTGGACCCTCAGGGAGTGATATCACGTGGGTCTAGTGATGCTAACTGAATAAAAATTTTAATTTACACAAGAAGTTCCATATTCAGCTTGGAAAGATCCTCTAAGAAGATCTAAGGCAAAATCCAATGAAAAAGCATTGGGTAGAGGAATTCAAGATGGTGAGAAGACAGAGACTGAGAAAACGTAGTGGGTGTTAAAGAAGGGGGAAGGACATAGCAGAGGGCAGTGACAGAACCTTGAAAAAGGGAGGAAACATTTATAAAACTCTGCCTACATGTACCTTTATTTCTTTTTTATTGGGCCAACAGATCATTTTTCTTTTGCCCCTTTGGCATCCTTTCTGCTACTGTACTCATAGAAAACAACAACAAATATTTACTTTGTCTTCCTATAAAATAAATTTATTCTAAGGGCATACCCTTAATCATTAAATTGGTTTTCATTATTTTTAGGGAACTAATTATATCATTATTTTTGTTAGTGAAATACTGATAAAGTAAATCTACTTACAAATACTTTAATTATTTTGAGGTGAGAGATCTTCTGTCAGCAGCATCCTTTCACCATAGTACATTTAGTTCTTTAAATTTCCCCCTCTGGTTCCCATGGATATTTGGAATGAGTCTCCATTCCTAATTTCAAGCTTACTGAACCCTAACATAATCAAGAGCTCCACTTCTCAGCTTTTATATTAATCACATTTAGCGGTATACCACCAATGACTAAGCTAGTTAAAACTTGACCCAAATATTTTAATGCACCCAGTGAAGCAATTTAGAAAACATACTAAATACAGCAAAGAAACTCTAATGAAATATTTGAGCAAGGATGGAAATTAATAAAAACTAAAGCAATTATAATTTAATGTTCCTAAGGAGGCTGAGTTATCCCGTTGATTTTAAGAACTGTTCTTTTTGTCCTGTGTGTTCATCCTCATAATTTATGAGTGGAGCTTGATGACTTTATCCATATTAAGTAAATAATGCTTATTAATCAACAAATGCTATCAAATGGATTCACTTTGTGATGTTCTTCTACTCGCCCTGCATGCAGCTTTTACATGCACAAAGGAAATGAATGTTCTGTTTCTAAGAACAAGTCTCACTAAGCAATGTAAAGAAATGTTTCTTAACTCGAGCACATCAGAATTTAGAAATTAAGTGTATTGGTTTGTGATTTATGCTTACTAATCCATCAAACACTTCTGAATATGTTTCATACTTACTAAATTTTCATTCAGAATGAACATGAAGGAGTTGATAATGAAATTGTGGCTTTAATGTTGAATTTCACTTATTTTTAAAAGTAATGCATTGTAGACTATTTTTTTGAAAAAAAAGAAAGGCCCATAATTCACTTTTAACATCTTAAAACAAAACTTCAAAAATTATTTGCATTTGGATTATGGCTTAGGCTGCAGTGTTGGCCAACCTATGCCATATATCCTGCAGAGGGCCATTTGTATCATTAAGAGTTCTCGAAGGCTCCCCAACATTGGCTGACAGAGTGTTTCTTTGAATGTTTTTGAAATGGAATGGAATATACGAGATCTGAAGGTCTGGGAAAAAATAAGATATAATTGACCATTATGTGGAAGAAATTTCTGTTGAAAAACTAGTTGATCCAACACATATAATTAAATAATTTAAAATATATGCTTTAAGAATTTCTTAGCATAATCATTATTATACAGTCTGAGACTGTGCTACTACATCTGCAATGTGTCACTTCCATAAGGAAGTAAGTTACTACATTAGATAAATTATTGTTATATGAACATGTAATAAATAATTTAAAAGTAAATTCAGTCAATCATCATTACAAATATTTCCTAATTAATTGTCTCATTTGGTAGAAAAGACCAAAGTAAATGATAAAATATTCCTGAGATAATTTGTTTGGTTACCCTAATCACAACAGAGTTAAAATAGAAAATAACACTTACACCTATGTGTCTAGAATTAAAATATAATGTGACTTATAAAACATGATTCTTGATTCAACCCATGCTGCTGTTTTCCAGTGCCTGCCAACTAGAAGCATATTAATAACCTGCCCTGTGATGACACTTATTTCAAATGTGATGCTTTGCTTAACATATGTCTGCTATTTTAATTAGTGACTCTTAGTACATCAAAAGAGCTTTATTTTATCAGAAAGATAAAAATTATGTCTGAATTTGTCTTTTACAAAACTGTCTACTAACAGTGTTTGTTTTATACTTTTTACATATGGATTAGAATATCTAAATAAATCTGTCACTTGCTAAAAAGATAGGGATAACCATGGAAATACAATGTATGGCTAGGAAAAGTTAATGAATGAATATAATTTGAATATGTATCACATATATATGATAAAGGAATAAAATATAAATAAAAATTAAGTTCTAGATATTAGAACTTAATATTTTATAATAGTCACCCAAAGAATCATATAAAAAGAGTGCAGGAAATCTGTCCACACACTAAAAACCAAAGAATCCAGCTGAGGTCCTGGATCCCAAGGTAATGTCTTGCATGAGTTCAGCTGAAGACCTAGAGCCCATAACAGTGCCTTCCATGTGTCCAGCTGGAGGCCTATGGACCATGACATCTCACGCAGGCCTGTTTCATGAATCTGGGCTGGGAAGCCCCGAAGATCAGTAGTGGAAGCTATAATGTGTGTGCCGGCAGGATGAAGGATCTGTGCTAGCAGGCTGGGGGATCTGCACTGGAGTCAGGAAGCAACACTCAAAATAAGAACCAGTGCTCCCCGGAAAAGTACTACAGCAACAGTGAGGTCCCAAGCTCCTCTGATGATGAGAACAACCAAGTTCCCATCAGGAAAGTCAACATGACAAGCTTCTCCAGCAGACTGGCAGTGTACCATCTTCCCCTCCAGAGCCAGAAAGCGATTCTCAAAGTGAGAACCAGAGTTCCCCCAAAATGAACTGAAGGTATTCTCGGTGACAACAAGGTCCTGAGGTCCTTGGATGATGAGAATGGGCAAGTTCATCAGGAAAGCCAGCATGACAAGTTCCTTGTAAATGTATGTCCATTTGTGAATATGATTTTGTTCTTTTATCTTTAAAATAAAAAACAAAACAACAAAAAACAAGAGAGCCAACAGCTCCTTACAGCTTCTAACAGCACCAGACAGCTTCAACCAGCTCCCAACAGACTCTCTTCTTCTTCTTCTCTAATTCTGCCTCTTATGCTGCTGGCAACAATCCCCAGGTGGGCCTCTACACCCAGCACCACACTTACTCAGTTCAGCTGTGGGTTATAAGTTGACCACCAGTTGTCAATCCACTACAGGCTAATATCTAGACTACATAAATAACCCCCCAAAATTAGACCCTCTAAATATAAAAATGCAACTAAAACCAGACATTTGAAATTATTAGACATTTCTCAATGAAGAAACACAGGTGGTCAATAAATACCTCAAAATGTTCAACATCACTGGACATTTGAGAAGTGCAAATTTAAAAAAACACTGAGATTCCACCTTATTCTTGAAAGAATAGTATCATCAATAAATTAATCAATAACAAATGCTAGAGAGGCTGTGGTAGCGAAAGGAACCCTCCTTCATTGTTGATGGGAGGATAACTTGGTATAGCCACCACGGAAATCAGTGTGGAGAGGCACAAAAAACTAAAACTAGAGTTTCCATTTGACCCAGTTATTCCCCTTCTAGGTATCTTCCTAAAAGAGTTAAAGTCATCATATTACAATGATATATGCATACCATGTTTATAGCAGCACAATTTGTAATAGTTAAATCTTGAAAACAGCCCATATTCCCATCAATAGATGAATGAATACAGAAAATGTGGTATTTATATAGAGTGGAGTACTACTGTCATATAAAAGAACAAACTTGAGATAATTATAGGTAAATGGATGCCCTTGATACCATGTTAACTGAAATAAATCAGACACAAGTTTAAATATCACATGGTTTCTCTTATATGAGAAAAGTATAAATAAAGAGCAAAATAAAAATAGAGACAGAAGGTGAGCCCAGTGAGGTTTTAGTTTGACCTCTGTTGTTCATCCTAACATACTACATACATAGAGAGTAATATGATTCTATTCCATGGAAGGATGTAGTTCCTATTTTAATGTTATGGATTAATTTATAAATACTATTATCATAATCAATGGGAAAAGATCCAAGTTAAAATATGGCATAATGAAATCATCAACAGAAAAATTTAGGGCATTCCTAAATCTAACAATAAATACTAATAATAATTACTAGTTACTTGTGTTTTGATGCACTCTACTTTTCGATATTTTACATGTCTCTAAGCACCACTGTTTAAGTCTCTACATCCTTTTATCCTTCTTCTACGTGTGCTAAGCGGACACTCTCTTAGAGTTGACAATTTACAGCTTACCAATTCATTAGAATGTGTGTCTGCTTTTTGTGGACTAAGAGCTGAACAACGTACTTGTACCATAGGATAAAAACTTCAGTGAGATAATAAACTTCAAAAAATCATAGTTTAGTGTACAGGGTGTGGACAAACATAGAAAAAATATAAGTACAGTACATTATGATAAGTACAGTATTGAACAGTTGCAGAGCCTATTAACAACAGGGTATCTGTTAAAACACTTTTTATTTGTATTTCAAGTTGTCTTCAGTCCTGTTAGGTAGGTACTTAACACTAAGCACATTTTAAAAGAAATGGTCTGAAGTATAGAGTAGTCAAATAAATAGTCTGTATCACAAGGCGGACTTTGGATTTGCACCTAGGCCTGCAGACTACACAACCTGCTGTGTTAATTTTATTTTCTTCCTTGCTTAGAAGCAAAAGTGAGACAATGATTCAGCTTGCAGATGTGTTAGGAAGGGTTCAGAGCAAGTATTTGCTAAACAGAGAAGACAGGAAGGGCTCTGAGCATGAAGAAATACCTGTAACTAGGCAATGAGAATCACAACCTCACTGAGACAAGGTCTCAGAAACTGAAAACTGTGTTCCTGGATGATAGGGTGAGTAGTGAGAGAAGCCATAAGAGGCAGAAATGGTTGTTGATTTATGGACGACTCATCCCTGGCTAAAGATTGTGTCTTTGGCTGGGGCATGGCCAGTGTTTCCTGCTGTGAATCAATATTGATTTGTGGGCATTGGCTTATATTTTTAAGCCATGGTTTTCAGAGCAGCATGGAGGATGAAGTAGAAGGAAAGAAAAGTGGGATCTACAAAAACTTTTAGAAGGTTATATAATGATTTAGACATAAATTTTGAACATAGAAGAGAGGGAGGGAGGGAGAGAGAGAAAATAATGAGGAATATTCATGAGAGAATTGCTAATATCTGACCATTTTCTTCATAGTAATGAGGGAAAAGGAGAAATAGAAAATACATCCCAAATTTCTCACTTAGCTACTAGATAGATAGTACTGTCATTGATTGATATAGGAAAGAAAGAAAATAAATAAGCTCAGAGGTGGAAGCAAAAGAGTGTGTTGCATTCCATTTTGTAAACTTCAGATATCTAAATGGGGATTTGGGCAGACACCTGGAAACATATTCTGTAGCTCCATAGGTAATTTGGCTTTGGAACAGAAAGCTGTACAAAGAGTGGCTATGACAAAAATCCATAGGCGGGATGAAATAAAGGATATCCAGGAATGAGTCCATAGCCCAAAACGATCAAGTCAGGGGAATGGAATGCTTACGAGGCAGGACTTTGATAAAGTAACAGTGAAAGAACCTTGAAGGAAGTAATCACAAAGCAGAAAGAAGCCTGGCTGAGTAGAAATACAGAGCAGAGTGATATTTTGATGTACTCTGTAAAATCCACACTTAAAAATACTTTAAAATATCTCTGGAGAAAGTGAGATAAGTACATATATCCCTGATATTTCAAGCATTGATTTTACTCAAGTATTCCATATTGAGATGCTCTCGGCTTGGATTGATGGATAAGAAAAGAAAATGAGAATTTTCATTGTTTATTATAAATATATTTCCCTCCCTCTCTTCCTTCCTTCCTTCTTTCTTTCCTATTTTCTCTTTCTTCGTGTAAGATATTATGTGACTAAATATTGGTCTCACTTTTCCATTGCCTGCTGAAAGTCACAGACCCATTTTGGTGACACCTCTCACTGTGTGCACTGTATGAAATGATTGCCTAGTAGAGCCCATCTTTCTCCAAACCTGACAAATGCCTTACTTACCCACCTCACATTTAATCCTTTCTAGTGAAGTTGCATGGTTTCTGAAAAGCACAATATTTATTTGGTGAAACAAGAAAGAACATAAAGATAAAAAAGTATGAATTCTGAAGTTTCTTGCACAGTAATTTTGATCTAAATAGAAACACCATTTGTAAAATAAATATTTGCTGACTGGAATCAGTCCTGGGTTGAGTAAATCATTACTCCAGAACTCAGTTTTTCTCAGGCGTTCCAGATAAACTTTGGAGGTCCTGCTGGTGGCTGGCTTTAATCGAGAATCCGTTTCTGTTCTCTGCAGTGACAAGGACCGTGTGCGCAGAGCAGTGTGATGGGAGATGCTATGGTCCCTATGTGAGCGACTGTTGCCATCGGGAATGCGCTGGAGGCTGCTCCGGACCGAAGGACACGGACTGCTTTGTACGTCAGCACTCGTTCCCTTCACTCTGCTGCTCCCCTTCCCGCCCTTGTCTCAGGGATCTCAGATCTTTGACATCTTGCTAGGAGATGATCGCGTTTAGTCCTGTGCGGAGTTCCACCTTCTACCTTCCTCGAGTCATTCTCTCAAGGAGCTGTTATTGATTAGCTAGAATTTTTCTGTTCCGCTAAATGAATTCTGCCTTTTCTGTATTATTGGTCTTGAAAATGAGATTGGTTGGCGAATATGAAAAGGATTCTGAGATTATTTTAAAAATTATTATAATAATGTTTTTTCCACAACTGCAGTGATTAACTGTATATATCACTGCACCACTGAGTCCTGTGAACGAGTTATTGCATTTTATTTCTTGAGTATAAAGTCTACGATTTAGCAGATAGATTTAGAATTTACTATTAGTTAATTGTTTAATAAGGTAATAGTTTTTAATTAAAATTTATAAATATATGCTTAAAATAATTTAAATGTTAATCTGTTGATTTTTATTTTAGAAAAGGACACTTTTATTTCCTTAAAATTAACATATTTCAATTATTGAAGACACTTTTTAATTAAATTTTGCATCATTTCCTTAATATATCCTTCATCATCCATATAAGCAGTTCTGTGTCCTATAGTTAACTTGCTTTCATAAACAAGAACTCTAGTTTTACATTTAAGCTTAAAATAGTAAAATGAAGAAATTGTATTGTTAAAAATAAATGCAAAATCTTTTTACTCTCTTCATGAATATCCATTAAATAACATATATAGTAGAAGCAAACATTTAAAAATAACAATTTTACTGAGCAAAATAAAAATTAAAGCTCATGTTATAGGTAGTAATTTCATAAATTTTACTATTATAAAACTTACTTTGCTTATTATAATTTAATTATATAGTAAAACAAAAATATTTATTGTGGAATGGGGTTAGAAGGAAGAAGAAAAAGGCAATAAGAAGCTAAGTATCTGAGGAAGATACTCAGAGGGTCATGACTTGAGCTTTTCACCATGGATCACCATAGAAAAGAGAGGCTGGAGGTTTGATTTTGAAGATACTGAACCCCTCAAGTGCAGCATTAAAGATTAGAAAATAATGACAACAATAAATACTGATAGCAAAAATTCTCACTTAGAAGTTTTGTACTGCATGTTTCTTTGTTATCTTACGGTAAGCGGAGGAGGGCCAGAGAGCTTCAGAGTTCTCATTTCATTGTTTCTATGGGATGTCCCGGTGACTGCAGGTGGAATTTAGTGCAGAAGGCTCATAAACGCCAGACTGAAGCCTTCATATATAAGTTACACTGTGCTGGTTATGCCGTCTTAGAGGTAAATTTGTTTTCTTCCTCTGGCTTGTGTTCCTTTGTTCCCAAGCAATCTATGCACAACAGCACATAAAGTACATTAGCAAAGCAATTATAAGGACACATGAAATTTCATAGCCATAAATTAAAACTTCCTGAATTTTCTAGATTGGTTTTTAATAGATTCTTCATAGAAAGTGTCATCTCAGTGAATAATGTATCACCAGTGAGTCTCATTCTGATTATGCTTCTAGCAGACCATCATCAGGGAATTGTCATATTTGTGATAAAGTGCTTGCTAAAACAACAATTGATGAAGCAAGTGTTTTGAGGAAACAGAATAAATTAATGCTTATTAATAACAATACGATGATTTATGATGAAATGTAAGAGAAAGCTTGAGTCCAGAATAACTTGGTATTCAAGGCCTAAGTTCATCCTGTGAAGTTTAATTTCTTAATTAAAAGAATTAGTTCATCTATACTATTGCTAATTACATGTTTATATGTACTTATACATTTTCTTGTGATATCAAATGGCTAACTCTCAAGTGGTAAAATAGTTTTATAATTCTTCTCAAATGAGTTTGAAAATATTAATAAATGGTATTCTCCAGACAAAGAGATGCCAGCATAAATGGACTATTTTAAATATTTTATTTAATGACTTTACCAAACTGTGTGCCATAACAAGGCCATGTAAGAAATGGCATCACATTATTTAATTTACAGGGTAAGGTTTGGAATTACATAAAATGTGTTTATACTTGACCAGTCACCCAATAGAGACTTTTGCTAAGTACTGTTAAACAACAATTCCAATTATTTTTGGCTATCTGATACTTATCTTTGCACTTCGTATATCATTTAAGGTACAAACTCTTCACATACCAGCTTTTTAAAAAAGTCTAACATTGTATTAGGGAGTTAGTTGACTAAGACATCAGAGCATAAATGCTTTGAATCAGTTGGGGCTTAAATAGTTCAGGCAGATTTAATAATTAAAAGAATCATCAGTTTAGAAATTATTAGATAGATACTAAGAATCTGAATAGCACTCACCATAGATATTACAGTTACTGACATTGGAGATTGTCTGTGAATTTTGAAACACAAATGACGTTAGAGTTAGCAAGTTCTATAGTGTTTGTATGATTGATATATATTGAAAACACAAACTTCTCAAGAAACCATTGCAGCAGTGTTTCATTAACAAATGTTGTGGAGGTTGTTTATGAATGAAAATCATATGTGCTATTCTGCAGGCCTGCATGAATTTCAATGACAGTGGAGCTTGTGTGACTCAGTGTCCCCAGACCTTTGTCTATAACCCAACCACCTTTCAGCTGGAGCACAACTTCAATGCCAAGTACACATACGGAGCATTCTGTGTCAAGAAATGTCCACGTAAGTGACAGGAAAAGAATTGCCACATTGACTAGAACATTATTTGACAAAGAAGGAATGTGATGCAAATTAATTTTAATTTGAAATTTGAACAGTATTGTAAATTACTTAGAGTGTGGGTACTATTACTCTCATTCCACCAATAAAGAAATTAAAATTCAAAGATTTTTAAATTATTGGTCCAAAGTTCATAGCTAAAAAGCAGCATATTTGAGCTTGAAGAATTAACATTAAAGCTCTTGCTGTGTTTACTATACCTAAATTTCTCTGCAGATTGCACTATCTCTCAGAAAGATTCAGTTAAATATGTGGCTACAAGCAATCCAATAAATACAGCCTATTTTTAATAAGAATGAATTTCTCCCTAAATTTGTTCCTGATTATTTATAATTCTAATATAAAATCCAACTTTAAATAAAAACAATCAATAAAAAGCATGTTAAGGTACCTTTTGCAAACTGATAACTCACTCTGGGGTTTCAAAGTGGTGAACATAACTCAACTGTTCAGTGTAATATATATGTTGATCTTTTCTTGAACCAATTTCTTTGATTTGAGTGGCCAAAGGGACTTTCTTCAATGTTTTACTTTTTGGAAAGGCAATAAAATAAAAAATAATAAGATCACATTTTTCATATGCTTATTTAAATGAAAGCTTAAAATCTACAGAATACAGACATGAAAACCCACAAACTTCTTTATTGGACTAATGCATGGTATATTGTTATAATTTATATAATATATAAATTATAATTTATATATATACCATGGTTATACTATCATTTAAAACTATGGGCTAATTTAAACACTGTGGTGTGGTCTACTGTAAAATTTAAATCCTGCTGTACCTTGCTCGAATGGCTTAGTTTACCAAACTAGACCTGATTTGGGAAAACAAAGATATTTATTTTCTAAATACAGATCTACAATACTTAATCCCAACTTCTGAAATCCCAAAACTACAAATAATATATATTTTTGAAATTAACTTGGTTGATCTTTAAACCCTGAACCTAGTTGACATAGGCTGGTCAAAATCTTTATTCTATTTGGTTTAAGTTGCTATTGAAATATGAAAGTGTTTATGCAATATTGCCAGGATCTTGCAGAAAAGATCATTACTCAGTATCTAGTGTATGCACTTGTAGTAGTTTGGGTTCCCCTGGAGTGGATATTAGGTTATTAGGGTGGGTTCTAGAATTCCATACTTGTAGATAAAGGGAAGGAAGCAAGGTTGGGATTGGATGCTATCTCAGAAAAGTGTCCCTTATGGTGGATACGCTTTGTTAATGACTTGTGATCCAAAACGCTTTATACTTTGCACTTAATCCCACGGTTTCCTACCTATCCCTCTACTCCGGACTTGCTATACTCCTAGATTTTTCAGTATTTTTTCTCCTAGACAAATCACTGCTCATGAGCACATATACATTCTAAATGAAGGCCCCTTCTTTCTCCACACAGAGTGAATAGTTACATTATGCAGAACCAGGCCTTTTGGTAGAATTTTATCTTGCTTGTCTTTCAAGTCTGTTCCTAACGGGGGCTGCAAGGAAGCTGCCATCCATTTTTAGCTTGCACCCACATGCTGAGCGTAGCTGTGTCCTCCTCTGTTAGCTGGTCATGTGGTCGCCAGTGAGCTCAATCGAGGTGCTGAGTAACAGTGTCAGCACAGTTCACCTGTGCCTACCCTTCCTTCCCCTGAAAAATTAAGTGCTTCAGTTTCACAGTGGTTTGCTATTGGCTCTGTCCAACATTATGAAATCATAATTCTAGTCAAACCTTGTTCATAAGGGGCATTTCTGGCACAAATTCAATCACTGACCTATAGTTAGGTGCTCCATCTCTACAAGGACCCAGAAGCACGTCAAGAAAGGGCTTTTTATTAAATGATATACAATTCATGTGCTACACATGGCAAGGCTTAGCTCTGGAAATCTAGCGGTCTCTGTTGTTTTTCCAGTTGGAACTTGTCCTAACTCCAAATGTTGTATCCTGCCTCCATAGATCCTTACACCATCACAAAGTGTCTTGGGTTTTACAACCTCAGTAGAAGAATTGCCTGCAATTTATGTGTTTCCTGCCATGGGCACCCTTCTAGTCAGACCACTACTAGTCTCCTAAACATTTTACCAAATTTTAAGTAATAAGATTCTTCTTGCCTGCTTGGTATACCTTTTGTAAAGTATATCATTCAATTTCACTTTGTTTCTTCACATAAAAATAGGAAAAAGCTTCTGTGGCACTCCACTGAACAGAACACATTTTAAACATTTTCTCCTGGATCTGAAGGACACTCGCTAGATCCAAGGCAGTTTAACTTAAGCTTCATTTGTGCTTCATGAACTTGAAGTATTTTTAGACTTCAAACTTGTATCATGACATGAAATGAAGTGGAACTATTGAGAAACACAAACTAAATGTCATGTAGTTTCCTGAGTCTATAAAAGAAATCCACTCTATCTTGGGGGCAATTCAGGCTGTGGAGCAGTAGTCAAGCAAGTACTAGTGATTTTAACACACACTGTTCTCAGATTTGAATGTGAATTGTTGGAAATTCGATTTCAGATGGAGATATTTAAACAAAACATTGTGTTGGAGGAAGACACATCTATACCATCAGCGTTATTAATCATTTTCCAATCTTACATAGGCTGTTTTAAACTTGATGGCTGAACACTAACATTATCTCTTCCTTCACATTTTTTTTGTATCAGATAACTTTGTGGTAGATTCCAGCTCTTGTGTGCGTGCCTGCCCTAGTTCCAAGATGGAAGTAGAAGAAAATGGGATTAAAAAGTGTAAACCTTGTACTGATATCTGCCCAAAAGGTGAGTGATAGTTTAGTGTACAGGTATTTTTGTGAGAGGGGAAATATATATTATGATTTTCGTTTACTTTGTAATAGGCCAATCAAGTTACCTCACATTCCCGTACACCCATTCCCACAGTGACATCCACCACACACTCCCCCTGACACTGGACAACTTCCGAAAGTATCAACTAACTGTATATTATTGGTTTTGCATTACATTAACAAAAGAGTCTAGATTAAACCTCCAGTTAATATTGATGTGTTTATTTTATTATCATGGCACATATTTGTTGCTCCTTACTGTACACAAAATGATCTGCCAATCATAAACAGGAAATGAAAGGGGCATGCAACATGACATTTGGTCTCCACATCTCAAAAATATTTTGAAAGTATGTGAAATGACAAGGAAATTTATTATAAGTGTTCAACGAATGTTGCAGATAATTCATGTTACAGAATTTTAGTGGAGGAAGAAACTCCTTCTAGCTGTGAATGCTCAAATTCCTCACCAGAGTGAAACTTAAATTAAGCAGGACAAAAGTATAGTTCAAATCTCCCAAATACTATTAAGCTTTTCAAACTGTCAGGGAGTGCCTTAGAGAAGGCAAACTTCACATTAACTTTTAAACTACATCCTCTGGGTGTGTGTGTGTCTCTCTCTGTCCGTGCTTCTCTCTGTCCCTCTCTCTGTCTCTGTCTCTCTATCTCGCCCTCTCTCTCCTTTTCTCTCTGCCTGTCTCTCTTATTCTCATACTTCTCTTATTCTTTTTTTTTTTTTTTTCTTTTCCAGAACTGGGTCTCAAACTCAGGACCTCACCCTTGCCAGGCAGGCACTGTGCTGCTGAGCTATATCCCCGGGCCTTTCTTTCCTTTTTCTTATTTCTTCCCTCTTTATAGTTCACACACACACACACACACACACACACACATACTTTTTTACTTCACAAAGCATGGATATTATTTAATTTAAAATAATTGTATGAATGGCCCTAGACATTGGTAATAATTCATACTATCAGTACTCTTTGTTTAATATATATTCTTCATTGGATCTGTGTTTTTTAAATTAGCTTCTACTTAGTATACCAGGAAATAATTTTACCAATCTGCTTAAAAACATATTAAAACATTAAAAATAATATTCTACAATGGATTAGGAAGTATGTAATGCTACCTAATAAGGGGGATATAGCTCAGCAGCACAAGCGCCTACCTGGCAAGAGCAAGGTCCTGAGTTCTATTTCTGGTACAAAAGAAATTTTAATATTACCTAATAAGGGAAAGCATTGTTTGATAATGGTTCTGTTTGAGTTCTACATGTATTTTGAGTATGCATTGGATCTTGTTACAAACTATAATTCTAAAAAGAGCTTTAGTCACTGGACTGTAATGCAGAGATAGTGTTCTAAGGTAGGCTTAGTAGTAAGTAATGAGTGAAGTAGTTATTTTAATGTTTAGAAAAAACTGTAATCGTTTTTATTTAAAAGTAAAATATTGTTATTTTGTAATGAGAATGAAATGGTTGATTTGTTTGACAAAGGTCTGTTTTCAGCCCCCTGACTGTAAATCTTGTTTCTGTAGCTTGCGATGGCATTGGCACGGGTTCACTGATGTCAGCTCAGACTGTGGATTCCAGTAACATTGACAAATTCATCAACTGCACGAAGATCAATGGGAATCTGATTTTCCTTGTCACTGGTATTCATGGGTCGGTATTCTACTCTTGTACAGGAATGTTTTACAAAGTGTAGACAAAGCTGAAGAGGTTTCTTGGCTATGTCAGTTTGGTTTTTCTTGACTGGGAGGAATTCTGCCTAACATTCATGTTCATTGCCAGCAGAAGCAATGGCCAGATCATCATCCCCTAATGAGTACCAGAGTTTGGGGATAATCTGCCTTTTAAGTTTACTGACTACTGAGGTTCAAAAACAAAAATCCGTATAAGTTAAAATGTATGTATAGAACATTCTCAAATGCCTAGTTTTTACCAAGCTTGAGTTAATTTTAGGTATGTCTAAGGAACAGTATTGATGGATAAGATGGAGGAGGTTATTCAGGTTTATTAACTGAGTATATCAAGGCAACATAAATTATTATTCTATCTGAAAACTCATATAAAGCAAATCAAATAGTCTGACATAAAGCAGAGTTGAATTTCTCCTGAGCTTCTTGCTGAAATTATTTGTCTTCATAGATTCTTTTTCTTAATTTGGGAAGTTAGTACGATTGTAGGAGATCCATCAAGTGCATTTCATTTTGGTAATAAAAATTGTCACATTCTCTGGGCTCCTTCGTTACAAAACCACCTGCTGATGTTAACTGGGAAGACAATCAAATTTGTATTCTTTGGATGGCAATGAAAATGTCAATATTTTTTACTTTAAGTCTTATCTATTTGTCTACATTACTACTTAGTCCCTAAATATTAGCACTGTGGGCTACAGATAATGAATATCACTCTCATGTTTCAACTCAAACTCTTACTCTGAACATACATCACATCATTTCTAGAAGCAAAGGAATTTAACACATTAGGGATAAATATGTCCAAATAGAAACAGTGAGAACAATAGCGTGAAATGTTTCTTTTTCTTCAAATTGTTTGTGCTGCTGTATGAAATAGCTCTTCACTTTAAAGTGTAGCTTGTACTGTGGTACAGTGTCAGGCACCATAGTCATATATATGTACTCTCTGCTCAGTTTCATATAATTGGTCCAAGCAAAGGTTTTAAAAGATTTTAAATTGGCTTTAAAACTATGTAGACTTAGTAATTCTCAGCCACATTGCTACATAGCAGTAAAGTGTTGCAGATGGTAGCATGACCCAGTGACCCAGTTTTAGATGAGACCAACTCAGTAACTGTACCTTAGTCCTCACCTGCTTTCTGAATCCATTTGCATTTCCGTCCTGTTGCTTTGGCTCACTGGGAAAGAGAACGTGTCAACATTTAGGTGCATCTTTAAAATTGAATGAGTATGTGACAGTTAATCAAGCAGTATATCTACATTTTAATTGTTTTTATAAACAAATGCAGTCATGAATGAAAGATAATATGTCAATATCTTCTGAGATATTAAGAAACAGAACATATTTCCATGACCCAAATTACTTGTTTCCATATTGAAATAATAAATATAGTAGCTTGAGGACTCTCAGTGTGTGGAATGACTGAAGTCATATTCTCCTGAACTGGATGAGAAAAATGATTTTCATTGCTATCTGGCCAAACATCCTGTTTACACCTCAGGCACTTGACACTTCTCTTTCAGTTCTGAAATGAAATCTACAAAGAATGCAGTCTATAATATACACTGTTTTTAAAAGTTATTACAATTCTCCAGTTATAATTTAAGGAGCAAGATAAAATTCATGTATAGTAAAATATAGGATAATACTCAGTTTTGTCTGATAAAAATCTATATTTATGAGACATAAGATGACATTCTGGGGGTTGGGGATATAGCTCAGTGGCAGAAGCACCTGCATGGCAACTGCAAGGTCATGAGTTTGATTCCCGGTACCAAAAAAAAAAAAAAAAAAAAAAAATGATATTTTGTGTAAGAAGTGTCAGGAAATAAAGAGCAGAATGAAAACTGACCACAAAATGAGAACAACTAGCTAGACATATTGTTATATGTGAAATTGAGGAGACAAAGAGCTCCCACTGAAATTCGGAGAACATCACTAAGGAATGACAAAGTACAACCTGACATGGAACTTGCACATATGAATTCCTAAATATCTTATAGAGCATTTTAGGGCTTTATGAGATGAGAGGAAATCTTTTCTGTAAAAGGCATGTAACAACCTTTGCATTGGATTATTCCTAAAATCCTACAGTATCCCCGCCTTACTACTACCACTGAAACACTCTACAAATATCTCAAACTCCCTTCACTGCAGTGGCGCTGCCTCCATGGAGAACTACTACAAAAATTTCATGATAGTAGAAGGAATATGGACAGCGTCGTGCTAATGGCTAAAGTTCTTATGGATAAAACATGAGTGGGAAGGTTTGAAAAATCCTCAATATAATGAAGTTCACAATACTAAATTTATTTTAGTCTTGGTCCATCCTATAATTTATTTTTAAAATTCTGGATTTATACTATCTATAAACTGATTTTACATAGTCTCCTTCACCTATGGTCAAGACTCAGAGAAAGTTTAATAAATAAATGCAAAAGAAACAGAAACAGTTACTTCATGAGATAGAAATATATTGTGCAGCTGTAAGTGTACATCTTCAGGCTCATGAGAAGAATATCACAAAGCATTAGACTAAGCTAGACTTCTAAGAAGAATGATTTTGCTAATTCACTCAGATGAAAACGGACATAGAAAATAAGCTCATATGGACCAGAAGGAGAAAAATAAATGAAGTTCATCTTAATAAACACAATATACAAGTTAGGCTTTCTCTGTGGATAACTTTATCCAAGGCAGAGTGGCATTTGATTTGCAGCTCCACAGTGGACAGCTTGCATTGGTGGTTACCTTGTCTTCTGAAACACGATTTCTTCTAACTAAAACTGAGAAATAGGTTAATAATAAATACCTATTCCCTCTGACTGTTTTGGTGTGAAAAATAAAAGATTGTTGCCAATTGCTCATCTCTGTACAGGGTGTATTTTAAAATCTTAATAAATTGTGTAAGAGAAAAGGAGAAATGAAAGAGGAAATTTAAAATGGACAGGAAATAGGTGTAAGAAAAATAAAAACGAAGCACAAGGGAAAGTCAGTATAAAAGAAAAATCTCAGTAATTTGTCTAATTTACAGTTGAGAAAAGTATACATCTAATATTTTACAGATTTAATAATCTTTTATAGAATATGTTGGGAGTTAAATAAGGTAAAGTTTTCTTTAAGATAAATCATGCTTCTTAATTTAGATAATTATTTGTCTCTTGATCATGGTACTTAAACAGGAATATTTGAAGTTATAACATGCTTTTGTATCTCAAGCATAACTTGTATGGCATATTAGGACACGTATGTGTGTGGAATATGATATATTCTTTACTCAGTCTCATTACCAGCATGAGACACATATTGTGAAGAATTTTCCTAAGGAAAGTATAACCACAAAGTCAATTTTGTACATCTGAGACACTGTGTGAGAGTGTGTATGTGTGTGTGTGTGTGTGTGTGTGTGTGTGCGCGCATAAAGGTGTGTTGGCATATGTGTACGTAGAGACAAAGAGTCAGAGATGTATAGAGATTTCAGAAGAGAATAACAACAGATACTACTGACAGAAAATTTCTAGTAAATAATGTTTTATGCCACTTAATTGCCATTCCTTCAATGCATTACTACCAAGTTCTTAATAAGGTTATATGGTTTATTAAAATAGCTGAGGTACTTAAAATAATGAAAAGGTAAAAATATCATAACTAAATGAAACGAGGCCCTGCAGGAAATAAATTTACCTGCACAGTGTTAGGCACCATTTCAATATATGAAAGGGTTACAAAATAATTAGCATAAAAGTTTATGGTACTGTAGTCCCATTGGCAGAAACGGAAATAGGCACTCATTTCTTTATTTAATGTAGGATCCTCAGGAAAGCTTATTATTTAGTTTTAGGAATATTCCTCCATGTTTTGTCATGTTTGACACCATTCTTGTGCTTATTCTTAGAGTGACAAAATGCTTACCAAATTCGCACGCTGATGCTATCTCACTGTGAGATGCTGGTGAGGAGATGCTTGCATGATAAAATGATGATGGCTAGTAGATAAAAGATAATAGGTTTGGTGACCAAACAAAGAAATGTCAGCGAAATTGTGAAAATATGTTTCTTTCACTGTGTCCTCTGCTTTGTTTCGTATCCCTAAACACAGTGACATGGTAGGTGTAATGTTCCTTTGCATGGCTCAGAACGTAGACAGGAAAGTTCTCAATTTTTAGTCTTGTGGATTTCAAGTGGCAGTAGGATGAAACTCCCAAGAGGTACTTTGAAGTTGGTAAGTGGAATTCTGTCAACTTATTTTATGAGAGTCCTAAGTCCCTAAAATTAAGCATATAAAATTTCGGTAGTACACTAAGCTTTATGCTAAAAGTCCAGAATTCATTTTAGTCTGGCAACTTGGAGCCATTTACAGAAAATGTTTGTGCTGACTCCATTATTGTGTGCTTGCTCTGACTGCTGAATCTTTTTCAATAAAGCCAGGATATTTGATTATATGATCAGGGCTGTTCTACATACTACTTTTCATCAACAAACAAATGTCAAAAGCTCATTTTCCTCCTGCAGAAACTTTGTAGGCTTCTGCATGCAAAACGTTCTGGATATTAAAACATGAAGACAAAAAGATATTTCCTATATAGTGTGCTTCATATTCCACAAAAGCATATCTAGGCATTTCATATATATTTACTTGTAAATATATACTTACATATAATAAAACTTAATAATATATATTAAATTTATATAAATATAAATATAATTCCTTAAAACATTCAATTTAGAATTTCAACTTTTAAGAGATATTCATTTAACATTGAAAAAATTTCAGATCGACTATCTAAATATGAGTTATAGGATTTCTCCAGTCTCACTAATATCAAGCTTTTGAGCTTTCTATAGCACTCCATGACAAACATTCTGTACATTGCATTAAATCCATTCCTTAGTTTGAAGCAATAATCAAGCACATATTTTTAGAAAGTGAGAAAGTTCATAGTATACAGTAGGTCAATGAACCAAGTTCAGAAGCTTAGTATCAGGTAGTTCTAGATATTAACTCAGTCATTTTGAGACTGTCATAGTGAGATTAAAAAAAAAAAAAATGCCAGTGAATTGAGACTGAAATTCCCAGGAGACAAACTGTGTGCAATCCATTCGTCAAGGGATTATGGACAACCTTGACCGATAGGATAACTCTTGTTAAGACTGTATTCGAGGAATCACTATATCTAGTCTTTATTTCTCATACCCAAAAGGAAGGTTCTCATAGACTAGTAAAGAACACACGTCCTTAGGCACAGTAAAACTCATTGCTACAGCAAGATAGATACTCCCCAAAATACCTAGCTCCTTGATTTAGTAGGCTTTATCTCTCTTGGAGAAGTAGTCAATATATAGAATGTTATCTTTATATAAAAAGCAGATATTAAGATGAAGTCTGATATTGCCCAGGAAAATCTTCTAAAATAATAATACTTTTAAAAAGTGTTGCAAATGCCTTAAAATAATGGTTTACATAATGAGAAATTTTTGATATTGTGTTTATGTTTTATGGAACATTCAAGTATGTGTTTATATTCCATTATCAGTTGATTATCAGTTTTTATTGGAAAAATATTTTCTTAAAATAAATTTTTTAAAAAAATTAAATGATTTGAAAAGGCAACATCGCTGGGCATGGTAACACATGTCTTTAATCTCAGCAGTCTGGGAAGCTGAGGTAGGAGGACTGCAAGTTCCATCCCAGCCTTGTCAACTTAGTGATTTAGCAACCCTGTCTAAAAACCAAGATAAGAAAGAAAGAAAGAAAGAAAGAAAGAAAGAAAGAAAGAAAGAAAGAAAGAAAGAAAGAAAGAAAGAAAGAGGGAAAGAAGAAAGTGCTGGGTATGTAGCTCGGTGTAAGGGTCATAGGATCAAACCCTGGTGCCAAAAGGAAAGCAATTTATGTTCATTTTCAGGTATCTTCATATCAATATAGTACAGTAGTATATTTAGGCATTGGGAGATGATATTTGAAAAATCTCCAAAATTTATATCTTTTGAGTTTTATGAAATTCAGTTAATATAGTTCATTTATTTGTCTATTTATTTTTGTTTTTTATTTTAAAAGGAGAGAAAGAAAGAAACATTAACGCAAAGCAAAACAATAAAAACAATACAGAATTTCAAAACAAGGTGATAGGGAATTAACAATAGTTGTTATAATATGTATTATTATCTTCAAACTAATCGCTCAGATAACCAGACACAGGCATGAAAGATCAAACAAGCATTAACTGTTTCTTTCAACAAACCAATAAAAACCAGTGGTACAATTACCCCAGCCATCTTGTGTGTGTTTATATGTACATACCCTGCTTCTTTTCTCCTTTCTCCCATCCAATATAATTCATTTAGATGAAAGCAAATATTTCTTGCATTACATTGATGATTATAAATAAACCAGAGAGGAATAAAATGATTCTAAATAATCCATCTGAGGATTGAATTCATACAATATTATGAAAATTCACAAAAGCAGACCTAAAAAATAGTAAGACTTCACCTGTGTTTCTTTCTTTAGTATTTATGCATTACAAGTGCTACTAGAAATTTAGACTGCTTGAGGAGAGCCCCCAAACCAGTTGTTCTTACAATGATATTATTTATTTCCAGACTGTATTCTTCTTGATTAAGGATAAATCTCTAAAGGCCAAACAAAATAAAATGGTTCATTCATGGACTTCCTCTTTTTGTAATGTTTGTCAAGATGATTGAAATGGGACCATTTCTATAGATTTAGAATAACTTTGGATAAAGAATTTATATTCTGTGTCATCAACATTCTGAAAATATATATTAAGGCCCCTCTAAATGTAGCACGATAAGTTCGGACAATGCATTAATTTTCCAACTCTAAATTAAAATTCAATTTGAAAGAAATAATTACGGTCTCTTTTTTCACATTTTAAAATTGGACCAAATCTCTTCTTTATTTTCTAGGGACCCATACAATGCAATTGAAGCTATTGACCCAGAGAAACTGAATGTGTTTCGGACAGTCAGAGAGATAACAGGTACTTTTTAAAGTGCAATCTTTGTACTATATGCTTTGGGAGCTGAGTGTTTTCCTGTAAGTATTGAATAATATTAGCACGAGCAACTAATTTTCAAAGCAAATTTTCATTTGTTTAAACTTAGATTATTATGAATAAGAAGTATCTTACTCTTTAGTTTTTGTGTATATTTTGAAAAGCCATTAAATTACAAAAATAAATATCTTTGGAATTTTGTAAGTACTGTTTTAACAAGTGTCAAATAATCAAGGATTTTTGCTTTATTCTTTTTCTTATTATTAAGTTTAAGGTACAGGGCTGGGGATATAGCTCAGTAGCAAAAGTGCCTGCCTGGCAAGCACATGGCCCTGAGTTTGATCACAGGTACCAAAAAAAAAAAGTTTAAGGTACAACTTAGATGTACATAATGATCACATTCATCACAGGGAATTTGTACCTTTACATGACATATTTTGATTCCTTTTTTTAACCCATTCCCCCTCCTTATTTACAAAAGCTTTGTTTCCATTTTATCATTCTCTTTTCATTTTTTCCTTTCCCTTCCTTCCTTTCCCCCCTGTCCTCCCTAAGTCCCCTTCTTGTTTGAACAATTTCTTCCTATTTCACAATATCTATTACACATTTTGCCTCTTATTTACACTTTTAGCTTCTCCCACCAGAGAAACATTGTGATATTTACACATTTGTCTGATTTATTTCACTTAAGTGTATGGTCTCATGGTGCATCCATTTATCTATAAATGTCTCCAGTTTATCCTTATTTATGACTGACTATTACTCCATTATATAAAAGAAATCTTACATCTTCTTTATCCATTCCTCAGCTGATGGGCATTAGAGTTATTTCTAAGACTTAGATGTGACAAACTGTGCCACTATAAATTACTGTGTGTATTTATCACTGTGGTATGATGCTTTCAATTCTTTTGGGAAGATCCCCAAAAGGGGAATAGTTGGGTCAAATGAAACCTCTACTCCTGGTTTTTTGAGGAGTCTCCACACTGATTTCATCAGTGGTTGCACCAGTCTACATTCCTACCAACAGTGTAGAAGGATGCTTTTTTCCTCACATCCACACCAGCACATGTTATAGACTGGTTTCTTGATAATAGCCGTTCTTTCTGGAGTGAGATGGAATCTCAGCATTGTTTTAATTTGCTTCACTTGAATGACCAGTAATGTTTAACATTTTTTTCACATTTATTTGCCATTTGCATTTCTTCATCTGAAAATTGTGGATTCATCTCAGATGCCCATTTTTGGATTGGTTCTTTAAATTTGGAAGGGTCTAATATTTTTCAATTTTTTGTATGTTCATGATATTAGTCTTTGTCTAAGGAACAACTGGCTAAAATGTTTGTCCACTCTGTGGATTGAATGTTCACTCTGTTGGTGATTTCTTTTGCTATGCAAAAGCTTTTTAATAAGATGAGAATCCAGTCATTGATTGTTTTTATTTACCATGCACTTGGCATTTCAATCACGAAATCTTTGCCTACACCTATGTCTTCAAGAGTTCTACCTATTTTATCTTCCAGTGGATTTAGTGTTTCTTTTTAATATTTAAATCTTGGATCCATTTTGACTTTAGTTTAGTGCATGATGATAGACATGTGTCTAGTTTTAGTCTTTGGCATGTGGAAAGCCAGTTATTCTAGCACCTATTAATGAGGCTATCTTTCTTTCCATGAATATGTTTGACCCTTTTTCAAAGAAGGTGACTGATGTGTTTAGTGTTGTTTTCTCATCTTTTAGTCTATTCCATTTATCCTCAGGTCTGTTATTTTGCCACTACCATGCTGTTTTTACAATGCAGCTCTGTAGTATAATTTCAAGTCAGAGATTGTGATCCCTTTCATCTTGCTTTTGTTGCCTAGAATTGTTTTCCTATTCTAAGACTTTTCTGGTTCCAAATGAATTTTAGGAATGTTTTCTCTAGTTCGGTGAGGTATGCTAATGGTATTTTGATTAGGGTTACATTAAATATGTATAACAATTTTGGAAGTATGGTTATTTGTGTTATGTTGGGTCTTCCTACTCAATATCAAGGGTTATCTTTCCACTTTCTGATATACTCTTTGATCTCCTTTTTCAGAGTACTATAGTTTTCAATGTGGAGATCCTTTGTTATGTGGATTCCTATTTCATTTTTTTATGCTATTGTGAAAAGGGGTTCTTTCCTAATTTATCTGACATTGAATTTGTTATTTGTGTATAGGAATGTTATTGATATTTGAGTGTTAACTTTGTATCCAGTTATGAGACTGAATTCGGTTAGTAAATCTGAAAGTCTTTTGGTGGAGTTTTGAGATTTTCTATGTAGAGTACCATGTCATTTGCAAATAATGATAATTTAACTTCTTCCTTGCCTGTTCTTATTCCTTTTATTTCTTTCTCTTGTCTAATTGCTCTGGCTAATGTTTCCAGAGCTATATTAAATAGGTGTGGTTCTAGTGCACATCCTTGTCTTGTTCCTGATTTTACAGTGAAAGCTTTCAGTTTTGGAGTATTTAGTATCATGTTGGCTCTTGGTCTGTCATACGTGGATTTTATCCGATTGAGATAAAAACTATCTCTTCCAATTGTCTGTAGGATTTTTATCATGAATAGGTGTTAAACTCTGTCAAACTGGTTTTCTGCATGTATTGAGATGATGATGTGATTTTTGTCTTTGGTTCTGTTGATATGGTGTATTACATACATTGATTTGCATGCATTGAGCCATTCCTGTGTCTTGGAGATGGATCCTACTTGTTCATGGTGTATAATCTTGATGATTTACTGCATTCTGTTTGCCAGTATTTTATTGAGGAGTTCTGTGTCTATGTGCTTGGGAGAGATTGGCTTGTAGTTCACTTTTTTGGTTAAGTCCTTCTCTGTTTTGATGTTAAGGTAATACTTGCTCTTAGGAATGATTTTGGGAACAATGCTTCCCTCTTAATTTCATTAAAGAGTATCTACAATTAAATGATGTCAATAAAACATATTGGAACTTACGGGATGCAATGAAAGCAGTCCTGAGAGGGAAATTTATAGCAGTGAATTCTCTAACCAAGAAAACTAAAGAAATTAAATAAATAACCTGTTCTTGTGCCTTACACTTCTAGAAAAAGAAGAATAAGTCAAGCACAAAGCTTGTACAAGGGAGAAAATTATACATATTGGAGCAGAAACTAAGGCAGTTGAGACGGAAAAGACAATACAATGAATTAATTAATCAAAGAATTGATTCTTTGAAAGATTAAATAAAATTGATAAACCCTTAGCTAACCATGTCAAAAAAGTAAAGACTCAAAATCATGCAGTTAAGAACAGAAAGGGTGAAATCACAACTGATCCTGTGTAAATCAATGTCATCAATACTTACTTCAAGAAGGTTTACTCTAATAAGATAGAAAACAGACAGATTCCTAGATGCATGTGAATTACCAAAGATTAATGAAGAAGATATGAAAATTCCAAATAACCCAGTATCGGTAAATGAAATTGAAAATGTATTTAAAACTTACAAACAAAGAAAAGCCAGATCCTGATGGATTCATGGTGGAATTCCACAAGAAATTTATTGAAAAACTAATGCCCTTACTTCTCAAACTCTTTAATCTATGATATTTGAACCCAATTTTTTCTATTTATTTTCTAAGAGGAAACATGTAGCATTTACTAGGCACATATTTATTGAGCTTCTAATATCTTCAAGACTGCAGTAACATGTGTTATTGGACTCATTGATGTGAATCAGACATGGAGTTACCATTGAACAGTATAAAATCTAATGAGGAAGACTAAATATATACATAAATGATGTAGAACACAAAATAAATACTGATGTCATAAAAATAAATAAATGATAAATGATTTCAATGAAATGGAAATGATATATTTCTCTTTAGTTTGCATTTTTATACTCATTTGAATACACTGAGTCAGTTAAGAATTTTAATATATAGTTTTATGACTTTATATGTCTGAAAAAGAAGGATTCTTAAAGCTATACTTTTGATATCAATTATTTACCCCAGGAACTTGTATTAAGGCACTCCATCTGGGAAGAATAAATATGTGATAGAATCCTTTAAAGATAGAAATGTTCAATGCTGTTGTTTACCTTTCACATCTTTGAATATATTTTCATCATATTGAAGAATAAACAATAGTATCTGTAAGACCAATGTGATCTTATTTAATCAAACTGTTTCTGTCACTCTAGGTTTCCTGAACATACAATCATGGCCTCCAAACATGACAGACTTCAGTGTTTTCTCTAACCTGGTGACCATTGGTGGCCGAGTACTCTACAGGTGAGTATAAATGTTTACACCTGCTGTTAACTCAGTTTCCAAGAAGAGACTTATATGTCTACATAAAGTCAAGATGATCAATCTTATTGATTTACTGCTTCTGGAAATATAATGTTCCTGCCTTTAATTCAAAGCTCAAGAAAAATATACCTAATGATGAAATAAAGTATACAAATATGTATTTTGTGTTTTCAACTGCATATCTCATATTAGTGTATTATGAGTATAGAATGAATGATGTGAACCATATAAATAAACCTTATGTTATGTATATATAATGTATTTAAGTGCTATATGCAAACAACTTTTACTATTCACTAAAAATTTTATGTTAGTCAAAAATATGTTAATTAAGGCATTTGACATCATAATAAAAATCAACATGGTTAAGGTGGGAGAAAATGTTTGAAAGAATAAATTACATTTCGATATTTATCATTTGGCTTTGTATATTTTTAATTACTACAAAATAATAAAACATAAAAATTGAAAATATTTAAGGAAATTCTAAATATTAAATTATTTAAATTATTATAGAAAAGGAGAGTTTTGATTTCCAAGATAATGTTCACTAGTTGACTGAAAGGAGGAATCACTAGAAATATATTTATTCATAGGGTATAGAAAAATAGTTACAATAATATGGACTATGCTGAAATAAAAGCATTGTCTTTGAAATGATAGTTTACACAGAGTAGTTGTTCTTTAACTTTTAGAAATCTCCCATTATCTAAGCCTTCAGAGTGGGAGAATAATTTAATTCTCTTTAGTTTTTAATTTGTCCTAACCTTTCTTATACATTCTTTAAAGGTAATAACATTTTGATTCCAAAAGGCATAAAGTTAACTAGTTATACTCATTGTCTGCTTTATCTATCCAATAAAACCTAGCTAACTATGTGACATAATAGAATTAATGTCCCACTTATAAGAGGTAAACAATCTCGCTATAAATATTTATTTAACTAATATGAGATTTTGTCTTTGAAGAGCCTATAATTTAGGCTACGCAATGGAAGGCAGTGAGTACATATTTTAGTGGTAAACACAGTGAGATGAACATATATGTCATATACATAATCCTACAAAATGAACACTTTGGGTCTAGAAATTAAATTATTATTACAATTGAAAACATTTGACAAACATGAATGTGTGATCCTGTGCAGAGATCTATTGAGCCATTCTGTTTATATTACATTAACATTAGTTAGAGTAAGATACGACATCCTTACTTCACTGTAGGAGTTCATTTTAGGACCCAGTGGTATCTATTTCTGTTCCACATCCCCTTTCTCTTCTCCAGTGGCCTCTCCTTGCTGATCCTCAAGCAACAAGGTATCACCTCGCTGCAGTTTCAGTCCTTGAAGGAAATCAGTGCAGGAAACATCTACATCACAGACAACAGCAACCTGTGCTATTATCACACCATTAATTGGACCACGCTCTTCAGCACCATCAACCAAAGGATAGTGATTCGGGATAATAGAAAAGCAGAGAACTGTAGTAAGTACATTACCCAGACACTTAAATCATAGAACCTCTAAAATTGCTCTGGTCTACATTGGCCTATACAACTGAAAATAACAACAGCTCAGAAGTGTTGTCCTCTTATCTCAGCATTGAAAAAAAAATAGCCTAGCCATACTCAGCAGCATGGCCTAAAATAATTGGAAATGATAACGTTTCATAACATACTGTGTTTGCAAATTTTCCCTAATATTGAGAATTCTGTGGAGATTTATATTTAGTAGGATCTAATTACTTTGAGGTTATCTGTCTTAGTGAATTCTGTTTGCTGTATGCCTTCAGTGAAATTGGAATATAGAAACAGAGTTTTGCTATTTGGAAGTAGAGGGACAGATGAAAGTGTGTTCTTTTGAAATGTGGAAAAAGTATTCTTCCAGAAGTTCAATATCTGAGATAAAATGTTTATTTTATAAATGTATTTGTGTTGGCATATAATTTTTTGTGTGTGTATCTTTTTGAGACAGGGTCTCCCTAGGCAGTTCAGGCTGGCCTTGAGCTGACTTTGTAGCCCAGCCTGGTCTTGAACTCTCAAAGATCCTCCTGCCTCAATCTCCTGAGTGCTGGGATTACAGGCATGTGCCACCACCCCCTTTGTCACAACAAAGGAAATAATGTTTTCCCAGGGCATGTGACTATGCCATTCCTATCTAGTACAGTGATGATCCTGTTGCTGGCTAACATGAGGTCCTTGCTTTATTAGGAATGAAAATTAAAGCTAAAGCAGAAATTATAGGAAAAAATTAACTGGAAAGTTAAAGGGAAAATAAGGAAGGACTTCCGTTTAGCTGCAGGTGGAGCACACCCTGATGCAGGATTTAGATGCACCCACCTGCAAAGGAAGGGGTTGAACCTTTCAAGGATTGCTTGCTGGCTGAAGCCTGGCTGATCCTTACTTCAGGTCTGATGTCATAGCCCTGGAATCCTTACTCTCATACCTTACAGATGTTTCCTTTCCAGATTCCTCTTCAATACTGGTTATCTCAGTCAAAGGGGGTGTTATGGCTTGTGTCTGTGTGTCACCCCAAAGCCTCATGCAGTCATGGGGCAGGCTTTTAGAGTTTGATTGATTATGGATGTGAGAGCTCCACCCACCCTGGGGTGGATAGTTTGCATATGTAAGGGAGAGGAAGTGGCTGCTTAACACCATTCCTCCTCTAGTGGTTGTTGCTTTTGCTGTGTTCTGCCATCATGAGCTGTAGCCCTCTGCCATGTGCCACTCTGTCTTGTAACCTGCCAAGTATGGACTGAAACCTCCACAAACTGTAAGCAAAATAAACCTTTCCTTCCTTAATTTTGGGCATCAGGTATTTTGTCCCAGCACCGAGAGAAAAGTAACCAAGACAGGGGGCTTTGTCTTTCCCAGAATCTGGGTGATGGACCATAGGTTTAGGATGATAAATGGCAGCTTCTGGGGGTAGCTGATAGTCCCTGTAAACTTCTATCTTCATGACCTCAGTCTTGAAGGTGGATGAGATCATGTAAATTCAAGAGCAATCAACCCTATCCTTTGACAGACACTCCCTAAAAGATCAACATACTTCTAGGAGGATTTTAGGAGAGATGTCACCTAAGATTTACAGCAACAAAAGATAAAAAGTGAAGGTCAAGTTTTGTTGCTTTTAGTTATCTATTGGGCAAGTATAGGCCCAACTGAAGAGACATGGTTAACCACAAAAATGGCTATTAAGTCCCTAAGGATCCCAGAAGAAAACACAAATCATGCTTCTAATAAGTAGCAGGTAAGGGCGCAAGAGTCTATCTGCCCCATTACTGTGGTGGTCCCTGATTATATCATGACTGTCATTTCAAGGACTATTACTCAGTACTTTCTGATTTTTCTACTGAGTTCACTGACTTCTACATCTAGTGAATGCTACTACTAATTATGTAACAATTTGACTTATTTACAGTAAATACTAATTACAAAGACTCAGAATTCAAATGATTTGTTTGTAAATACATATCCTTGTTGTGGTCACCTTGATGAGTCAGTTCTTTTTAGAAGAAAAGTGATGCTCTCAGGCTGCTGCCTTAGTTGCAATCTCATCATTGGACAATTATCAAGGTATTTATAAAACAGTGATTAAGGGCACTGGTGTGTATATTTGTTTAAATGAATAGCAGATGATTTTTTAAAATTTAGGTACTGTAGGGGACGCCAATATTATAGTAATTATTGAGTTAAAGAATTGAGTTAAATAATTAGTGAATCAATTCATTTTTGATGACACACCTTGTACCAGAAAGGCTCTAAAGCATGTCAAGCTAACAATGTTCAAAAAATATCACATAATTTAGGAGGAACTCATGTACTAGCTGCTTTTTGACTCTTAAAAATATTTTTCAGAAGAAAAGAGATCTATTGCAGCAAGAGGTTTCTGTCTAAGTAAATTTAAATTCATACATATTCTCCTTTTCCTCATAGAATCAAAGTATATAAGATCTATTTATGTATCAAAATATCCATAAGCATTATTTATGTTTTCATATTAAATATAATTAATCTTTTATTTCCTTATTCTATTACATTGTTGATTTCTGACAAAGTTTTCCTTGCTTTTTCTCAAATATTTAAATTTCTTACCCTGCACTTCTCTATGTATGTGTGCAAATATCTAAACCATCATATTTTTCAACCCTGTTTAGAGCCAAACATTTTTTATATGATCCATTTGCAAATCCTACCAACATTCATGTTTTTCAAACTTTTATACCTGAGCAAAGAAAAATGAATACAAACTATGGAAAGAAATTGAATGTAGAAAAAGCAAAATGGAAAAAATGGGAGTTTTCACTGAGTTATTTTGTACCTTTTAATGACTTCTAAATATTTCAAATAACTACAAAAGAATAAGTAGTAATAAAAATGGTAGTAAATTAAAAAATCAAAGCAATCTTTAACTTTCAGTGTTAGGCTTCTGCGACTTAGTTTAATTACCCTTAATCTATGGACATTTTCCTTTCCTGAACACTTAGATTAGACATTGAAGGAGTAAATAAAACAGTTAGGAGAAACATAGATTTGTGGTACCATAGCATAAAATCAAGTATATCATTTTTCATGTTTAACCTCTAAGGATGAGTACGTTTTTTTTTTTTTTTTTTTTCTTCCGGTACCAGGAATCAAACTCACGACCTTGCACCTGCCAGGCAGGCGCTTTGCCACTGAGCTAAATCCCCAGCCCGATGAGTATGTTTTGCATGAAATTAATTTATCAAAATTCAGGCTTCAGTCTTACTGCCCATTGCATTCATGAGACTTCCACATCTGCATTTTCAGAAATGTAATTAACTTGGAAACATGACCCCAGAGATGATGCTATTGAAGTTTACAATGAGCCTATAGGTGGTTTTTCACATATGACAAGAGTTGTGTCATCCATATTACTATTTGCATGTGAAGGTCCAAATATTCTATTTTAGATGTATTATAAATATTGCATTTTAACATATTCTTTCTGTATTCACACACACGCACACACACACACACACACATGATATTTGAGTGTATGTTCACATTCCTTACAATAAATATATGCAAATATAGCATACATGTGTGTTGGCACATCCAATGTAGATGGACACACACAAACCCAGAATATATATATATGTATATATATATGGACTCATATATACTTATGCTCTCCCTCACCCCACATTGCTATCACTATAAAGCACTCTGCTCTTAGTCTGAAAGTTGCCTTGTTAACTTAAAAGAAAAAAATAACCCTGCATATATAACAGTGGCTTTTGGAATTCAGCATGATCCAAAATAGTAATGACAATAAAAAGAAAGCTTCACTTCACCTATAAAGGGTGACAGTGGCTTGAGCAGGCTGACTTTTTTAAGTCAGAACTTTCAAAGCAGACTTTGTGGTTTCAAGAGTGAAACTGAGTGAAACTCTAAGAAATGAAAAGCTAGCACGCGTTCTGCCTCCTTCACTTACACGGCTACGGCACTAGCCAAGTGACAGTGTGAGGGGGAAGCGTTCGTGTAGGTGAATGAAAGTATTTTGAATTCTCTTTAAAAAATATTTAGCCAGAAATTTTTAAAGCTGAGAAAAGCCACACAGGTGGAAATAAATGCTATACCACCTCCTCAAAATCCAGGTTGTATTGGAGCCCATACACCTCATAATTTAAGTGTATTTGTTCTTATGTAGCTAAATACGATACATGAAATAGAGTAATGAAATTCATTCTAGATTTTCAAAATGGAAAATATGTTTATTTTTTCTAATTATAGCACTACCTTTTAGATTTTTTGAATCCAAAATAAAAAACAGTTATAAAGATGATATAATTTTGGTATACATGTATGTAATAGATGAATGATGGATAGTAAAACATATTTTCAAATGTAAGTGGGATCATACCATATACATGTAAATACCATTTACCCATCTATGTCTTTTGCATAATATATTATGAACATTTCCAATTCTAATATATAGAGCTCTTTGTTACTCTTTTTAAAAGCTTCCTATAAATGTTTTTATTGAATCAGAGCCATATTTACATAATTTGAATTATTCTCTATTTTTCTTATTATTGTTACCACAATAATGTGGATCCTAATTCATAAAGTATTTTATACTATGCAATTACTTCCTGAGGCTAAAAACTTAGAAGTGGAATTTCTGTGTAATTGAGGTAATATAAAATTTTCATATGTGTTGCTATATCATCCTTCAAAAATACTGGTTCAGTTTATGTTTGCTCTAAATTCTGTATGTCAGAAATATTTCCACCTCTCTTTATAGGCCCAGAATGTCCATGGTTCTAAATTTCAGTGATCTTAAAGAAGAAAAAGAATTTTTTTATACTTACATGTTTTAGATTAACATTGAGAATTTTTATATGTGTATTGATCAGTTGCACTCTATATCTTATAAATTACTTTATTCATGAACTTTATTTGCTGTCAATTTGAGAGTTCTTTCTTCTCATTTGAAAGAATACATCAGTATCAAATACTTTAACTTTTTGTCTCTTATGTGTGTTGTGCATACTTTTCTGTCTTACAGATAATTTTTAAACTTTTGCGTTTTTATATATAAACATATTCATCTACTTAAAAGAATGAAGTGCTACATATTAATTTGATCTTGAAACATTTTTAGTTTTTCCTCTTCTAGTACATTCAAAACTATGTGGTAAATTTTAATCTATGTGGAAATTTGATTTTAGTGCATTTAAAAATAATCTGCAATTGATAATGATATTTCTGAAAAGGAGGGGCTGGGGATATAGCTCAGCAGCATAAGCACTTGCCTGGCAAGCTTGAGGTCATGAATTCAATTCCCGGTATCAAAAAGAAAAAAAAAAAAAGGATAATGATATTGATCCAACACAATTTATTGAATAAGTTATTGAATAATCTATCTCTCCTCATTCAGTTTTGTCATCTGCAGTACTTCTACAAATAATCAGCTAAAAATGATGCCAGATTCTATGTCTTAATCTATGTAGTTAAATTTAATTGTCACAAGCACCCTGCAAATTATAATTTTATCTCCATTTTGTATGAATATACAGATGTCAAAAAAGTTAAATAATACTTCTAACATTTGAACCTAAAAATAATATCCTGGATTTGACTTCAGTGTCTTTCTGATTTCACAAACTAAGCTTTTCACTTTGCCGTGTCCTGTTAAAGAGAAAGTGATTGATTTTCATACGAAAATCTGCTGAATTGCTGTATTGTGTCTCTATAACACAATATGTAGAATCACACTTGTTTTACTCCATTTTTGTCAAAAGAAGGAAGAGAGGAAGGGAGGAAGGGGTAGGTGGAAGGAGGGAGGGACAGAGGCTAAAGAGGTTTATTTCACAGTTTTGGAGGATGAAAGGCAGAGACTGAGTGGGCTCCTTTGGTCAGCCTCTGGTGGTGCCTTTTATGGCCAAGTTACAACATAGTGGAAGGAACACATTAGAGACAGCTTACATCGCAAGGAAGGAAGCAAGAGACAGGGAAAGGCTTGCACTTTTGGAAGAACCTATTGCAGGAACGCAGTCAGTCTTGCCAGACCCACCCTCCTCTCAGAGATCAGATTCCTGTTAGTCCCTTCCAGAGTTGGTTGTTACCCGCTCACACCCTGCTAGCTCCCACTCAGAGATCTCACCACCTCTGAAAATCTCTACCACCTCTTAAAGGTTCCGCCCTTTATCAGTACTATTACACTGTGGAATGACGTGTGCACATGAGTTTTGATGGAACAAACTATAGCAATACCCAAACACCTTGTGTTTTAATCTCAGCAAAATTCTTTAATTCAATCTTTGGTATACTATCTAATGTCTCTATACTCTGTTTTATCATTGTAAAAGAGAATTGATAATATTTCCTCACTGAACACCTGGCTTAAGGAACATGCTATATATGATTGAGCTGCTGCTGTTGTTGTTATTATTATATAATTGTAGTTCTTTTCCTATTACAATGGATTATAAACTTTACACTTATATATGCATATGTAGTACAAAGATATGATATTTAATACTACTTAATGAAAAAGTTCCTTTTGGAGGGGGAATGAGAAATCACAGAGCAATATGAAGGGTTTATTTTTAAGCAGAAGGAAAATTCACTTTATTAAATTGTGGCACGATGAAGTTGCAAGAAGCACATCCACCAGTGGTAGATTTGAAATGAATAAGTAGTTATTAATGGGAGCTAGAACTGTTAAATGATCCCTAGAGATTGTAAGTGACAAAATACATATGCTTAAGAATCCCTTTTAACACATTCCCTTTTTCTGCTTTAATGAAAACATTTTAAAATTTGCTCTGTGATCAGTAATAACCTTAGTGCTTTAAAAAATTCACTAAGTACAAATTTCAGATTAATGGTTCAGGAGAAAAACATTTATTGAGGATGAATATATTTGTTTACATAAAAAATAAAAGAAATACAAACATCTCTTGACATCTGTGTGAGACAGGTCCTAGAACTCTCACAGAAACTAAAATCCCTGGATGCTTAAATTCCTCATATAAAATGCCAGAGTTTGTACCTTTGACCTGAGCATATCCTCATGTACACTTCATAGCATCTCTAATGTACCTAAAATACCTAAAATAATGTAAATTATAGGTAAACTCTTGTTCTGCTATTTTGTTCAGGAAATAAGTTAAAGGTATATATATGTTCAGTATACATGCAATTTTTTTTTTTAGACAAGGTCATGTTATGTAGTGCAGGCTGGCCTCTAACTCATAACAGTCCTCCTGCCTCAGTATCCTGAGTTTTGCTATATTTGTTTTTGTAGAAAACAATGCTGTATTTGTAGAAATATTGCAGATGACAAAAATGAATGGGAAGAGATAGATTATTCAATAACTTATTCAATAAGTTGTGTTGGATCAATATCATTATATATATATATATATATATATATATATTTTTTTTTTTTTTGTACTGAGAATTGAACTCATGGCCTCAGGCTTGCCAGGGAAGCACTTATGCCACTGAGCTATATCCCCAACTTGAGTTTTGCAATATTGTGCCATGATGCCTGGCATTTTTTTTTTTTGATCTGTGATTGATTGATACTGCAAATGCAGACCTATAAATAGAGAAAGCCAGCTCTATACATTTTTTGTTTATCTATAACTTGATGTTCCTCAATTTAATAGTTAGAAAATCTACCTCACTGAAAGTGAGTCTAGAAATAAAAATTGAAAAACTGTATTTAATTGCTAATAATGGAAAGCTCTGGATGATCACGTGACCAATTTTTACGTGTCATGGATTCACAGTTCAATTCAGAAGGAATTACTGAGCAAGAACTAAAAAGTAGGTCTTATTTACTTTTCTCTGGTAACTGTGAGAATAATAAGAAAATAATAAGCACTTTACTGCCTACATCATCATGAGAAATTTTGGTTTCTTATAAAATCACAATGCAATTGCTATTTCCATCGTCATCTCTGATACTTTGTTGTTACAGAAAATGAATTTTGAATATAAATTAAGATTTGCCCTGCTGTAAGAAAATATTGCTATTGTGAGAGATTTTTCTTTCTTTCAGTCCCATTGAATGTGTGCACTCCTATTTCCGCCCACGCCATCTGGCTAAACGTACATTTACACACAGCGTGCTGCCTGCCCAGTTAGAGGAATCTTCCCTCCGGCGGATAGCCTATCTTCACTGGGGAATCAGTGAACTCTGCCACAATTTTCAGTAATCATTGCCTTCACATGAATCATAGAGTGCATAATTTAGAAAATAATGAACTCTTTTAAATTATCAAAAAGTAGTAAAATTTAATTCTTATTCTAAGATTTCCTTGTTTAACTTACTAAAGTAATACATCAATATTCTGTTCTCTGTAAAAAAAAATTCAAATAAGAGTTGCTTATGTATTTGAAACAGCATAATATCCAATTACTAACAATGGCACAGAATGTTCTCTGCGTCCCTATCAGAACGGTAATAAGCAGTTACGGTTGTCTGTTAGTTGCAGAAATGATACCCCTTCTATTTTATAGGCATCAAGGACCTCTCAACAATAAAAGCCAGGATTACGCTGGTTTTAATCACAGGTGGCAGTACTTTAACCTGATTTGCGTCTAGATCCATGGTTTTAAAATTTCAAATTTAAAATGTTTGGTAATTAAACACACAATTCTGGGCTCCATTATCCAGAGATTCTTAGACAGTGTTGTGGGTTATAGTGTACACCCCCAGAAGGAAGATATAGCATATCTTCAACCCCCTGTGCCTGTGGATGTGTCATTATTTGAAGATGAAATTAAAATATGAGTTAAAATGGGTCTGTGTAGATAGGGTGGGTCCTTTATCCAGTGACGAGCACCCTTACATGATGAGAACAGACACAGAGGCAAACACAGAGACAGACAGAGACAGAGAGGACTCAACATGGAAGTACGAGTGTACTCAGGTGGGAGCCAGCCATGTGTGATGGGGGAAGCCTGGAGATGTGCACCTACCAGAAGCAAAGAGAGAGGCATTCCACTGCCAATACTTTGAGTTTGTAGTTCTGACTTCCAAGACCTCAAGAGAATAAAATTCTGTTTTTTTCAAGCCACCCAGTTGAAGACACTTTGAAATTGACGTAGTTATAGGAGGCCTAGAATTGTGCCTTTTCTGTCCAATACCAGATCATCCTGAGACAGGAGTCTGTCGGAAATCCCTTGTAAAATTCTCTCGCATTCTCTCTGTCTTGCTACAATCAGACATATATTTAAAAGCATTTAATTTCTTCCTAGGAGGGAGTGTCCCATGAAAAGGGACTCATGAAAGGAAAATTTACAGATGAAAAACTTAAAACTCTACATTTCACAACAGTTTTGGAAGACAAAGAGTGAACTAAATTTAAACAGCATCCTTTAAGTAGTGTTCTTTTTGTTTGTCAAGTACTAACAGTAACCCACACAGTACAATAAAGGGAATATTTAATGATAGGTAACATAGTCATTGGATAATTATAGTGCTATATATTGTGCCATTTGATTTTATACAGTTGAGAGATTCAACAAAATATTCATTGATTTATTCTGTGTTTTTATAGTTAATGTGCTTCTGGGAGAGATTTTATATTGCCCAGAGTATGCTAAGTAATTATTCAAGGACTTTCTGGAAATTTCTAGTTGCCAGCACCCCTTCCACTCACTTCTATTAGAGATTTCAACCCAGGTTCCGGCCAGGTCAGAAACATGAGGTACTTAGGGGGCTTAAGTACCTTGGTATGGGTAATATCTGTTTAACCCATTCAGTGTTGTGAATGGATATGTCTTAGCACTTACTCTTCCATTTCCCCTTTCCTATACTTTTTACAGATTTACTTCATTTAATATTATAAAGGTTTGTGATGTCTTTCCCTTTTGTATACCATTTCTTGATTTTTCTTACTCATGTAGAAAGAAATGTCTCCTCACGGCCATGTGTTAACCCACAAAACCTGTAAATGTTACCTTAGAAGGCACAAGGATTTTAGTAGATGTAGTAGATTTTAAGATGAGACTATTATCCTAGGTTATCTGAGTGAGTCACAGATGTTATCACAGGCATCCTTCTAAGTAGGACAATGGAATCTAGTAAACAAAAAGGTGATGCTGCCTTGGAAGTGGGGGACAGAATAGCACACAAACCAAAGAATACTGAAGGGGGTGCTGAGATCCTCTCCTGGAGCATCCAGGAGGTATCAGGCACTTGGTGACTCTGAATTTAGCTTCTTTCTTAGGACTCACTTTGGACTTCCGGCTTCCAGAACTTGAAAGGCTAAAGTCAGGTTTTTGTTGTTGTTGTTGTTTGCTTGTTTTTGTTTGTGTGTGTGTGTGTGTGTGTGTGTTTGAGACAGGGTTTCACTATGCAGTTTGGGCTGACCTTGAGCTCACTTTGTAGCCCAGGCTGGTCTCAAACTTGCAACAATCCTCCTGCCTCAGCCTCCTGAGTGCTGGGATTACAGGCGTGCACCACCACACCAGGCAAATTCATGTTGTATTAAGCAACTGAGCTTGTGGTAATTAATTACAATAGCAAGAGGGAACTTTTCAATTCTGTCTTAGTGAAAGAAGCCCAACTCATAGTTAGGCAGAAAGACAGCAGTTAGAAGTCCAAGGAGTATTCATTAGGACTGTGTAGGAGCCAAGCTCTCCAACATCACTCTCAGGAATCAGTCCCTGTGTTTGCTTGACTCTGCTTTCCTAAGAAACTCTCTTAGTGAAAGAAGATCATTGGTCCTGACAAGGGCTGCTTGAAAGCACCCTTAGAGATGAAGAGTACTGACAAAACAAACAAACCCAGCACCACTTTCGGTTCCCAGCATCTGCCCTTGGGCGGGGCTCTGATTTACCCTGCTCCACTCATACACGTCTTTCCATTACTACTGTTATCTCTTTGCCACCAACACTTCAAACATGTTTTCCAGATGATCCCGTCCAAGTAATCCCAGTGATCTTTTTAAAATACAAATTGTGGGGGGTTTGGGGCTGGGAATTTAGCTCAGTGGCGCAGGGCCTGTCTGGCAAGCACAAGGTTGTGAGTTCGGTTCCCAGTACCAGAAATCAAACAAACAAACAAAATATACAAATTATGGGGCAACCCACTTGGACCCCCCCCTTCTGTCCCCTCTCTCGGACAGAAGCTTTCTTTCCCTCAATAAATATGTTTTTCTCTTAACCTCCATTGTTCCTAAAATTCATCCTTTGATTTTAGAGAACAGGAGCTCATCCCAGACGTTGTTCAGGTTGAGAGTTTCTGTTTTCCTATATCACAGTGGGTCAGGAAGAGTCTGTACCCCAGAGAACCTGTTCCTAGGAGGTCAGAAGTGCAAAGAGATGGCTTTCTGTAGTGACCAGCAGCAACCAAGGAGGTTTTGTGTGATCCTGGTAACTCCCTCATGGGCTGGAGGTAGGCAAAACAATGCCCCCCACCACAGTGTGTCCTGTCACTAGTCTCTGCGGCCCTGCATGCTAATGGGGCCAGGTACAATAATGCATGCCTGTAATCCCTACCTGAAGACAATGGGTATGTTCTCTCAGCACCCTCTAAAATGTTGTCCTACCATCTATCAAAATGGCCATGTGTCACAAATAATGGTATGATTATTTATTATCCATCCCTCAAGTAATTCTACATCCCTTCAGGTAAGGGAATATGAATTTTATTTTATGTTTCTGTTAGATTCCCCAGCTCTTAGGAGCATCTAGCAGAAAGGAAGTAGTTTCTAAGTAAGTATCTTTTAAAAATAAACATGAATATCCGTTTTTTCAAATTTTTCTTGACTATGTTTATTATTAGTTAATTTTTCAGGCCCTGTCATTAATACCATAGTAATATTATCACAGCCTTGAAAAGTTGATGTTATTCAGTGTACAGAGGAATGATATGTACATAATTGCTCAAGGCTACATTCCTGGTACCGGAGAAAAACCAAAAAAAAAAAAAAAAAAGACTACATGGTGCGTGAAACTGTAAGGATTTAACCTTTGTCTGTTTGATCATAAAATCTGAATTATTACTTTATTAAAGCATACTTTTCAGCCTTAAAGAAAGATTAACAATACCTGTCCAAATGCATCTAAGTAAAATCTCTGCTTCTGTACATAATAAATACTGTGAAAAACATAGGTGAACTTGCTCTACAATCAAAGAGATTTTTGTTTGCCTTTGTGTCTATAGACAGGTGCTCCATTTCAATATTTTTGAGCTAATCCATTTACTTTCATACATGTAGCAAAATCCATTATTTTAATCTTGTCTCTATTTTAATGGAAACAAGTTCAATATTCTCTACAAAGGTCGCAATACTAAGCACATTATTATCTCTCCAAATTTTTAACAGGCAAGTACAATTCAGATGAGATAATGAAAAATCTATTTTACAGCTTCCAAAGAAAACACAGACGAAGTGAAAGGTTTCCTAATGCCTACACTGCCAAAGCTTCTTTAGAGAGCTTTATAATGGCCTTATGAACTGAAAGGCATTGAACGGGCCTTCTACGCCTTCTATGTGACTGCCACTCTGCAGGCAGAGGTCTGTTGAATTCTTGGTGTTGATAGAAAACTTCTGTTAAGAATTTCAAAGAAGTAGCTTCCTTGGCCTTTTGTTTTATGTTGTGTGAAGAGCCTTTCTTGGTTTCACTTTGGAGAAAATGATCAGCCAGTCCTCATTTCCTTCACCTAGTGCTTTAGACAGAACAGGACAATGGTAGTTACTATGGTTTCCTGTTTATTATGGCTTCGCATCTGTAGGTAGTGTCGCTTCATTCAGAATTTCCCTGATGTTGCACACATGCATAGACAGAGGGCAATAAGCAGCAGAAAAGTAAATAGGATCTTGGTGAACCTAAAACCTTTCTCCCCCATTGATGTCAAAATATGTAACAGAAAATCCAAGCTGTTCTTCCCTTCCACATTCTGCGAAGTTCAGCTACTTTTGGGAGAGGGCGGAACAAGAGACAAGAGTAAGAGAATAATCAAACCTGAAAAAAAAAAAAGGATGAGAAATGGTAAAATAAGTAGATCAAAAAGCTTGATGAGATACCCTGCGATAGGGAGTAATGGGGTTTCTGGTGACTTGGTCAACTTCCTCAAGAAAGAAATGAAGAATGGAGAAGAAAACCTTAGACAGAATTTGGTAAACACTCAGTTCTGGGCATTGGTTATATTTTCTAGGTAACATACAGAGAGCCAGAGATTCCTGATGCTCTGTACTGCACTTTGTAGGTAGGAGTTTTACCTATAATATGAGTTTTCCTCATAGTATGAGTTTTCTTCTTGGGGATTTTCTCTGATGATAATGATTATCACATACGAAATTTTACATAAGCATTATATAAAAATATACTTAGGTCAGAATATAAAACTTGATAAATAACCTTAGAATGGCTGAATGGTTCAGAAGATATGTATTTTAATTTCATATCCATTAAAGAAATCATTGACTCGAAAATATCACTGAATTCTTGTTCTGTATATAATAAAACCCTGAGTGTAATTTATAGAATAAACATAAGACTGTGAAAGGGAGAGGAAAGAGACAAGCAGGTTTGGGAACATGGAACCTAAGGCAGGCACAGGTGAGTCTCCTGGGTTGTCTCCAGCATAAATCTCAGGTTTGACATAAGAAAGCGGCAAGGCAAAAAGCAACCACAAGTGCAGACCAGAGATTCTCCAGCAACATCTGTTCTCACTACACAAGGAATAAGGAAAGGGACAGCCTACACAGACTAAGTTGTCTTGCTATACTCTGGCTAGCAAAGGAGTGGAGAGCACAGACTCCAGCAGCCTCAGACAATGGTGTGAGAGCAGTTGGGTGTGGAGCAGGACTTTTATCCCCACTGGTGGTAAAGAACCAGGCAAGAGTAATTTAAAACATGGCACTGTTGGGCCTGGGCTCTGCCCACATGTAAATCAGATGATCATTACTACTTCATATGATGATTTGGAAGATTAGAATCTATATATAAACCAAGAATACCAAAGAGAAAAGAGAAAAAAGGAAAATTCAAAAGGAGGCAGGAAAGGGTAAAAGAAGATGAAGGGCACATCGGTCTGTCAGAGATAGATACAGTAGTAAAACCTTCTTAGGAAGCAGCGAGCAACATTCACTGACATATGGAAAGAATTATCTTTGTCACTTGGCTTCATATCCAAAGCCAAACGCTGGTGAATTACTTGAAAATAAATGGTGTAATATATAATACTGGCAATCTGAGGAAATATCACTGGATTAAATCATTTCATGCAGAAAATAATTTAAAAATTTAACACTCATTAGTATTTTTAAAATCTTAGAAAAACAAGAACAGAGGGGAAATTTCTCAACTTGATATAGGTCGTCGACGAAAGCCTCGCACCTGCCAGGGTACTTAGTGATGTGGATGTGATGCTTTCCGAATGGACCGGAAACAAGGAAAGGAGGTCATCACACACTGTCACTCAGCAGTTTTGAAAGTCCTAAAAATCATAATAAGGAAAAGAGAAAAGAAGACATAAAGATCAAAAAGGATGAAATAAACTGCCCATGTTCACAGAGAACACGGCTGTCTGATAACATTATCTTCTTTTTTTAGAAAGATTAACTTTTCTTGTTTATTTTTTAAAAAATTATTATTATTATTATTATTATTTTATAAAATATTATTTTCTTTCTGAGACAGGATCTCACTATGCAGCTCAGGCTGGCCTTGAGCTCACTTTGTAGCCCAGGCTGGTCTCAAACTTGCAACGATCCTCCTGCCTCAGCCTCCTGAGTGGTGGGACTACAGGCCTGTGTCACCATGTCTGGCTGATAACATTTTCAAAGCACTTCTAAAGCAAAAACAAAAAAATCCCCCCCAAACCCTGAAAATAAACACGTGAACTCAGCACGATCTTGCCACTTTCTGTGGCAGTTCAGGAAGTCCCTTCTGAGTGTTGTTGCTGGTGCCATCCAACAGAAAGGCAGGTTGGAGGAACCCCTGTAGTGTGTCCTCATCTGCCTTAGTAATGAGATCTTGAACCTTGGCAACTTCCGGCTCTTCCCCAAAGTCAAACTGACCGTGGAATATAATATTTCCAATTCAGGCCATCAGGGGACTCACAACACTACAGCTAAAGGCACTCATGAAAGAGGACTTCCAGAACTGCTTCAGTGGCAAGATTGACGGTGTAAGTGTGTTCAAAGTGAGGGTGTGTGTGTGTGTATATATATATATATATATACCACTGTAACAAGTTCTTTTAATTTAAATGTTCACTATGTTTTTAGATCACACCTTGTATTTAGAAGTGAACTATCTTCAGGAATCAGAAGACTCAAAGCATAAAAATTCTTTGTAACTTGATATGCATGGTTAGTGTGATAAGTATCAGAATCACAGCCAGGTTTTTGAGATGTGGATAAGAGTTTTATAAAATTTATATTGAATAGTAGGTTCTGCTTTTTTTTTTTTTGTCGGTACCAGCAATTGAACTTGGTATCTCATGCTTGCTAGGCAGGCACTGTGCCGATGAGCTAAATCCCCTGCCCTATTGCATGGCAAACAAGCTAGCTAGTTGACACAAATTTGGAAAAAAAAAGAAAAGCAAGTGAGAACATTTAATTGAGATAATTTTGAGACTAACTATATATCTCTAGTAAGACGATGTAGTTCCTGCGCAAGGATAAACACATCAATCAATAAAATAGGATAGAGAATCCTGAAATAACCCACAGTTGACACATATGCCCACCTGATAGGCCTAGTATGAAAACTCACAATTGGTCAGTGTGCCAAAGTGATTTTTGATGAAAGTGTCAGAACAATTCAATGGAAGAAAAACACTTCATTGTGCTGGAGCTACATGTGGTCACGTATGCTTATAATCCCAAGTCCTTGGGAGGCTGAGATGGGAGGATCAGTGTGAATTCCCAGCCAGCCTGTGCTATATAGTAAGTTCAAGGCCTGCCTGCATTGTGTAGTCAGACCCTGTCTTAGAACAAAACAAAACAAAACAAAAATAAATGGTGCTGGAGCAAATAAATGTGCATAGGGCACAATTGTATTTTAATCTCATTCTGACATCTTATGCAAATTTTGACAAAAACTTGCATGAGTTTAAACGTAAAATGTAAAGCTATAAAATTTTTATTTAATAAATCAGGAGGTATTGGGGTATAGGCCAGTGAGAGAGTGCTTATCTAGCATGCGTGAGGACCTAAATACCTCAGAACAATGGAAATAAGTACATTAATGAGAAGGAGTTTTTTGGCATCAAAGGCTAGCTGAAGGAAAATTTGACTTAACATCAAAAGCACAGTCCATAAAGGGAAAAACTAATACATTTGGTATCATCAAAATTAAAACATTTTCTCTGCAACATTTCCTACTACAAGGGTGAAAGTCCAGGCTACGGATTAGGAGAAGGATTTTCTAATCAGATAGATACATAGAGATAATTGTGTAATCAGGTAGAGTATATAAAGTACTGTCAACTGTTTTAAAACTACTCAGCATCCGAAATGCAGGCAGATTCCTCTCTCAAAAGGGTGTTAGGGAGGTGAACTTTCACAGGTTTTGCGATGTTCTCTCTGACTGTATTACACTATCATGACGAGGCCTTCCCAGTCCAGTTCATAACTGCTCTTTCCATAAAATCCCACATCCTCTAACAATTAAAACTGGTAACAAAGGGGAGTCAGAAGTAAGATTTTTAACACTTTTACCATTTTGAGATTTTTTTTTTTCCCCGGTACCGGGAATCTAACTCACGACCTCAGGCTTGCCAGGCAGGCACTGTGCCGCTGAGCTAAATCCCCAACCCCATTTTGAGATTTCTTAACATTTTAGGAAAGCCACACACATGCAGCTGTACTTCAGAAGCCTTGAACAACAGCAGCAGATACTTGAGTAAAATTTGAAGTCTTTACTGAAACTTGCTATTCAACATCTGCATCCACATCCCTTTAATGAAATTATGTGATATAAATAATAATATACTGACTAAGGGTCATTGCAGAAAAAGAAGAGAAATGACAAACTTCAGTGGCAATTGTAAAACATGTTCCCCAACTTTGTAGCTATTTGAAGGCCCCAATAAAACAGAGATAAGACTACAGAGCACTATTACTACTTTAATCTCTATGCTACTCCTCAGTGAACGGTTCCTTACATGTGTCAACTTGGCTAATCCCAAGCTAGGATTAGTCAGTCTGCAGCGGAGCCCTGCAAAATCTTATATTCTATTTCTAATCTTTTATTCTCTTCTTACCTTTTTTATATTTTCTTCATTTTTAATTTGTATGATTTTTATTTGTTTAATGATAACATTATTTCTTCTGTTTCCTTACGAAGCTCTCAGATGGAATCCAATCCAAAGCATTTGGTATTTTAATTATTTGGGACAAAATGTTGGCTTGGCAAAGGCATAGATGGGCTTTTATCTCTGAAGTTTAATTCGATCACCTCTCTTCCCTGGAGTTTCCATAGACGATTGGATTTTGCTCAGTGTTATGAAAAATGCCGCATTATGTACATGTTGAGTAACTAGAGCTCTGCAATATGGAGGAGGTTGGAGTTGGGTTGGGACATGGTAACTGGAGAGAAAACCACAAGTCTCTTCTAAACACATTTATTTTAAGCTATTTAGCTTTCCTTAGAAAGAGTGTAAGTTTTGACACATCCTCTGTTTCACTTGCCCTGATTCTGGTGTGTTTTGCAGCTGCAGAAGGAATGGTGTGTAACCACCTGTGTTCTAGCGATGGCTGTTGGGGACCTGGGCCGGACCAGTGCCTGTCCTGCCGCCGCTTCAGCAGAGGACGGATCTGCATAGAGTCTTGCAACCTGTATGACGGGTAAGGCTTCTGAGATGGCCACCGTTCCCTCACGGGCTGTGAGGCACTGATGAGCTCAGATTTTAAAATGTTACAAAGAGATGGGCAGAATTTCAGAACACACATGTAGGTCAGGATATTTCAGGAGAGCTCTTATTGCACAGAGATACAGTAAATAGAAATGCTTTCAGTGGCAATAAATTTTTTTTAAAATTAGTCCATGATAAAATTGAATGAGTCCATATAGAAAGAGCATCATGTACATATTTTAAATGTTTGCTTAGATAATTCTTAAAAAAATATAGAAATTTATACCTTAACAAATTTTTAAGATATATATTTCAGTTTTCCTGATATGGAGGATTGATTTAAGTAATCTTCCCTTCCGTAGGTCATAGTAATCAGGTGGGGTTTTTCTTCACACTTTCCTTATATTTTGTACCTACAGTTAAACCATTTCCTCCTTCTTTCTGCTCAGGCTGTGCATCTGTCTGTGTTCCAGGCAGGTCCATGTGTCTACGTCCCTGACAACTGCTTAGCCCTGTAGGAAAACTAGAGGTTTTTAAATTGTTCTTCCTACATCGCTTGAGCAATATTTTAAGTCAAGTGCTTTAAATTCCCTCTGGTACCACAATAATCGCATTGCCAGTAATAAAACCTAGTATCCACCTTACTACATGGCATTTCATATACTCCTAAAGTCACTTTATGCATCACGGTTGCCTTTTATTAGTGTGGTAATGCATTTTTAGGGGTGTCCCTGACTCAAGTTTTCTCATATTGATAAACTGAAAGCATTTTCAACGTTTGGAAAATATAGTTATAGAGATTTTTATTTTATTTCTTCTTGTACCTCAATAATTGTCTCATTTTAACATCTATTTCCATAATCCCCAATAGCATTGTAGTTTTCCATTTTATATCAGGATAAAATATATTTATAGTAACATAGTAATCTGTTTATAGTAATAATAGTTATATATGTCTTTTTTAAAAAAATGACCAAAATAAATTCCCTTCATGAAATGATAGGGAAATTACAATTAAATGCTAAATATAAATATGGTTATAAGTAAGAATTTAATCATTTTCTAGGGCTATTTTCTCTTGTACTTTTATATGGAAGTCAGCTTGTATAGTTAACACTGAACAGAAAATGCGTGCTACTTGTCTCATTGAATTGTTCTGATGATTACTCACATTATGAAAGGATGTTTTCTGTGTAAAATACCTCAAATCAAATTGTCTGCATGTGCAGCAATTGATGTCATTAAAATAAATCATAATAGACTTTTGTTCCACTATCTGTTACATTACAAGTTTATTAAAGAAATGAAGAGACACTTCTCAGAGGAAGAAGTACAAATGGTCAACAAATATATGAAAAAATGTTTAACATCTCTGATCATTAGAGAAATGCTGATTAAAACAACACTAAGATTCCCTCTTACTCCAGAAAGAATGGCAATCATTAGGAAATCAAAGAATAACAAATTCTGGTGAGGCTGTGGTGAAAAAGAAACCCTTCTGCATTGTTGGTTGGAATGCAAACAAGTACAACCATTATGGTAATCAGAACAGAGACTTCTGAAAGAGATGAAATTAGAAAATTCAGATGACCCAGCCATTCCCCTCTTGATATTTTCCCCAGAGGGTTTAAGTTATACTCCAGTAAGACATGCATGCCAGTGTTCATAGCAGCACCATTCATAACAGCTAAATCTTGGAAGCAGCCTGTATACCCATCAACAGATGACTGGAGGAAGAGAATGTGCTGTCTACATATAGTGGAATACTACTCAGCGATAAAGAATGACAAATGTGAGACATTAGTAGGAAAATGGATCCACCTGGAAAATATAACATTGAGTGAAATGAACCAGACAAACATGTTTAAATACTATATGGTATCTCTCATCTGAATGAGACAAAGTACACATAAAGAGAATATTAAAGGATGGATAGAAGGGAACAAGGGGATGGATCTCTTGCAGTGAGGAAGTGGTTCAGGGAAACTTTAAAATTTTTTCTACCTGGGAACACTTCTGAAGCTTTAAGATCAACACCAAAACATCAAGGAGTACCCTAGACTAAAATCTTTACAAGCATTTTCATATCTAAGAATCACAACCTCTCAATACAATATTATTTTCCTTTCTTACTGAGTATATTTAGAAAACTGAGGCTCAGAGAAGTTAAAGAATTAAAGGTGGGGCTGGGGATTTAGCTCAGCGGCAAAAGCGCCTGCTCTGGCAAGCGCAAGGTCGTGAGTTCGGTTCCTGGTAACGGAGAAAAACCAAAAAAAAAAAAAAAAAAAAAAAGAATTAAAGGTGTATAAATATAAGTGTTGCTAGAATTTAAAATCTGGGATAGCTAGATACCGCAGTATTCACTCTTGATTACTGAACTGGGTAATCTAACATACATACCACAGCAAAAACCAGCGAAACAAAAGTTAGTATGCAAAGCTGATGCCCAAAAGAACATCCTTTGCTGGATCACGTTCAAATGAAAGGAGAACCCTGACAAGGTCACAGTGGTGTCATTAGGGACAGGGAAATAAAAAAGCAGTGATGGAGACAGTGAGAATAAATGGCAGAAGATGTGAGGAAAACAGCAAGGAGGAACTTTTACAAAAGAAGAAAGAGAACAAGCAGTTATGTCATCAAAATCTGTGGAAGGTAACAGATGACGTCCATATTTTCACAGCGTGTGTTTACTCCTCAACTGCATGGATGGAGAAGTGGGCTTTGAAAGAGGAAGAAAAGCATAACCTATGTTTTAGTAACCATAATATTATGGCCTTCTTTTGCTAGTATAACTCATTAACGGCCAAAGAACCTACAAATCCAAACCAGTAATTAGCTGATGATCCCAGACTGCTGTTATAAAATTTGATTAAAATCATGGTTTTTGAGGTTGGAGATTTAACTCAGCGGCACAGCGCTCACCTGGCAAGTGCAAAGTTGTGAGTTCGATTCCAGGTACCGGAAAAAAAAAAAACAAAACAACAACAAAAAAATCATGGTTTTTTAATTCTCTTTACAATTTCACTATACCCTCAGACCAAGTCTTTGTGCCTTTATCTTCTGAGAACATGCCACAGAGCACTTTATATCACTTATGTGAATGTAGCAAACAAAGGAAAACCTGTTTTTCTTGTGAAGATTTTAAACTTAAGAGAATTCCTAAAAGGTTTGCTCTATAATAGCTAATAGCTCACATTAAAAATGTAAAAGTCATGTAACTATGTGCTATTTAATTTGAAAGCCTTGGAATAAGTATAGCCTTAATTGAACTAATTGAAAACATACATTACCTTCTGGACTTCCATCTTAACTAAGACTTTTTGTCTTCAAATGAGAAAAAAAACAAACTTTTCACTCTAGGGCAAATATGTCTGATTTTATCATATAATTAGTCCATAATTGCTCTGTTTATAATGCTATTGATTTGGAAAGGTAGTACAGAATACAAAGGCATAAATTAATAAATTAAGTAAAATTATAACTATGGAGTCCAATTTTCTTAATGACTCCTATATGATATTCTATATTGTCTTTACACAGTATTCAGCCTCTTATATATTAGTGGAAATGAAGTGGATTAAATATTTTGCAAATGATTTATATCCAGTTATTGAAACAAAAAATGTGAAGTAGACTTTGACTAAAAATGTTTGGTATTGATAACACTGTAAAACACAGACCAAACAAACATAAGGATGAGGAAAGGAATGACCATCATCCTAGGAAATTTGTGTTAGACAGCTTTAGGATGCAGCCATCAATTTTTTTAGCTTTATAAACTATAGAATCACTTCAAAAAGAATTTAGACTGAAAAAAATGTTATGATACTAGATCAATAATATAAGAAAATAAAATCTACTGTAAAAAGATATTTTTTTTTCTAATTCTCCAAGGCAGGTATTTTAAAAGAAGAAAAGAAATCAAAGTGTTTTTTGAAGTTCCACCAAAAATAAATTGAAGAGTCTTGGGATTTGAAGGACAAGGATAGGGAACATTCATGTAGCTTAGCAACAAGAAAAATACAATTGCACTTTCAGAGTTTAGAAATTAAAGCTTCAGCAAATAGTAAAATACAGACAAACAGATATAGTCTTATTCTAAAGGTAAAATGATTCTGCTGTATCATCAAAAGAGTCACAATTTTTTTTTTAAAGAGGGCCAGAATATCTCACAGGAGAGATGTTTCCAGAATGAATCTGTCGTCGATTCCAGGGGAGGGCAGGGAGAGCCATCTGGCTGCCATTTATCTTTTCTCCTAATGGAAAACTTACTCCTTAATGTACAGGGAAATGTTTCTGGTGCTCCTGGCACATACAGAAACAAACTCAAGAATTTACTCTGCCAATAGGACTTTCAGCAGATGTTCCTTCATTTGTTAAATTGACAGCTTGTTTGCTTACACCTCCTCACACAGCTGATATTTTCACAGTGAGTTTCGGGAGTTCGAGAATGGCTCTATCTGCGTGGAGTGTGACTCCCAGTGTGAGAAGATGGAAGAGGGGCTCCTCACGTGCCATGGGCCGGTAAGCCTGGAGACGTCTGTGGGCGTGGCACCTCATTTAGTTGCATGTGGGATGTTGTCATATCACTAGCTTATTAGATATACTCCTTCTAGCAGGTATTCATAGGGTGCTGTTGGAAAATATGTTTAATATTCGAACCTTCAGAGGCTTGAAGTTTGGTAGAGATAGAATATTTGAAAATTCAAAGTCACAAATATTTATTTCCCAAATGGTATATTTATACAGAAGTATAAGACACGAAGTTCTCTTGGGTGACAGCACGTTGTAAAATTAATTAGGTTGAAGGATAAAAAATGTGTGTAAGTTGTTACAGGAAGGCAAAAGAGGGAGTGACTAACTCTCTGGAACTGATGTTGGGGACAAGAAAGGAAGTGACAGGGAACTAGTGGTTGAGGTATGCTTCGAAGAATTTGGAAAGAAGAAATATTTAGAAGTACAAATGTGATAGGGCTGGGAACATAGCTCAGTGGAACAAGCACCTGCCTGGAAAGTATAAGGTCCTGAGTTCGATTTCTGGCACCAAGAAAAAAAATAGAAATAGAAATGTGAAAATTCATGTTGTATTTGGGGAAAATGAACACATTCTTATCTGCATTAACTGCTTCCTATTCGGGAAATGTGAAGGATAGAAGAGAGGAGGAAGATAAGTATTCATAGGCAAAACTCTAAAGCAATATAATCTTATTGCAGATAGAAGAACTGAGCTATGAAAATCCAAGAACCAGTAGACCCAGAAAAGCATTCATGAAGGAGTAGCCAATTATATAATTTGAAGTTATCTTTAGAGAGAAAATTTACACATATTTTTGTGTGATTCTATCACCTGGGCTTTTCTTTACTAATAAGATCAATATTGGTGTGTTATTCCACAGTACAATACTCATCCTTCTTTAGAAAAGTTTTCAGTTCATCAGTTACTGAATCATTTCTCAATAGAAAATGCGGGGACCAACATTTGGGTACAACCAGAAACTCAATATGATACCATCAGAATTCATTCACAATGCAGATAGAATTCATTTTTATATCAGAGTGCTTACTCAGAAGTTAATTAGCGTAGAAATACATATCACTGAGACCTTCAAACTTCCATTTGGCCTCACTGAGCTGTTCTGGAATGTCATCTAAAGAAGGATGTGGGGTACCTGGGAAGTTCCAACAAGCATAGGATAGTTGTGGAAAATCAGAACTCTGAGAAAAAGAAAATCATGGTATTTGCCCTAAAGAATCAAAGTCTAAAGGCTCTTTAACATATAATAATCCCAAGTAAGTACAGAAGGGTTCATGCAGCTATTCTCTTTCTTCATTATGAATAGGAGCAGAAAGTGCAATTATCTGAAACAGCAGAAACGTGAATTCATAGAGAGGAGTGTCAGGAACAAGGGAGTAAATTTCTGTAATTGGATGATAAAGCAAATTGAAATAGAAATGTGAGTTCCTATAAAAGTAACGTGTTAGGGAACTTTTGACCGTAATTCACAGAATAAGAAAGATCTCCTCCAGAGACTGAAACTTTAAAAATAAGCAATTAATGTAATCAAGAATTTCATCCTCTTTAAACAAAGCTGAGAATCATATGTTTCTAAATCCTGTTAGTGTATATTAGGCATAGGTTTATAGAAATGTTTAAAAATCTTTGGACCAACTGCCAAAAATTTCCTAAAATTTAATTTTTTGAATTCTTATAGGTGCTACTCTACATTGATATTTCCCATGGATTTTTTATTACTGTTATCTACCTTGGTGGTTTTCTTGGCACATAATAATTTTTGCCTTTCCTTTTCCCTTTTATTTTGAACAAATGATTAGAAAACATCTAAACCTTTTACTCAACAAATATTGTTTAGCACGTACTTTCAATCAGGCTCCATTAGCTTCCTTATTGCTGAGTTTTATGTAGCAACAGAATGAAAATTTGATGTTCAAAAATATCTATCAAAACTCACTACAGAGGTATCCATTATGTATTTTATTTTCTCAAATTAGTCTTTTTTATCTATTCCATTCTGCATATTGAAAATCAATTCATTAGGATATTTTTATCTTCCTTTTAATTAATATTTTTCAAGAAAGTGAAATATTTCTACATATTAATACTTTTAGCTCAGTTAATCATTCTATATAGAAAACTAATCTGCTTGTGACTAATTTAAATATATTCATTAATACACCATTTTTAAGAATAATTTCATGAAGAACATCCACCATAAGAGAATTTAACAGTGGCTAGAAAACCTCTTCAATACAACTACATTAGTTTTCATGAATGAAAATGTTTAGTAATCGCTTTACCTGCTAAAGTCAGAATTATTATGATCACTGTAAACCTTATTCATGACAACACAAATTGTTTTCTGTGAGCTGGTTCTTAATACTGACTATCTTGATATACATTTTCTTTCACAATCTTTGTGTATTTGTCTCATTTTGTCAGGATAGTCTGAGAAAAAAAATCTCTGAACTGCAAAATGAATTGTTCGTTATGAAAGCATAATCCAGCATCCGGTCCTAGGATCCTTGCTGTTCATCCCGTGATCTTTCCATTCCTCGTGCTGCTTCTTGTACAAAATTATACTAATGGACCAGTTTCACAGAATTAGCTTGTTCTAATTTATATATTTTTGCAGTTGATTTGCTTATTAATTTATTCATAGAAGGAGTTGAGGCAGTTTATAAAAAAATAAACATTAGAAAACCAAAAATTTGCTATCATCCTCTGGCACTTTTCAAAGTGTTTGACAGTTAAGAGGAAGTGGAAACTAAGTTTTGGACACAGTTTTGTTTTATAATGCAGTATTGGTTGGGCCAAAATAATGAAGATTACTCTCAGTACTAAAATTGCGGACTGAAATGTCCAGAGGTTGGGAAGATAGTGCATCAAAAGGATGGAAAAGTTCAGTGCAGCTAGATTGGGCAGCTGAGGGGAGCAAGAGCACAGAATCAAGGAAACCTAAATAAGTGATCAGTGAGCCTTGAAATGCTAAACAGGTCAGAAAGCAACATCCTTTAGAAAAGCCGCCATGGCTGCGCTCAAATAATGGCCCAAATTTTGCTCCCACTGGGGAGTTGCTTGCTTTCAGCTTCCAGAAAAAGGTTTTTGATTTTTTCTGGGTCCACATGTTGATTGTCTCAATTGGGACGGAGACAGTATAGTATGCCAAGTCGCAGGCATACATCACTTAGAAGACCCAAGAATTTCTGGAAGCTTCTCCAAGAGAAAGACACTGTGAAAAAATAGAGAAGTCATCAAAACTAAGTGGAGATCCCTCTCTTGTTCTTATGGTTTGTTTTGTTCGAATTATATTTCTTTAACTTGTCAGTGTTTCCATAATTACAAGACCTGATGTCTGTTTATGCTTACCAAGTAGTTAACTCTGAAACATGCTATAAATTTTCCCATTTAACATATAAAGAAATTTTATGTGTAATGATTAGAAAGTGATTCTAAAACAATCAGTAAATCATAGGATATGGAGCTATTGTTAGAGTGTGGAAGTTCTGAATCTGAGTTTCTTATACTTACAATTTCACTTTTATCCCTAGGCACCAATATCTTTAGTGTGCTAAGGATAAAGTGCTTTCTGGGAATGTGACAGCTGTATGTCAAAAGGAATCATATTATCCTATTTAAATATGGCAGAGGTCTAGAATAATCTTGAGAAAAATAGGTTTGAAATAAAAGAAGGCCTTTTCATTTTTATCCTTATCTATTTGTGCTTAGTCCCTTCAATTCAATTGTTATTTTATTTCTACAATTTTACCCATTCTGTGTTACTGATTCCTGTACATTCTTAATGAGAAAAGTAAAGAAAGGAATGTGGGAGGAAAGGGAAGTAAGGGAAACAGAAGTTACAGAACAAAAATATACTCGAAGCCAGGTGTGGTGGCTGGCGCATGCCTGTAATCCCAGCACTCGGGAGGCTGAGGTAGGAGGATCATTGCAAGTTCAAGACCAGCCTGGGCTACAAAGTGAGCTCAAGGCCAGCCTGAACTGCATAACAAGACCCTGCCTCAAAAACACAAAAATAAATAAATAAATTAAAAGTAAAAATACACTTAAAAAGGAGGAATCAAAGAAGAGACAGGGTACAGGGACTGATTTTTAGAATACGCTTTCACAAAGGCTCAAATAATTGTTCAAATTAGGTACAAAAAAATGTTGTGCTGACATAACAAATAACCCTCATATTGCAATAGCTCTCCGAAAAAGATGTTTTTGTCTCTTTCATGTAGGATACACTGAAACCCTTGGAAATGTTCAAAAGTTCCCCTCTCTCTATGAGGTCTTAGCATTTCAGAATACATTGAAATCATAACACTCTCTCTCCCAATCAGTCACTCTGTCGGTCTCTCTTTCTGTATGTCTTTCTCCCTTATTTTTCACTGATAGATACTGAACTTGTAGCATTTGTTACATTTCAGTTTTTTTTTTTTCTTTTTATTTTGAGACAGGGTCTTGGCAATTCGCAAAGTTGCCAAGGTTGGGTTTGAACTAGTGATCCTCGTGCCTCAATAGGGGTTACTAGCATATGCCAGGATGAGCAGTTTCACTTCATTTTCTATTATTACATTGATCATAGCATTACTACATCTACCTTCCTAAATGCTTTGGAAATATTTGATAAAAGAGTAAATCTTAGACACACACAGATTTTTAAGTGTTTTTTTATGGAAATGAAATGGGAAATCAATACATTTCATTTATTTAGAGGTTTGCCTGGATGCTTTTTAGGATATGATTAGGATGTTTGACTTTGTATCATGATTTAAAAAGCAAACAGTTGAGATGCTTAAAAATAAAAATAAAAATGACTTATTACAGTAAAATATACTTAACTTTAAATATATTTGGTTTTACAGGCTTTTATACATTTTCTAATTTTGTCTAGAAATTTTTTACAAGGATTTAATAGCAAAATAATTCTTAATTCAGACTCTAGCTGCCTAATTTACTTAGAGTAAGCTTTGTTCTGTGTTCTGCAAGAAGCCTCTCTCTCATGCAGTAAGTCATGCTACTCCACATACTTGCACAGTAAATGATTTCTGTGAAATAGATGGTACTACGTGCCTAAGTACCCATGAGCAGGTGTTAGAATTGGAAGCATGTGAGGAATTCTTCTTTGAGAGAAAATAAAAAGATACCATCAGTGAACTCTTCAGGTACAGTAGGGATTAGATTTCATATGCTATTTTTTTTTTTTTTTTTTTTTTTTTAGGTCTGAGTGTTACATCAGAATACTAATATAAACAGCTGGGTGATTATACCTCAAGCAGTCTCAGGATTTTTTAAGCCTCTTGCTTATTACCTCTTCTTCTTTATACCACTATTTTTAATTAGCAACCTCCATTTTTCCCTTTTAAAACAGTTTAAATCTTACTTTCCTAGTGCTGGGTATCACCAACTTATAGTTTCTCACTGATTTGTGTAGAAATCATTCCTAAGAATTGACCTGATCTTTACATCCCCTACCTGTTAAGCAGTTCTGCAGGTTGTATTACAGTCAGCTTCCAAAGTCAGTGTTTTTAAATACCAAACCTAATATATGTATTTCTCTATATTTTTCTTATGTCCTGTTTATCTTCAGTATGAACTGGTGAAATTGATGAACGCTGTAGACATAGATGATGGGAGAACCGGTCAGGGCAAGAAGATCAGGGAAAAATGATGAGAGAGTTTGTATTGTTTTAAAATCTTGAGACAGTGTGGTGTTGAAAAAGAATTCTCTCTTTTAAAAGAGGTGAAGGTATAAAAATGTGAGCTCTTCTTAAGTAAAGCGGCAGTTGGATAAAAATATTCTCCATTTCTTTAATCCAAGGATATACTACTCATCATTTCTTGGGTGTGCCAAATACAAAGAATTTTCATTTTGTAAAATTTTTAGGTATTTAACATTAGTTTTTAAATATTATTGTTGTTGATGTTTTTAAATAGAATTGCTTGTCATTATTGCTTATTAACTTTATGTATATTAAAATATTAATGTATATTATAGACATAAATATATAAAGTGAGTGAATATCTTTAAATTTTTCATGCTCATATTTATATAGTCTTCATCATCGGTATAGTTCTCCATATACGCTTATCATTCTGAAAGTTTTGACATTTACTTATCAGAAAGTGCATTTGTGAAACTCAACAGTGTTCTGTGGCTTATTAAAATTCATATAAATAGACATGATAAGATTTTGGCACTAGTACAAGCTTATTTGAATTAAAGAATTACCTAGGAATTACTTTTATATACCTAAACTGCCTAACTCCTAACAATTCATCATGGTAAGTTTTAAAATCTATTTTTCAATGAAAGCCATTGTATAACCAACATAAAATTTATACTCCACTTATATAAAATAGTGTTGTCTAATTTCTGTTGTATCTATTTTTCATTAACTACTTAGTAAGAGTATTCCCTATTCCCAATGGTGGAAATAAAGCACTTTCCATGGAAAAATGTGTAAATACCAAATATTGTTCCACCATCCTATCACCATGCATGAGTAACAAGATGATAATGACCGCTTTCGATAAAGTTATTGAACATTAATTTACACTAGAGGCATGATATGGAAATCAGTTGAGCAGAGAGCTGCTGATTTCAAAAAGGAAAACATTCCAAGAACATATTTCACACACATCCAGGGTTTAAAAACTGCTAATTTTACTACAGTAGATAACTCCACATTTTTATTGCTGAAAGTGTTCTCCCTAGGGGACAATTTCTTTGCCACCCACTAAAGTCTCAGTAACTGAATACATGGATACTTTCAGAGGAAAGAAAATCCACACTTTTTCCTCAATCTTTCTCTCATTTCAGGGACCTGACAACTGCACAAAGTGCTCTCATTTTAAGGACGGCCCAAACTGTGTGGAAAAGTGTCCAGATGGTTTACAGGGGGCGAACAGTTTCATCTTCAAGTATGCAGACCAGGACCGGGAGTGCCGTCCCTGCCACCCCAACTGCACCCAAGGGTAAGCGTCCTTGCTGATCACGAGGTCAGCCTGGCATGTTTTGCTGGCCGACAGTCACACACACATGCACCTTCATCTCTGTTATTATCTCCTAAATTCAGGAAATTGTTACAAAACTCTATTCATTTTTAGAGTTGATATGTTGTTATTAAGAGAAATTTAAGAGAATCAATGTTTTACTTTCTGAAATATTTCTGTTTAACATTTACTTATAACCATTCTATTGACATCTTTGTAAAACTAATGTCAAGTGTCCTGTGGGTTCAGCATGGAAATTCTTACAAATTTTACCGTGTATTCTGGAAAGAAAGTAATCACACTTTTGAAATTTGTGGGTTTTTTTGTTTTTGGTTTTGGTTTTGGTTTTGTTTTTTGTTTTTGTTTTTCTCCAGTACTGAGAATCCAACTCACAACCTTGTACTTGCCAGGCAGGCGCTGTGCCGCTGAGCTAAATCCCCAGCCCCGAAATTTGTGTTTATTAAATATTTAACAAATTTTCTGTTACTTTCTTGTCCCAGTCAGCTTAAAGTAAGGATATTTCTCCTTGATATATACTATTTTGAATTACTTTGACAAAATCTGAGTACAGACTGATGAGAGGGTAGAGGAGGGACTTAGTGATCTGTACCTTAATAAAATAATACAGTTTATAAAAGTAATTTCTGCATATTTTTCTCAAACATAGAATGTCTTTGTCTGTATAGGACCTTTCAAAGATCGGTGCATAATTTTATCTTTCAAAAGGTTGTGCTATACAATCCATACTAATTAGATTATCATATTGAATAGTTAAATAACTCACAGAGAAGAAAAGCACAGAATGTATAAGAAATAACATTACTTATTTAGCAAAGTCCAAGAACTATTTCTTTAAAGAAAACAAATTTATCTTAGTATAGATTATTCTTCTTTCTCCAGAAAGTTTCACCTATGCTATTTCCCTCTGTCCGCAAAATGTTTGTCCATTTTTAGAGCCAACATGCATTGGCACAAATGCATGCGTGTGCATGCATGAATGCATGCACACACACACACACACACACACACACACACGTGCACACCTGTAAGCACACTTGCTGTTGAGAATCATCTTGAGTACTCTGTGTCTGGCAAGTTGTTGGAGGGTCCATAAAGAGATACTCTGCCAGATTAAGGGATAGCTGTTACAGATTACAGAAGAATTTGAGCAAACAAGATCATTTTCTGCCAAGCAAACATCATTTTGCAGAAGCTGCTACAATTTTCTACAGGTCAAGAAACCAGCTTAAGTCACTGTGTGAAGTGGCAGAACCTCAGAAGGTAAAGTAATATACTGCTATGCAAATTCAAATTCACCTTCCAACACCTACCTGCTATCTCTTTGGTTTACACATGAGCCCAGAGGTTGAGGAGGATAAAACAGTCACATAGATACTTTGCTTCAAGGAAAGTAGAAGTAATAAACTGCTCCCCTTGTGAGTTTTTGGCACACTTGAGTTGAAACTGTTTCATGAAAAAAAACAATTGGTACTGCTTGGAGCAGAAGAAGGAGTCAGCAACAGAAAGAGAAAAGTTTGCCTGCTGAAATCATCCACAAGAGGGTTTTATTGTTTTGCAGCTAAAATTAAACCAGTAAATTTTTCAATATAATGTTGATGTCAACAGCTGTTGCCATTCAAAATGAGACCTTTTGCTGTTTTTGCAAATCTAATTACAATGAAGCCATTAGGGAAATGAAAGTGAGATCCCACAGCCGCCGTAGTCTGGATATGCGGCTGGCGTGTCTTCCTCTCTGCCCTTCTAAATCATGATTATATAGTAAAGAAAACATATAGAGTGAAGGAAAGAGAAGTAGGGAGCAATGGAAAGGGATCGAATTACCATAGTAACAAAATTTGGTCCTCAGGCAAAAGGGAAGATGCCGGTGTAATGGGGAACAGTTCTCTCCAGATCACATGGGTACTCCAAATAAATAGTGAGAAGGTGGTGTTAGCAACTCTTGACTGCAGAGTCACAGTGAGAGAATCTGAGTGTTACATCCCCCAAATTCAAATATCGCACTCCTCAAATTTCATTATTGAACTGCCCAGTGTTTTCCAAGATAGATGTCTTCTCTAATGACTGATTTACTCCTGAGGGATGTTAGTAGTTTCATTTAGCTTCCTGCTATGTTTTCCGTTTGTTTGTTTTTTAAATAACCTCCATAGTTTTCAGGAGCCTTCATAGTTCCCCCACTTCATAAAATGCTTTGATTCCAGCACCATATTGGAATTTAGGAATTCCCCAGGAGTGGAAACCATGTGTTTTCTGTTTGCCATTGAAATGTATTGCTGCACAGCCAACCATGCTTTGAGAGTGTGTACCGAAGCGGCAAGGTCATCTGTCCCTTTTGCTCAAGCTGAACATGAGCGTGCAGAAGTATGACCTTTCCCCAGAAAGCTCACAGGAGCCATGGGGATGATGGAATGAGCGCCTGTTTTTATGCTCAGACACTTGTAATAACTGAGTATCACTAAGTGTGAGCTCACTGGGCCAGCTCCACTTGGGAAAACAGCTTTTCTTTTATATGCCAATATTATGTCAGATAATCAAAGAACCAAGTTAATGGAAATAGTCCTTTCAATTACATTTTTTAGAAGTACAGTCCTTGCTTTGAATACTGTGTAATGATTTTTCTGAAAATAAAATTATCTACGTAATACCTTAAAAGCACTTTTACTACTCTAAAAGTGCATTAACTATATTGGTTCTAATAAGTTCTTCAGATACTTTTTAAATAGATTATTCATTTAGTCTCATCAGGAGATTCTTACCAGTATCCCTTGAGGAGAAAAAAAGTAACATTATCTCTTCTTGCCACCTCTAGAGGACACGTTTTTGCAGCATATTTTTATTTCACTCATTCTTCAGCTTTGTTACATTGGATACCAGTTCTGCATCAGAAAGCGACAATGAAGGTTAGAAATGCACATGACACAACTCGACTACTAGGAACTCACATCCAGTGAATTTTTGTTCAATTTATATCTCCTATTCTAGACCAAAACCTTCTGTACTGTATTTTGAAGTGATGAGCAAGAATTTAAAATTTAGGAATGGTGTCCATATTTGCATCTAGCAATATCTGAATTTTAAAAGAGGTCTTGTAAACTAAATTTATTATGCAATTAGACAGAACTAAATGCAGAGATTATAATTTCTTCAGTAACATAGCTTTGAGTCCATGTTACTTTGGCAAATATTCTTGGTTTTTTTTGGTACTGAGGATTGTATTCAGGACTTTACACTTGCCAGGCGGGCACTTGTGCCACTGAGCTATATCCCTGGCTGTCCATGTTACTTTAATGTTAATTTCATTTGGTTCTTATATCAAGCCAAATTGCATGTTAAACATATATGGTAATGTTCATTTCATAGGGCACTTTAAAAATCTCAAATTTTTGTTACTATTAGAAACATAATTTTACATATGCTTTAATTTTTATGAATATATTTTTAAAAATTTACATAATTTAAATGTACCCATCGATGGATAAAGGACAATAAAAGTTACTCATTACATTAAGTGTATAATCTTTAAATTGAAGAATTTTAAATGTTCTTTTATGTTTATTTCAAAATTTGAAGATTTCCCCCAAATATCTAAACTACATTTATATGGTATATAAATACATCAAGGTCTTTGTGCATCATTAAGTAGAAGAGAACATAGCTCAATATTCAGAGTTCCAATACTGTTTTAGAATGTGTCAGACATAGTATCCTTTTTTTTCTGACATTTCTGTAAATATTCTACTTTGGAGCACTGACTTATTTTTGAGTTCATTACTAACATTCTGCGACTTATGTCAGTCCCTTATTTGCCATTTTGACTCTTCAAAAGTTTAATGTTTTATGGTCTTTCTGAAACAATATACATTATCTGTGATAACAATTACTGCCTTATATACAGAAAGCACAAAATATTGATATACAGTGTGCACTATTACATACACAGTGAGACAACCTTTCAAAGGTTGTCTCACTTCTCTCATACCCTCCTTTTCCTTGGTCTTTAGTTTGTTTCTTTTATCTTCTGCTTTTAAGTATGTTTAAATCATGAATATCTACATTCTCCTGAACAACCTGTTTTGAAACCACATCCGGATCCCTCATCCCTCCTCTCCCTTTCCTTTTTCAACTGCTGTCCTGTATCTGATTTGTTTTTCCACTTAAAGCAAACTCAACTCTAGAAACCTTGATAGTGACACATAAAATTCTAGTTCTTTTTATTTTACTAGATTCTTCTGAACTTTATACTAATGATCACCTGTTGTTTCTTGAGGTTAATTTTGGATTTGGTTTAAAGTACAGTGCATTCAATTAATGTTAATCATTTTTTCCCATTTAGTGGTCACAAAATTGTATCTCATGTCGCATGCTCTTGGAGTTTTTTGAGTTGAAATCTTCAGTTTGTTCTTTTCTCATTTTATGTACTTTCCTTCATCCATCTATCCACATATGTGGTTTTGGCTTTATCCTATAAACTATTTCAAAGTGGATCATAACATTTTCACCTTCTTCTCCCTCGTAGCCCCAGAATCACCTTTCTACCTGCTGAGGAACATTTCTATGTAATGTTGAATAACCAATACTAATTGATGGGTACAAAAATTCAAAGCACCAAACTCTTCTCAGTCTCATACACAAAGATCCATGATCCTCCTCTTGAACTCTTTTCCTGATGGTACCATTTTTAAAGTTCGGAAGATAACTTATCCTAAAGTTTTTGATCTTTTTTATTTCCATCATATGTCAGCTATCAGCCTCCTTTTTTTCTCCCCATACCTTTAAAGGCATTTCTGGAATTTGTCCCTTTGCTTAAATCCCATTTACCATTTCACTAGTTCAGTCAAGCACCTCTTATATGTGCTAAAATATTCTTCATGCCAAAGCTGTCAGTTTGGCTTCCACCTGACCGACATCCACATGGCCAAGAGATCTATTTACCTTACACATGTACCAATTTCATGACTTCTTTAAAACCACACAATGGTTTTCCATTACATTTGTTAGGAACCAAAAAATCTCTCAGATCTGCTTCCTATCTAATATATAATCTTATTTTTATCCTTTGCCTCAAATTGTGCACCGTACCTATCTGGAATTGCTTATAAATGTTAATATGTAACATGAGTTTCTTTAGATCTCTGATTTTGCTTCTGCTTTCCATTACCTGCTAACATCACTATGATACCAATTTCATCTCTTAATACATCAAACATCAACTTTCTGATGCCTCTGGAAAGATGAACATGACTTTCTGGAGTTAGACCGCTTTTTATATCACTACAGCCCTTTCTCTTGTATCTTACTACACTTACCATATTATAAATACACATGTACTTATGCACCAATCTCCTTCATTAAATTATAAGCACAATGAAAATCGGAAAAGTATCAATATGTCTTTTTCCCACTTCTCATAGAAGAGTAGGATTGTTTTATCAGGCATGTAACATGGATTTTTTGAATGGGTGAAGAGCTTTTATTATTCACACTTTGCTTCAAGTTGAATTTCACAATTGAATATTTTTATCTTCCAAGGGTTATTGTAAAGATTGCAAGCTAACTATAGCTCTTCAGACTCTCACTTGGAAATATGCAGTAGACTATTAAACTTATAATATGGCAGGACTGTCTTCAAAAGACATTGTGAAGAAGTAATAGAAAAACGTTCTTCAGAGTAGAATAAGAAAAAGTCAGAGAAGAAAATTTAGAATATTTTTCAGTAGTTGATTTTTCATTTTTATAAATGCTTTTGATTATGAATTATGTATGATACCAATTCAGTGGTATGTACTGCAGTTGTTTCCTATTGCTTGTTTTTAAAGACTTTTGTCGACAGTATATTTTGCATATTTCTGTAAGTTGAAATTTGCTACTTGAAATGAATCTTCCAAACAAAAATACAAGCAAACCAACTCTCTAGCTAGTAGGAATATTACAACTGATATTACTGCAGCAGATATAGTGACTTCACTGTTATTTTAGATAAGCTGTATTAGTTTGTTAGTGTATGGAGTCATTTAAAGATATAAATGTGGACTAACTTTATATATAGGCACTTTTTACATCATTACATTTATGACTAAATTCAACTTCTCTTTCAATTTTGAAAACGAAGGCTTTGGAAATATATGTATATTGCATCACCAATCAAATTCTACATACCATAGCTGAATAGCTATGCAGGAAAAATCTTAATAATTTTCTAGAGCTGTTTGTCTTTGATGGAAAAGGGAGAAATAAATACAGTTCTAGAAATTTAGAAGCTAGAAGAAATAATATTTCCATAACAACTCAAAATGAAATTGTAGAGACTATATGTTAGTGTGAACTTATTAGTTATTATGTGAACTTACACAAATTTACTTAAATATTTATCTCAGTAGATTCTTTAGTTATCTGCATTTCTGTTTATTCATTTACTTAGAGTTTTTATATAGCTGTTGTTCTTTGAACTAAATGTAATGGCAGTTTGAAAATCTGTTTTTGCTTTCATGTTATGATACTACTATTTTAAGAGGCCATCAAGATAAACTGTAATGTGATAAAATGAGTAATTTGCTGTGTAAATAAATTCATGTTTGCAGACAAATATGTTTTAAAGACAGTCATAATGAAAGATTAAAATGACCTGCTTATGTAAAAGTATTCATGGTAAAGGCATTAAAGCACTTTAACTCATTTTCTACCCCGAACAACCTTTAATGACCATTAACCATCAGGTTATTATATTATATGGAAGTCTTCATGTTTTCTTTTTAATTGATTTTGGTCTTTACTTAAAGGCTTTTAGAGGAAATCATGTATGTGAAAACAATTACAGTCATTGAACTCTCAAGTTATTCATCAAGAGGTATAATCATGAAAGACACAAATGAATTGAAATTCATAGAAATGACCTCTGTGGGAATGTTAGCTACAGAGCTAGTGCAAAATTTTCTTTACCTTGGACATGTTTCTTGGCATTCCACTTGGCTGGTAATTGCTATTCATTTCTGTGTATCTCTCAAGCAGTAATCTTCTCCCTGGCTTCAAATTCATGGTGTCCAAAATCTCTAGTAATGGAAATTAAGAATTTAACCTGGCAATATTTTTGGTGCTGATTTCTTTCACGCTGACTAATTTTTCTTTCCATGTATTTTTTTTTAATCTGCGTCTTCTGCAGGTGCATAGGCTCCAGTATTGAAGACTGCATCGGCCTGATGGATAGGTACTTGGTGTGCTTGCTTTCAATGTCCTTCCTCCGAGGCTCCCTGTGTGAGCGCCGGTGCATGTGTGTGCATGGCACTGTGGATGCGGAATGATGTTTTCTGTTCTGTAATTGCCTGCAGGTGTAACGGTCCCACTATTCATGACTGCATTTACTACCCATGGACGGGTCATTCCACTTTACCACAACATGCTAGGTAACATCTACCATGTTTCCATTTTCTCACTCCAGTCCTTGCCCAGCTGTCATGGACAAATATACTAACCTGCTGAATTCAAGTTACAAGAAATGAGAGTTGTGACAGAGACAGAAACACTTAGCTTTTCAAGCCACCAATTCTAACTGTTTTTCCTCATTCATTATAATTTCAGAGTTCTAATTAGTGCTGCCTTTTATCTTTTAATTTAGTATTTTAATTTGAGCATGATTTTGAATCATTAACCTAGAACATTATAGAATATTTTCAGTCTTAATTCTCAACAGAGTAACAAAAATATTTTAAGGTAAAAATTTGCAAAAATTTGCAAAAATTGCTCTATGTTTGTATTTCTTACATAATTCAAATTCAATTCTTTTAAAGTCAATACATTCTCTCAGTAGAAGTACTACTACAGAATAAAGGTTATAGAAAATATTTTGTGCAGCTAAAAGTATAGCTTGGAATTACAAACAAGAACAAAATATGTTTTTCATGTTCATACAAAACCTATGCACGAATATTTAATAATAATCACCCCAAACTGGAATATACTTAAATGTTCTTGGCATATGCATGCATTGTGATGTCACTGAGTAATGAAAAGGAACCAACTGCTGCTATACATAATGTGGATGGATCTCATATACACTGTGCAAATTACAGGAAGCCAGGCGGTAAAGAACACATAGTATAAGATTCCATTTGCATGGCATTCTGGGAAAGACAAAGCTAGAGCGACAGAGAATCATTGCGTTTTGCCAGGAGCTGAAAGTTGGGAGATGGTGTCGATTAGAGAAGCAGAAGGGATTTAGAAGAATAACAGAATATCCTGTATCTCCATCAGGACGATGGTTGCACAGAGGAAAGGTCTTGTGAAAAACTATAGCACTATATATTTCATTATATACAAATTACATCAAGTCTGAATTGAACTATTTATAAACTAGTCAATCAACTCAACTTTTAAAACATTTCATAGAATATTTCCTAAACAGGAAAACAGTAACTATGTAATCAGGTGTAGAAATATTAACTTTATCAGATAAATTAACTGTATCTTTTTGGATGAGATAAAGTAATGAGAAAACACAATTAGCAGACGAGAATTTTGGATAAAGTATGGCCTTTTAATGTAAACTGCTGTAGTGAAAAATGACATAAAATGCACAAAACAAGTACAAAGTACAGTGAATGTACTCAGGATGAAACATTTGTGTAACCATCAGCCAGATCAAAAATCAAAATGGCAATAGAATTGCAGAAGCTCCTTTGTACCTTCCAGGGGTCAGGGTTGTAACTACTGTACTGAATTATAACACTCTAGGTCAATTTGTCTATTTTTTTCACTTTGTGTAAATTCAGTCATATAGTATAAATCTATACACCTGGCTTCTTTTGCTAAATATCATATTTATGAGATTCATCTATGTTCCTGAATTGAGCTGTAGTTTTTTTTTTACATTGACTTCTATTGCCTTTAAATATTTTTAAAATTTAAAGTGATACAATGACTGATGTTATCGTAGTGAATTGTTTTTAACAATGAAAATAGAGACATTAAATCCCCTAAATTACAGATGTACTAGACTGAATTATTTAAACAACAGTGGCACTTCGACAGGCGGGCACAGTCAAAACTAATTAGTGTAGTTGTTTAGACCAAGGTAAATTTACGAAAAACAAAGAAGAGAAATGGGGGAAGAGTGGTGTCGACAGACTAGGAGAGAGAGAGAGAGAGGCAAAGAATGGAAGTCAGAAGTATAGCTTTAGAAACCACAATTCATTTTGGATATTTCCTAAATTCATAAAAAGTTTTTCCTCTTTGAGTCATTGTTTGAATCACTTTGAAGATTGTTTTCACATTTGTTTTGATGATTTTCTTATAATTATCTCATTTGACTAGTAAGAGAGATTATAGTATGGAGTGAGGTGTGCAGTCTTTGGAATCATCGTTTCTAGTTCAGAGTCAAGCTTACAAATTTAGGGGGACTGTGGGTGAGTTCCTTAAATTATCTGCACCTCACTTTGGATCATGGTGCATGCCTTAGTTACTTTTCTCATTGCTGAGACAAAATACCCAACACCCAAAGTTAAAAGGGAAAAGGTTTATTTAGCTCACAGTTTGTAGAGGTTCAGTCCATAGTTGCCTGGCTCCAAACCAGGGTGACATGGCAGACAGGCACCACAGAGGAGAAATAGTTCATGGCACCTAGAATGTAGCAAGACAAGGAAGGGACAACCACAGCTCTTTCTGTCCCTTATGTCTTACCTTACTACTTAGGGTGGGTATCATTCACACCCTTAATCCTAGGGCCCTTGTTCCTACCATTGCACCTTGAATCAATCACACACTCTAGATCCAGCTGCCTTCGAAAAAGCCCCACCTCTGCATGAGGCATTGGAGAAAAATCTAGAGACAAGCTATAGCAGTGTGGAAAGATAGTGTTAATATACTGTAGTTCTTAAATCAGTTAGAAATATTGAATGTATCCTTAAAGCAGTTTCTGGCTCATATAAATCACGCAGTAAGTGTCATCATATTAGTTTTCTATATATAGAAGATTCTCAACCCTTGCAAATGAGAGAACATGTGTCCCAGGGGGAGGAGGGAGGTCTCTCAAGGTTGCCAAGAGAGCTTTGATGTGTATCTCTATCCTTCTGATGGGCTTTATGAAGGAAGGGAGGTCATTTTCTCTCTTTGTTTTGAGAATCATAAAGCTGGCCACTGAAGTACGTCAGTATAAATTTAATATTTCCAAAAACTACGTAAAAGTGGCATTAGGATTTTCAATCCTATTGCCTTTCTGGATACCCAAGCCATATTCTGTAATCTCCAACTCACAGACCCAATTTTGATTAGCCATGTTGTTGGTTAATACCCATGGCCAGTAGTAGCATGTACAGTATAGCCCATAGTTCCTAAGAAGAGAACTTGAAGCCCATTGTACAGACAAAAAGTAGGGCCTTGAATGTGGAAGTGTGGGTTCAGATATTGGCTCCACCATATGTCTTATCTGTAAGTGGAGATAATAATGACAATTTTTTATAATGGGATTTTTATACCTTGTAAGAGCGGCATGAGGATTAAATCAGATAAACTGCAAGAGCTGTCTTGTAAAACATGTTCACTAGTAGTAATTATTACTCATGTTGAAATACTGGCATCATAATATCTTTGAAAACTCTCACAAAATTTTATCCTATTAGTATTTTCCACACCAGTGCAGGGTTAATCAAATAGGTTAATGATGAAATAATTGACATTCCAAAATTTCTCAGATTTTAAGCCCTTGAGTTTTGCATCAAACGTCTGCATGCAATGTTTTTGAAGAATAAATAACTGATGTCTAATAGTTTCTCTCTATTTTTTTCTTGGTATTGGGAATCAAACTCAAGACCTTGTACTTTCCAGCCAAGCACTGTGCTGCTGAACTCTATCCCTGGCCCGGCTAATAGTTTATTCTAGAAAACTTCAGGTATCTTCAATATCCCTTTGAATTTAAAGCAGTGTAGCTCAGTTCTTCAATTGTCCTGACTTTTCAGAATTAACTGACTTGTCAGAAACTGTTTATTAGGTAGCTGGGAATCTACATGAAGGATTTTAGCCCTGAATGCTGTGGAAAAGTCTTTCTGATCATACAGTCTTTTGACACACATTCACTGAAAAAACAAACACAGGAAGTAACTGTTTTTTCAGATCCTTGAGGTTGCAGTACTTACCTCTCTAGCATGAGCATACATTTCACTGAAAGCAGGGGATTAACCTAACAAGATTTCAAGTTATTTTCCAGTTTTAAGTCTCATGACATTTTCTTTTTTAAAATTTTCTGTCTTAATTGATTAAAGTGAATATTCCATTTACCAAAAAAATGCAATGGGAAGTAATTATTCAAAGATTTATAAACCATGCTTTAACTTGGAGATTATCCAAATGCCTAGTTTTCTTTTAGTCTCGACAAATTACATTGAGCATGTCACTGCGGCTGTCTTGAAATATTTAGAGTTCATAGTCCCTAATGCCCCATTATGCTGTATTCTAAACCAGCAGGAAAAAAGATTGAAGATTTAAATGAAAACAGGTGAAATGTTTCCAATCTTGATCGACTTTCATTTTCTAAGCGGTGTTATTCTTTCCCAAACCTGCAATTTGTGAATTGGTTTTCCACACTCCATTTACCTTTACCGGCTGCTGCTGGAAGTTCTTCCTGGTATATTGGATAGGATAGAGTAGAGTGGTTTTCTTTCTCTTTAGTCTCCTAGAATATGTTACTTATAATGAAAATACTACATGGTACTTTAGACCTTTCCCTACTTTTCTAATCAGAATTAAAAGGCTTAAAAATTTACTTTCACCAACATTTCCCTCCAGTACTTCTCTACTTTTGATAACTTCCTTCAAGACCCTTACAAAGAAAATTTTTCATCGAGAGTTTTAATTTTTTGAGACACTTATTTTACTTTGCACATATAGATTCAGCATATTAGATTCTGTTGTTTTGGATTCTTCGTCAAGAAAGTGATCAAAACTTTGTAAAATCCTGGTCTCTTATTCCAAAAGATGCTAAATTTATTAATCTCAATAAGCAAAAGCTCTACTGGTGAAGCATTTCTGCATTAAGTTCACAACAAAATATAAACTAAGTATTATTTTTGAAATTGCAAGAGGAATTATTAAAATTGCAAGCCTTTTTTATCTGGCTCCTTGCTCCAATTCAGTTATTTGAAGGGATTTACACTATGAAATGAAGGAATAGAACTCACTTGAACCCTCCACAACTCACAGGGGCAGCTAATTGAAACATTTCTTAGTTTTTCACATTTTAATGCCTGTGCCTTCCTCTTACTTTAGGGAATGCTCTTTGTTACCTAAGGAGTCACATAACAGTTTTTCTTTATCAGTGTGACTCATGTGTGAGAGAGGAGAGATATGATATGATATTCTTGTAGCCACTTTCACAAATGGCACGAGTTTTTCTTTGTTTTTATTGCCCTCAAGGAACTTAGTTTATAACTTACTTCCAAATCAAGTGGTCAAAATTGCCTACGGATTGTTACCTTAGCTGAGTGGCAGGTGGGTTATGACCCCTAAGTCCAATAAATAAAAGTACATAGTCTTTTTTATTATAAGTCTATCCTCAGTCCATCACATTCTGTATATTAAATTTAGTTTTGAATTAAAGATAGTTCAAGAGGTGAGTTCTCTTCTTTTCCAGCTGGCTTTTGACCCACACTTCTCAGAACTTACAAAATACCAAAATTACCAGGGAACTTTAAGGTACTGATGAAGCAGCACAGCTCAGGTTTTAATTATTTTTCATAGCATTCAAGTTGTTATGTTAAAGTATTTCATTCCGCAGATTTTTGCAGTGCTTTTACATTGGTGTCATAATAACCATATCTTTTCATTAAAGCTTTTTTGAGATCTTAGAAATTGTAACAAGTTTCCTGGCTACAAAAATGTGACCAAAATAGCCTGTACTTAGGACTCAAAGTTAAAAGAGGTTTTTAAGATCACTGGTTTTAGTAGTAAAATAGAAAGTCAGAAGACATCTTTATTAAATTGGCAAGATGTTGATTAGATCTATTAAGGATCAAAGCAAAATAAATTCAGTCAGTCGAATGAACCATTATGGGTACCTTTCACCCTTTCCCATGAATATCTTTCCCAGTGGTATGGAAGTTATGATGTTTTGCAATTTTAATTTCTAATTTGGAAATATGTCAGGGCTTCCTACAGCCCACTAGCTCATAATTATCTTAAGATTTATTGAAATTAATTGTGGACAGCCTGAGGTCTGTTACTGAAAAGAAAAGCTAACAAAAAGTAGTAGATATTCCTAAAGCCTTGCCTCTTTTCTTCACACAAATATGTCTAGTTTTAAAAGTACCTAGCATATTAGAAAGTGTACATTATACCAAGATTTCACTGTTAGCATTCTTCTCTTATAAAGTGTAATTTAGAAGTATGATGATGTCTTCAGTATTACTGATGATTTTTAATTGGGATATTTAGTGTATTGGAAATACTAATTGCTACATTGTAACATTGAATTTCTAGCAATTCCCTTTCCAAGTAGGATACATGTAAATTATCAACAAGTAGAAATATAAACCCTTTGGAAACATATATGTAGACAGTGTGGATAGATATTGAGGCTTTAATAATATAGAAAGAAGGTAGAAAAACAGCAGCTAGGACATAATTTCTAATTGAGAGAAATCACCCATGCTTTCCAAAAGGAATGAGAAAGAGGCATTTTAAATAAGTGACATAAGTAGAAGTAATATATGTAAGAAAATGGAATCAATAAATCAACCTAGCCAGGCATGGTGGCGCACCCCTATCATCCCAGCATGCGGGAGGCTGAGGCAGGAGTATCATTGCAAGTTTGAGGCCAGCCTGGGCTACAAAGTGAGCTCAAGGCCAGCCTGAACTGCACAGTGAGACCCTGTCTCAAAAAGGCAAACAAAAAAATCAACCTAGCACTCTACTGAGGTGCAACACAGCAGTTATCAATAAAATATTAAGACAAAAGAGCACCTCATCTAGTCATTGACTGAACTTATTAGCTGAATGAGTCCAAATCAGTATATTGTAAAAGGAATTTGCTATTGTGTGTGGCATGTGTCTTTGATCTTATCCTAGTATTCAGTTCTTTTTCCTTTTTTTTGGTATCGGGAATTGAACTCAGGACTTCCCGCTTGCCAGGCAGGCACTTGTGCCGCTGATGTATATTCTCGGCCCTCTAGCATTCAGTTCTTAAAAGCATATTTAGTATATGTATGAAATTATTTCAGTTCTATACAGGGAAAGAAAGGAATAATTGTGTAACAGTGAGTATACTGAAATAAATGGTGCCGGTGTGAAGATATCAGCAAATTAACATCTGTGCAATCATAGCTTTGCCCACAGTCCTAGCTTGAAATACCCACTATCAAACACCTGGATTCTATACCATTTGATAACTAAAATAGTAATGATTAAAAAATTGAAACTTTGTGATTAGGTAAGGGAACTACTCAGTTACTATATAAGATTTCTATTCCTGTGTAAATTACCATAAACTTGGGAGCTCAGAGAAAGCACTGTTCTTGGCTAAAACTTGGAGATCTGTTCTAACTCCATTCAGGTTATTGAGAGACTTAAGTTCCGTGAGGTTGTAAGGCCGATGTTCCCATTTCATTGCTGTTTCTGGGTGAGGATGATGCCCAGCTCTTTGTGGTCTTACACATGCCTTTGCATGAACCCCTTTCTGTCTTCAAGCCAGTAATAATATGGCAGATCCTTATTCTTTGAATTTCTTTGCATTGTTTTTCCTTTAACTTCTCAACCTACATTTGGAAGTTCATGGAATAAAGTCAGGCCCACACAAACTATCTCCCTCTTTAAGTGATTTGAGACCTTAATGACATCAAAACCTAGATGGATATTTTATTGACTAGATGACATGCAGCGTATATAGGCGCTGGTGTCTGTAATCTTGGGAGCCCCTCACCACTTCTTCCACCACACCTACCTACTATGGTGACGTAAGTAGGGAACATTTCCAATGGTGCCCTTTACATTTTTTTCTTGTCTGTAGAAGAAAATTATTTTCTGTGTCATGCAACTGTCATAAGGACTCCTTTATGACTAAAAGATTAATTGGTCATGCCATCTTCAAATAATTTTTGTGTTCATTCCCCGCAAAAGAAGCCCCAAAATAAGCATTATGATACTGTCTTAGAACTAAAACTGTGATTTTCTTTGTAAAAGTATATTATGTACTAAAAGGTAAACTCTACATATTCATGTTGGATCCAGGTGTTCAGTATTTCTTTAATAAGCATTATGTCACAAATATAATTTTGCCTAAAGCACCCAGAGGTTAACACCAACTTTCTAGTCTTCTCATCAAGTTAGATGATACATGACTCTTCCCTAGGACTGCTGTAGATTACCGTTGCTCAGTATGGTAATCTTAGCTGCATGGAATTGAGCACCTTCAATGCAACTAAAACAAATGGAAATGCTCTGTAATCATTAACGTACACTACATTTTGAAGACAGAACTAAAAATTGTGCATAAAATATTTCATTAATTATTTGGCTGTAGTTTATTTGTTGAAATGCACTAACTTGGATATATGAGGTAAACAAAATTTTTTTTTTTTGGTTTTTCTCTGGTACCGGGAACCGAACTCACGACCTTGCGCTTGCCAGGCAGGCGCTTTTGCCGCTGAGCTAAATCCCCAGCCCCTAAAATTTTTAAATTAATTTGATCTTTTAAGATACGCCAGAATGGTTTATGGACTTATTTAGCCTTCCTTATATATCTGTAGGAGAATAATATGTAGCCCCATCACCCTGAAACTATGCTTGAACACTCAAATTTGGTAATGGTTTTACCCACAGTAAGAGCAGTGGAGGGATTGAATTTGTACTTTTAAGAAAGAGTGTTTATTTTATCAGTAGGTTACAGATAAGATAACTAAGACGAAGCCAAGAAAAGACATACATTTGCCCAGCCCATTGCATATACCTGTGTATTCATATGCACATTCAGATCCTGCAAACTCCTGTAAGCAAAGAGAACTAAAAGTTGGTCATCTGTGTGTGCACTGAGAATTCCTAGTATTGTCTACTTGATAATCGAAAACTATTCAGAGGGGCAGGGGATTTAGCTCAGCGGCAAAGCGCCTTCCTGGCAAGCGCAAGGTCGTGAGTTTGGTTCCTAGTACCGGAGAAAAACAAAAAAAAAAAAAAAAAAAATAGAAAACTACTCAGAGTTAGAATTATATTGTCTAGGCCCTCTTAAAATTGCTTTTAGAGCCAATGCTACTAATAAAATATTGTTGAATTTTTATATCATCAGTGAACGTTAGTTAGGCGGGAAGATTTTAAATCATGTCCAACTTCCTATTTTATACCTGCTATATTTTTACAAATGAGTCAAAAGTATTCCCTCATGTAATTCAGGCATACATTGTACTAGACCCTAGGTAAGTAGCTTTCCTTTTTTCATGTTTCCTATTTTTTTTTTTTTTTGTTTTGTTTTTTGGGTTTTTCTCCGGCACCGGGAACCGAACTCACGACCTTGCACTTGCCAGGCAGGTGTTTTGCCGCTGAGCTAAATCCCCAGCACCTCATGTTTCCTATTTAACTAAAAGAATCTAATTAACTAAGACCCCCTTCTGTGATGTGGTTACATAAACTGATGTGTAGATATTAACTCAAATTGCTCTCTTCATGCCTTTTTCTTATTACTTCAGCACATTCCCTAACTAATCATTCTTTCATAAACATACAATTATTTTTGCATACTATGTATGTAAGCGGGAGCTAATTAACAGGCAGCACTTTGATTTACCAACAGAATTTCCTCACAGTGATTTTATTCTCAGCTACCACCGACTCTCAAACCAAAGTGGTTTAATTTCATTGTAATTTCACAGTAACTCAGTACTAAAGAAAGAATGACAAGGACAGGGAAACCCACCTCTAATAAACTCTGAATGCCTGTAGCCAGTGTGATTTTTATAGCATTCTGTTCCTCTGCGCAGAGTAAAGTATTCCATATGCTTGAGTCATTTGTGGAATAATTATAGTTACTTTTAGTAGCGTGAAAATAAAACAACAAAAACCTTTTACCATAAAAAGTTTACTTGTTAAGGGAATTGTTTGTAATGGGCATAGGGAAAACTATTCCCAATGCTACTTTTTTACTGAACTTCAGGATCCTAAATCCTAAAGTTCAAATCTCAGGATGCATAACTTAATCATTTTATACATCAGGAAAGAACAGATCAAAGAAAAATCCAAAACATCAATTTTTATTATTTGATAAGATTGTATTGCTTTCAAAAGCTTCACATATTTATCTGGAAACTTGTTTTCACCATTCTAAATATGCTAATATTTATCTGTTAGGCATACCATGTTATCACCCTTATTTTTCATGACAAGTGTATAAAAGCAGTTATCACCATTTGCATTTTATCAAAGAGTGAAATAGCTCAAGCAATTCAACAATTTCTAAAACATTTCTTGTAGCAAGCAAGAGAAGGATTTTAGCAGGAATCAGGTATGCCTGACTCCCAAAACCATTGCTATGTTTCCTACTCTCTACCAGGCTATTTGCTGAGTGCAACAGGAGCTATTTTATGATGAAGATGATTATTTTAGGTAGCTTCATCACTTGTCTTTCACTAAATCTTAATTTGCCTACTAAATCTACCTCTAATGTATAATATTTGTAATACTGTCTTCAAACAAGATATTAATTTTAAAGCAATACTTTATGACTTAAGCATTTACTCTTATGATAATTTCATACTGTAGAATATGTGTTATTGGACAAAGGTGATGGACAGTAGTAATGAATTTATGTGCAAGAGTATGGTTGCTAGAATGTGTATTATTTGGTTCAGACTGATGAAATAAATACTGACTTTAAATTTTTTTTAAATTGATACATAAAATTAGACTTAAAAATTGTTGGTCATATGATGTTTCTCCTAAGATAAATTTTTTCCTCATTTATAGAGTCAGACATACCATATTTTATTTAAAAAGGGGACGAGGCAAGTGAGAAAACCTCTTGCACATATACTATTTTTTTTGGAGATAGTGTCTTGCTATATAGTTCTGGCTGGACTTAAACTCGCTGTGTAGTCTACACTGGCCTCAAACTGGTAGCAGTCCTTCTGCCTCAGCCTCTTGAGTGCTGGGATTACAGTTGTGCCCTACCATGCATGGCCCACATATACTGTTTAACAATGTCCAGTGAATAAATATTCATTGTATTTATATGTCAGGAATTATGCTAAGGAACCGAGAAGAGAATGGAAAGATTAAAATAATTCCCACTTCCATAAAAATGTTGTATGATTAAAGAGAAAATTATGTGTCAATTTCTAATGACATGTTTGCATAATTATAATTAGAAAAACTACACATGGATTGTGTGCTATATGTGTGGCCAGGAAAAGAAAAATACAATAGATGACACCTGAGCTTTTTGAAAGGTAAACTGTTCAGTTATAAACTGGTATGGGAAACTCTCAAAAGGAAGGTGAACAAATTTGTCAGGATTTTAAAAAATATCCCAGATAAATCTGACATACTTCTGAGATATTTGGGTGAAGATTTTGAACAGATAAATTATATGTAATACTCTTGAGGTCATTAAAATGGACTGGATCATCAGTCATAATTAAAACCATAATATTAGATAAAATTTCACATGGAAAAACAAATTGAATAAGCCTCAGAGTTCCCCATCATTGAAAAAGTGGATGAAAAGACAAGTGTATTGTTTAGCCAACAAGACTGAGATGGGAGAGGTACACGAAGGAGGAAACTAACTGAGGTGGCCTCCTAGAAGCCAAGGAGAAAATATCTTTTTAAACGATATTTAAAGCCCAGGTTTAAACTGTTAGAGAAACAATATATATCATTTTTTTGAGAAGTTTCAGGTTGAGTATGAAATGTGAAAAAATAGAAGCACTGATAGGAGCAGTGATAACACAGTTAAAATTAAAATGCATTAGGAAGAGAAGACAGAAATGGAGAGAGCTCATACAGAGAAAGCTGTGCAAAGTGCTTGCTGCAAGAGAACATAGACTCAAACGATAAAGATTTTTGATTGTTATAACACATTTGTAAGATAATGTGGTGGAGCCAAGAGATGAAAATTTATATTTCAGGAGCTAGAGAACAATTGTGAGTGAAGTTTTCTTTAGTCAGCAGCAGGAACAGAATTCTCTGTGCTTAAGTGGAGAAAGGGACCAAAGAAAGGAGGAGGGATCATTCCTCCATTATAACTGGGAAAAATTCACAGCAAGGAGGTAAGGATTCAAGTAAATAGTGGATTTAATGGCCAGAAAATGGATAAATTCAAAATGCCTTCTTAAGTGATATATTGTATGAGGTGGTCATCTTAGAGTAGAATCTGGGAGGCTATGAAACTTCAAAGACAAGATTCAATTCAGATATTTCCCTCATAGGCATCTGCCCCAAGGAGGTAAAGACACCATAAAGACACCAGTGATCCATGCATACCTACACTTATAGCAGCACAGGGAACTACAACTAAATCGTGGGAGAAACCTGTATGTCCACCAAGAGATGAATGGATAAAGAAAATGTGGTATTTAAACACAAGGGAAGTCTTAGTTACTTTTCTCATTGCTGAGACAAAATACCTGATACCCAAAGTTAAAGAGGGAAAGGTTTATTTAGCTCACACTTTGTAGAGGATTCAGTCCATAATTGGCTGGCACCAAGACAGGGTGGCATGGCAGTGGGACATCGCAGAGGAGAAACACTTCATGGCAAGCAGGCAAGCAAGAGCACGTTAGCCCTCTTTCAGTCCCTTATATATTATGCAGGCTACCTGCCCTAGGGCAGGCACTCATACCCATAATTCTAGCCATAACTATGCCAAACCAATCAGTGGACTGATTTAGTAATCACATACCCTTAATCCCAGCATCACACACTCTAGACACAGCCACTTCCAAAAAGCCCCCTGTATGACTGCCTGAGGCTTGGAAGAATATCTAGACCCAAACCATAAAAATAGAGTACTTGCCATAAAGAAAGATACACTTGAGTCATTTATAGGAAAATGGATGCACCTTGACACCATAATGTTACGTGAAATAAATCAAACACAAGTTTAAATATTGTATGGTTTCTCTTATAGCAGAAACTCAAAATATAAAGTACAAAATAAAAAAATAGACAAATGGAAATAGCAATATCTACCCTTGCAGAGGGAAGGGACCCAAGAGATAGAGGAAGAGAGGTGAGGAGAGGAGAAAGGGATGAAAGAAGAATTACTATGTACTATGTACCAAATCCAAATGAGGAAGGCAAACATCATTAAATACTACAAATGTATACAAATAAAAATAAAAATTGAAAATAAATGAATAAATAAAATTTTAAAAATTAAAAATTTGAAGTAATCTGTGGAAATATATTAGAGAGGGACACGATTTTAAAAACATGGGAATATTGCTAGATAGTGCTAATAGTCCACTTGTCTTAAAAATGGTCCTAGTGAGTACTGTGTTTCATTCAGCTGTACTGTTATTGTGTTGACATAGGCATGGGCATTTTCATGTTTGGGATTACCCATGATTGCAATTTTGTCAGATGAGTGTTTTAACAAGTGGGGAGAAACTGGGCGTGGTGGCACATGCCTGTAATCCCCACACTCGGGAGGCTGAGGCAGGAGAACACTTATGAGTTCCAGACCAGCCTGAGCTACAAAGTGAGCTCACGGTCAACTTGAATTGCATAGCGAGACCCTGTCTCAAAAAGACAAAAAAAAATTGGAGAGAGTCAAAAATCTATAATATGAGATTTAAATGGTAGCAAATACTCATTAAAGATAAGTTGATGAGGGAAACTGAACAGAAGGGTGGCTTCTATGCAGTGAAAACATGCTAGGGTCTGCAGAAGAAAGGTTGTTGAAGCAGAGAAACCACAATATGCAAACTGGAGAGGAGATGAGCGGAAGGGAGGCACGGGTCTGAAGGAGAGCACTTGGAATCATCTTCCAGAGTCCATTCAGATACTTGCAATGTAAATAGGATCAGCAGTAAGAATAGTCGTTGAGACTACCTGTTGTGAGTGGGTGGGGAATTGGGAAGCCTGGAATATGGATGGACAGAAAGGAAGGAGAAAATTGAACAGCTATTTAGAATTTAAAATTGATAGCCAGACTCTGATCAACTGGATGTGAAAGAATCAGGAGAAAAAAGGGTCAGTGATTATTCTTGGGTTCCTGGCTTGAGAAGTTGAGTGGGTGGTACAACATTAACCAAGATTTTGCAAAGTAAAAGGGTATTGAATTAGTTCTCCAGAATTTAGTTTGGGTGAGTTCAATCTGCAGTGACTTTCACACAGCCAAGTAATGCTAAGTAAAAAATCTGATGTGTAAATATAGAAGTTTCTCCATACATAGACAGGGAGAAGTGAATAAGAAATGAGAAATACAGACAGGTGCTAATATCTTTTGAAAAATTTAATGTGAAGGAGAGGACAAAGATGGTAAAATAATCAGAGAGGGAAAATATTAGGTGAAAGGTGTTTTTAAGAGAAGTTAAACTTGTGTTTTGGAAGAGTCAATAGAGAATGAAAGCTTGCAGATATAGCAGAGGGAAGACATCAGATCCTTTAGGTTTTTCCTGGAAAAGAAATTAAATTAGGAAGCAAAGCAAATGTGAAAGGAGAAGCCTTGGAGATGAAAAGACCCCTCCTTTATTGTTTTATCAGAAGAAAATAAGTAGGTAACAGAGTAAGGTTCATATAGACAAATAGCTTTTTTTTTTTTTTTTTTTTTTTTGGAGACAGGGTCTCACTATGCAGTGCAGTCTGAGCTCACTTTGTAGCCCAGGCTGGTCTCAAACTCCCACCTCAGCCTCCTGAGTGTTGTGATTACAGACATGCGCCACCAAGCCCGGCAGATAAACAGCTTTTGTAAGCAAATGATGAGGAAGTTTCTGCTTTATGTTCTGCATTCTGACTGCAGCTGGACTCCTGTTGACAGAAGGGAGGAAGGCACATGTTTAGTGCACGTGCAGGTGTGAAAGAAAGAATGCACTGGAAAATTAAATTAAAATATAAACTTTGCTAATTTTGTATTTAAATTATTCTGACATTAGTTTACAAATCATTGATAATTTACAATGTTGCTTAACAAGAATCCAACTTGAAGGTCACTTACTTAATTTTTGCGTTGAAAAGAACAGGTTGTGATTTGCTATCACTGACTCTGAACTCATTAAATTAGAAGACTGTTAAATATATAATCAGAACCTAACAACACTCTGTATGTATTCTGAGGAATTAACAGATTTCTATACCTGTTGTGCTAATTGAAAAAATGGTGAGATATAACAATTATTCTAAATTACACCACTACTAAAAACATCAGCAACTGTGCAATTCTGCGGGTACAGCAATCAGTTAATCAACCCACTGTGAAATATTTTTCTTATGTTAGTTTTGAAAATGCTCTCAAGTATGTATTGAATTATGATCAGAAGTCCCTTTCAAATAAAATGTATTTGGCTTGTTTGTACTGATACAAGTTTTTCTTCAAGCAATGGGTCTTACCTTTGCAAATTTTTTCACATGCATGATCAATGTATTCCATACAGATAGAGGTAGATGTACAAGTCTGCATGCTAGTCTTTCCACATGTTTATTCATCTACTTATATCTAGAAGTAAGAGAATTTGTAATCAGCCATGAGGCCAAACACTATGCATTAATAACAACTTATCTTACTCACATAATTGAACATTATGGACAACCTTCTAGATCAATAGGTATAATTCCTTTTTACAGTTGCATAGTATCCCCTACAATCAATTTACCACCAATCAACTATTGAAAGATGTTATTCCTGCTTTCATGCCTTTTATAAATTATAAAATAAATAGCATATATATATAATATGTATTTGACATTACAAAATGTATGTTTAGCTCTATGAAGACACATGGAAAATTTTCAATTTTATTCATGCTTTCTAATTGCTACTTAAATATTCAAAAATAAAATGCATTAAAATTATAGAAGGCACAACATAGGTTAAAAACATTTGTATTAAAATCTAATTATAAATCATTTAATTTTATGACAGATCATTTTCTTTTCTTCCCATCAAAATATAGCTACAAATTATTCACCAAAAGTTGCCAAGGGCTGCATGTTTTAAATTTATTCTAATGGCTTCATAGATTAATTTATAGTGCTGCTTATAATGTTAAAAGAGAATTTGATAAAGAAGCTTAATTAACCCTCTTACAAAGTTTGGTTCTAAGTAATTATAAATGTTCAGGTATACATTTAGAGATATTTACTATTTGAACAACTGACAAGATGACTTTGACCCTATATGGTTTTAAAAAATTTAACAAATAAAATTATTATAATAATTTAGTGAGTAGTTGTTACATCTATTCTTTTTTTAGGGGGGAAAGGGATAGAGACAGGGTCTTGCTATGTAGTGCAGGTTGGCCTTGACCTCACTATGTAGCCCAGGCTAGCCTCAAACTTGAGTCAGTCCTCCTATCTCAATTTCCTGAGTGCTGGGATTACAGGCGTGTGACACCATGCCTGGCTAATCTATTCTGTTTATGAAATACTATGACTAGATTACTCAGGAATGAAATACAGAGACTGGGTGGTTTAGGAAAATATCCTCTTTGTACTTTTTCTTTTAAATCACTAATAGATGTCATTACTTGATAATAAAGAATAACTGACATGAATTTCATAAGATGTATCCATTTCATACTATCTTAAATTTACAGTTCTGTCTTTTTGGTTTATCTGTTTTTGGATATTTACAAACAGATAAATATTAGTATGCTTAGTGGTCTTCAAATGTATCCAAGAAAATATAACAGTTTCTTCCAGCAACTAATTCAGCGCCCCAGGGTGAAGTCAGAATTCTGTCTCTGATCTCTTGCTCTCCTCTGTATTTTCTCTCAGAAAAGCTGAATTTTTGCATAAACTCTATAGGAAAGATTTTAAGAGGAACCATTTACATAGATAATATGTCAGATGGAAATATTAAGATATGTAATCTGAAAAATTAAAAGATAGAAAAAAAGAAAAAATAAAGCTGTATATCAGTCAGGAAATTTTAAGAGATGTACTATGCTTACAACATAATATGATTCATTTTCCCTTCATGAGCACTTACAAAACAAAAATTTCCAACCACGCGTTCTGCATGCCCACAAGCAATCCATAGCATCACACAGACATAAATGTTAATGTGATATGTAATTTCAATAATAGAAAAATAATGGACAAAAAACAGATTGAAAAATTAATTTTCTGACTTCAAAGAGAATGTTTCATGTAGATGTGGGGTTTTTTTTCCTTAGTAGTAATGATTTCTTTTGCATGTAAATGAAATGGTTTCAGGCAAAGTACAAAACTTGTCTTGGTGTTATATTATTTCAATGTTGTTTGCATTGGCTTAGGTTGGATTTTTTTCCTTTTACATTATCTAGAGGCTGTGAATCTGTATGCACAGCATCTGCGGAATCATAACATCTTCTTGACAATCGCTTTTGAAAAAATAGGTTTCCCCATAATTAGAAATGTGTTCTAATTAGGGGTTGGGTGTTTGTATAAGTACAAAAAAGAAGTTAAGTTACTAAACATTGCTATTAGATGCTTTAAAATGTGTTTTTGTGAATTTAGTCACAATAAACCTCCCCTAAGAATATAAAGAATCACCCATCCTATATTAAAAACAGTATTTAAAGTAGGGGGCAATGACCAAAAGCCTTTGTGAGAGAAGAGTTTGTTTGTGTCTTCCCCAAACCTCTGTGGCATATTTTAAAACAGAACAGACAGTGACAGCCCCACCCTCTCATTTTTCCCCTTGGGTTACTTCCAATCTACAATGGACCCAGACATTTAAAAAATTGGGTATTCGTATTTTGCCAAGATAAATACTAATGAAGAGTTATTTTCTTTATGTTCTCTTTATTGATCTGCCAGCATGTATTTGCTTAAAGTACATAAATCAAGGAAACATTTTACTACTTTTGAAGTTTATTACTACTTGAAAATGAATAGTGATTATCATGTTGTCTATTACAATGTATTTAAATTCTGCAACTTAGAAACTGCATCTTCTAGGCAGCTTTGCAAACTTCTGCTTCCTGATAGTTATATTTCCTGACACTTTTTCGCTCTTCCCATAAAGGTGGTCAATAAAGGCTGATAGAGATTAAACCTTAGGTCAATTCACAATAGACTGTGAAAATGAAACAAATGTAATAGAATCGCCAGCGCTCTGAAGTGTTCAAAAGGGAAAAGCCAGTGGTTTCACTGTTTTGCTTTTTAAAATCTAAATATCTTGAGATCATACAATCACAGTTAAAATGCAAGAAAAAAGGAAAAGTGAAAAATCTAATATCAGTTCCTTTTTAGTTATGTTGTTACTTGGTTACAAATGAAAACCTGTTATAGATGATTTCAAAAATATTTTGGTGTTCTTCTTTAACATAACAGAAGTCTGGAAATGGAGTAGGAGTTGCCATAGTTCTCACAGTTATATAACATCAGGACCAGATCCTGCCATTTTCTTGGTCTTTCTGCTCTGATGGCAAAACAGCTGCTGTCACTCTCAGCATTTTGTCCAAGGACAGAAGTGAAGGTACAGGCTCGATCACCCGCCCAGGGCTTTCCCAAGCTCCTCATGCTGACCTCTGCTTCCATTGCACTGACCAGAAATACGATGTCCTTTTACACCAAGATGCAGAGACTAGAGAGATTATTTAATATTTTAAAAATCAGTAGATTGAAAGATTTTAAGGACAGAAGATTAAAAGTGACTGCTGGGTTAGTTAACTAGGAACCTTGGCACAATACAGTGGGAGAGAGAAATAAACCAAACCACAACAGGCAGCAGACAAAAGCAAATTCTCTGAAAATCAATTTCTCTGCTTTGAGGAGAGAACATCCAATTATTATGATATCAAAATAAGAAAATGTAAATGTCTCAGCTCCATTCAGGGAAGCATTGCATTTAAAATTCTTTTTCTCATCAGAAGTTTTTTAGAACTGTGTTTTGTTAAGTTTAAAAATATATAGGAAGCTCTGAAATCACAGGATTTATGCATTCTTAGGGACCTATGTAAAATTAAAAGTTGATAAATATTTATAGAATTAAGCCATTCAGAATTTTATTCATGTAACACTCATTTTTCAGTACTTTTTAAATGAGATAATAAGTTAGGCTTCAGAGAAATATAAAGAGGTCTCTGACACCAGAAGACTTCTATTTGACCTTAGAAAAACAAAAAAACTAGTAGTTTTTGCTGTCAAGCTCTAAATACACTTGCTTATCATTACACGGCTAAAGAGATGAGTGATAAATCATACCCAGGGAGGGAGTGTAAGCAGAGAGGTGGAGAAACCTAATGAATGCATCTTGACACTTCTGCATTTGAAGAGCAGAGAACTAAGGAAGAAATAGCAAAAATGACTAAAAAACACTCAGCGCACGGAAGGGCCACTAAAGAAGGTACGCGGACACTCAAAGGAAGACTGTGTTTAAGAACTTGTATGCAATGCTGCCGCCACAGAAAGACTGGGTCTAAGAAGTGACTGATTTGACAGTAGGGAAAGCACCACTGAGCTTGATAGGGCTGACGGAGCGGAGAAGGAGAAAGCAGAACTGTGATGGGAATCCGTTCGAGGACCGGCCTTGGCGGGAGGTGAGGGCAAGCTAGTTAACAGATAAAGGCAAAAGTACATTTGGATATTTCCACCACTGTTTCAAAAACTCCTGGTATGTGTCCACTACTATATCCATGCATCAAAATCTCCGTCCATCTCAGTTCATCCAAACCTTAAATATTTTTTTGAGACAAGTAATTCCCCCTTAAGCAGTTGGAGGCCTCCTCAGTAGGAAACAAAACTGCCTGCAAAATGTAAGTAGAAGCACATCATCTGAATAAAGAGTGACTTTTTTGAAGGACACTTCCTTATGACCCCATCATGAGTATTTTATAAAAAAGAAATTATTTTTCACCTAATTTTGCAAGAATTTGGGGAACTAAAGCATGCTGAAAACAAAATCAAAATTGTTTTGTATATAGAATTTTATATAAATAGATCAAGCTTAGTCCTTACTTTAAAAATGTTTGTGAATCCTCTGAAAATGGGATGAGTCTAAATCTGTTATGAATTTATACAATAAATATGGCACTAAATTGCAGTCTTACTTTGCTAGACAAAGGTAGATACAACTAACCATAGAACATAATCTCTCCAGGCAAAACAGGTATTTGAAATTGCAGTGCACAAAATGTATGGATATTCTGAGGAAATTTTTTTAAACACGGAAACAGAGAGGGGGAACTTCAATGATTTATTCTTCCCCTGCTTTCTTCAGAGAGCAGTAGTTTTGTAAGCTTTCTACTCTGTTATGATACTAATAAATTCCTTAGTGTATTCAGCAAATTTTATAGGTAATGTAATTGAACTTGTAAAAGCTATAGGCTTAATTTTTAATCCTTTAGCCTGATTATCTGGCCCCTTTAATGAGTAGGAAATATGATGTAGTTGTAGTTAGTGGTTTAATTTATTGTGTAATTATATATTTAAATATTTAGTTGTGCCACTAAATGTATATCTATATAATAAATATATGTGCACATAATATATATGTAATGTATATAATTATATATAATTTTTCTATTATATGTATAATTTATGTAATAGTATAGTGATGATGATAAACTACATTAATATAGACATGTATGGTGTGTAATAGCTATAACCTGAAAAAATACGGCTGTGTAAAAAATTCATCTGAGTTCTTCAAAACCCTTGTTAAAAATTCTGTCTGTTTCTGGTCCCTTAACATGTAGAAATTTACATGTAGGCTATATATATATATATATATTCTCAGTATGGTGTCCTTAACCATGAGAATATTTTCCCCAAAGTCAAATGTACAAATTTGTTCACTTTGTCAAAAAATAAATATAAATAGACGTGTAAATATTGCCTATAAAAACAAAGAAATAATTACTAGGGGATGATTAGAATTTTCAGAATCTAATCCTAGAAATAAAATAACCGCATTATAATTACATATTAGTTTAATATAACGGTAATAGTATTAACAGTAATATCGTCTGAAGTAACTGTAGTTCTGCTACTGAAGGAAACGTGACAATGACATTTTGAAAAATACGGAGAAAATTGATTTCAACACATGAAGGCAAATCAAAATTAGATCAATGTTTCTTAGGAACTGGAAAGTACATTGCTACCCTTGCTTAAGCACTGATACTTCTAGTCACATTATAAACCTAGTAGAGGGTCTTGAGCCCAAATCAAAGGACAGAGACACTCGGTAATACCCTGCATCTCATCAAGCGAAACTGTGACTGTCAGCTGATGTCAGCCTCAGAGTTTGACCCAGATCATGTCCTTTGTTCAAAAAGCAAACAAAATGCGGGGCTGGGGGTTTAGCTCAGAGGCACAGCGCCTACCTGGCAAGTGCAAGGTCGTGAGTTCAATTCCTGGTACCGGAAAAAAAAACAACAAAAAAAAAGAAAAGCAAACAAAATGTGTCATTTTTATAGAGTAGGTGAAATTTTGGGTTACAATAAGGCTAATTTGCCCGAAGATAAAAAAAAGGAAAAGAAATCTCTCTTAACATAGGTGTCCTTGCCCTAGGCAGTAACGCTTCCCAATGTCTTCTAGGGAATTCCCGTGTGTTCTAATGTTTCAAGGTCTCCTGCTTCAAATCTGAACTGTTTTAAGGAAGCCTGAAGCTCTGGAGGGGCCCTGCAGCAGACACTGCCACTATAATGACAGACACGGCCTGTCTTTGCTTTTCTTAAAGGAAGTCTGCTTCTTAAATTAAAAAAAGAAATCCTCCTGACTTTTCTGATTAACTATTTTCTCACTGAGAAAATAAAATGAGACTAAAAGCAAAATAATGCCCCTTGCAAAGTTTGTACCTGAGTATGAAGATTCTGATAAATTTACACCATAATGAATACAGCAACACATATAAAACAAAAGTCTGAGAGAATTTAAAATAGGAAAATATAACTAAATATAATCTTAAAAAAATTTATGAGAATAAACATGTGCAGTCTATATTTTCTACCAAGCATATATATATGAAGAAAAATCTGATTAATGCTTTTCTTTGTATTCTAAAAAACCAATTCAAGTGAATCATCTTAAAAAAGACAACATAATACTGTCTAGCTGAAAACTAGTAAACTTGAGAACTGAAAATGGAAAATGTTAATATTACTGTTTATGACTGTATCTAAATTCATTAACTTTTTTTTTTTTTTTTTTTGGTTTTGGTTTTTCTCCAGTACCGGGAACCGAACTAACCACCTTGCGCTTGCCAGGCAGGCGCTTTGCCGCTGAGCTAAATCCCCAGCCCCTAAATTCGTTAACTTTGCTGAGTTTGTTCCTCTGTCTGTAATCTGAGGGTGTATTGCTCAGCTTTTTGCTTCCTGGGAAAAGATGCCTGACACATAAAGTTTGAAGAAGGAAACTGTTTATTTGGCTTATGGTGTCACAGGTGTCGGGTCGTGATTGGCTGGCTCCACGCAGAAAGAGCAAGGCGGAAGGGCACGATAGAGCAAAGCTTCTCACGTTGTTGTGGTTGGGAAGCAGAACGCAGAGAAAGAGAGACGGAGTGAAAGAGGGGGAGGACCACACATACTTCCCAAGGTCACGCCCCCAGGGCCCCTTAAGAGTACACAGTGTGTGTCTTACTAATCCCCTTCAGGTCTCTCAAGCCAGTTAAATGAACAAACAAAACTGTCACAGCAGGTTAAGATATCTGTGTTCCATAGTTATTGTGACAATATGCAATCATATAACAGGGATATTTCAATTATAAAATACCAAGCTGTTTGGAATTATTAGAAGGTTTACAATCTATTTAAATTATTTAAATTTAAGGATAGTGCATATAACCAAATAAATTTTTATTTTCTCACTATGAAAAGGAATGGTTTCTATAACAGGATGAAAGTCCATGACATTTTCACTATTATTTCATTATTTCTTATTGAAAATGAGGTGGGTTGTTAGTTGCATTATGTCTCCCTGATGGCAGTCAAATATTATGTTCTTATTTGAATGGAAGTTTTGTTATGTTTAAAGTGCTTACATAAGTAATAAAATATTAAGTATGTTCCTATTTCCAAAGTTATATTCTTTGACTCAACTGAACAGTTGTGAATGGATTTGAAGAATTTTCTTTTAATACCAAGTCAGCAATTTTTTTTTTGTTTTGTTTTGTTTTTGTTTTTTCTTCTGGTACCGGGTAAGAAACTCACGACCTTGCGCTTGCCAGGCAGGTGCTGTGCCGCTAAACTAAATCCCCAGCCCACATCAGCAAATGTTTGATTAAAAAAAAAATACACATTTTGATTAAAAGCATGCTAGGAATCAGAATGCATCCCTAAGGATGTATGGAACCTGTGCTTCGTGAAAGAATCTCGCTTTTGTCTTTACCACTATAAGATATTCAGAGGAAAGAGTATAAGAGTAAATGTTACCTAATTATATTTCTAAAAATAGAAGTTTTCAGGGCAGCATCATATTTGGCCCT
>NW_004955457.1:4008366-4043435 GCF_000276665.1 Chinchilla lanigera
TATATATATATTTAGAGACAGTGATAAATTTTCCTCTCCAGCAAGTAGAACTTGCTGGAAATCATAACGTACACTTGCCTGAGTGCCTTTACAGATACCCACATATTTATCTTTATATTTAAGAAGATGTACCTACATTGGAAAAAAATACGTATGTATATTTAACTCAGGATATCCTACCTTCCCTACGCTGAGCTCAAGGTAGAATAAACAGCTGATTTATTGATCACATATGGGCATTTTTGAGAGCAAAAGAGTGCTGTTGATAACTACAGAGGCAGGAACTCTCTTGGACAAAACGGAGTGTATGGTTCACTTACACGTAAAGGAATTTGATTTAATGATAGTACAAAACACATTCTAATTTTACCTTCATCTCACAAATAAATAAAAGACTAGGTAGCTCCAGAGTGTATATTTCTATTAGCTCAGAGGAAGATTGTGTATCTATAAGCTGAATTATTTCACACAAGCACCAAGCACAACTGGGTCGCAAACACCAAATGGAAGCTTAAATTGATCTCACTCAAAAGCATTGCTGAACACACAGAATTTTTAAATTACCACTAAAAAATAATGTTACAGTATTTCACCATTTTCTAGACTTGGAACATTTATTATACCAGAAGTCCCTGTCTTAGAAGAATATGCCATTAAATGCATCTGACGTCTGTTTTTGTTTTTATGCCTCTATACAGTACATAAACATGTTTTGAGCTTAACCTTTACTACCTACAAATAAACAGTGAAGCAGATCGAAGTCTGATCCAGCATATTATTTAATTTAACTTATGAGCTCTAGCAGTGAAATTCTTTGCTTTAAAGACAATACCATTAATTGCAAATTATACCATCTGTGTATTATTAGATATAGTTTTATTTATCTTACAGTGGAGAATTATTATATATTCAAAAATGAAGAAAATGCAAATACATTAAAATTTAATGAGACTTTTGTAGTAATGTATTTGCTTTAACTTTAAAAATGTATATGTTTAGCATTCACTGCAATGACTATATTAGTCAAAATATTAGTTTTACCAAAAGAACAACAACCTTGTTCATTTTTAAAAGGTAGCTAGCCATTAAGACATTAAATGGAAAGGTCTAACAAAATACATTTTAGAAATATTTGCATTTTAGTCATAAATTCTACTAACTTTATTATATATTGTTTGTGAACTGATCCCTAGGAGGAAACAAATCCATGCAGGAAAATACTTTTATGCTTATAAAAATACAGTTTACTCTATCCTCTTATATTTTATATTAACTGGTAAGAGGAATAGCATGATTTAAATACAGTAATGGATAATATTAATGTATCCTTTTTATATGAATGATATAACTTTGGAAGCAACTGCTGATTATAAGATAATAACATTTCAGACAATAGATCATAGTGCATTGTAATTTTTCTGAACTTTTAAGTGAAATTATTGAAATCAAATTATGTTTTTATTTTTTATGTTTTTTAAAAAATTATTTGTTTTTAAATGAACTATCAAATTGATTTGTTATTCAGAATCCTTGTAATATTAGTTTCTTCAATGGTGTGAGGGGATCGTGTTCACCGTACTATTTCCAAATTAAAGAATGATGCTATTGACTGATTACATCCTTTTAATTTAAGATTGGACTGGACACTTGAAATTTTCCTATCTTTTGGGAAATACAAATCATTGTTAATGGACATCCAAAGACAAACCAACAACAGCAGTTTTATAGCATAAAGGATTACACAGGAATTGTGGGTCCCTTAGCGTTTGACCCTTCCTATCCCAGTGGTGCTATCTGAGCCAGCTAGAGTTTCCTCTGCCTCACAGAAAGAAAGAAAGCTTGCAGTCTGAGCTTAGTTGGCGATAATGGACCTAGGAGAGATATATTGCAATTTAAAGACAATTTAAGTAGCTAAATTTTCTTTATCCATGATCTCCATAAAGTGTTAAGCTTTAACTTTGGGGGAGGATGGTCTCTATTTTATAGCAAATATCAATGAATCATTAAAATTGAGAGGAGTGGAAAAATAGGAAGTGTGTAAAATGTATTAACTTTTCAGATTAGCTTGGTTTTCTGGAACATAATTTTAATTGTAAGAAACAATGGTAATTAAAAGTGTACAAGCATTAAACTATAATGAATAGAAAATATATGCAAAAGTACATAGATTATAAAAGTAGACAGGGAATAACAACATGAATTCTTAATGCAAAAACTGTAACATGAACATTCAAGGAAAAAGTGAACAAGGCAGTTACAAAATTGAAGTTACCGGCAGTGATTTATTTTTTCTGCATTTTTTAAAATTAAAAAACATTTCAAAAAAATATTAACATATTACAAGTTAAGAAATACACATAAGTAAAAGTAGAAAAAAAAAGCAAAGTATTATATTCATATTACCTAGAAAACTATTTAGTTTTGTATTTTATATTCTAGATCTATACATCTATAGGCACACCTATACATATGAGAATATGTTTTCCTCATATTAATATCCCATTACTTTATAGCCCAGTCTTGCCTGTTTAAGGTCTGTGTCATCCTACAACAACAAATATTCAACTTAACTCTTACTAATGCGTATTCAGGCTTGCCAAGTTATTCCAGAAAGAGTATCACTGCTTTGTCCAAATCAAGAATCCAGAATTGGATTTCACATCCACTTGTAGTACCTACACTATCTTCTTTTTTCATGACAGTGGATTATGAATTTCATTTCAGTACCTGCATGAAATTAACTGCAACTTGTCTTATAGAGTTTTTCCCCTTTCTGCTTTTACTATCTGTATCTTTATGATTATTTATGATTATTTAGTTTTTAGAGAAAAATCTTCAAGAATATGAAGAATTTCCTAGTAAAATGGCCAGGCAAACATTCATGTACGACTTTTAGGAGCAGAAATTGTAAAAGCTGTAATTCATCGATTCAGGTTTGCATCTCTACCATTATTGCAGAGTGGTATGAAAAGAAAAGAGCAAAGACTTCAAAGCAACAGAGGAACATTTCTAGAAAACTATTGAAAATAAGTGTTAACTAAAAAATCCAAAATCCATTTTTTATTTTTAAATTTTTTTTTTTTTTTGGTTTTTCTCTGGTACCAGGAACCGAACTCATGACCTTGCGCTTGCCAGGCAGGCGCTTTTGCCACTAAGCTAAATCCCCAGCCCCTAAATATTTTATTTTGATTATCATAACAAATTTAATAGTGATTATATGATAATTAATCTCCACCAGAATAAAATTAAAAGATTAAAAGTCTTGTTCAGTTCTATTGGAAGCTATCATTAACAAAGTTAGTAAACAAAACCAAGACAAGGCATCTTTTTAAATGTATACTGATATTGACATGGATATATATTTTCATAAATTCATACTACCTATTTTCTTACAAAATAAATAAACAATAAAGGTTTAGAATTTGGTTTAAATCTTGAATTAACAATGTTAGACACTTCTCAATGATCTATATATCTTTCTTAAGTGTAGAAGTTTATTTTATATTTTAAAGAAAATAAAAAGAAAAAAATTAAAAATGATACAGAATTTCAAAACAAGGTGATAGGAAATCAGCAATGGTGGTTGTGTCACACATTGTATCTATAAATCTTGCAATAAAAAATTGGGCTAAAAAAACAAAAATGTAACCTTCTCTATAGTAGTGACTTTTCAGGAATATATGTAAAATTTGAGCTGAAAATGATGCCTCTGGTTGAAAAAATAAAATATTTTCTGAAATATATATTTAACTGCCACATTAAAAAATTTGTTACCCACAAAAATACATTACAATGATGAGATTGTGTCTATATTATAGTTTAATTTTCTCAGCATAGACTTTTATACCCTATTTAGGAAAATCTAGTTGAATTATAGCAACATTTCATTATGTTATAGTACTTTGAGCTGTCAGGAAACAATCTTTATGATGAAATACTTTTGTAGATTTTTCTGCAGTTCCGTATGACACTATTGCAGTCATGATCTTTAAAAGACTTGACTTTATTTGTACAAGTAGTTAAACAGATTTTTTTTCAAGAGCTCTTTAGAATTTCAAGGTTTTATTAGAATTGTCCGTTATCACTATTCTGATGTATCTTTGAGCAAAAATTTATTTTTTAAGTGCAAGTAATTTTTTCTAAAGAATGCAGGTGTATAGAATAGGTTCTTCTAAAAATAGGAATATATGATAAAAATACTTTATTAGAGACAGTACAAGCATGTAAGGAATTCTTTTTTATGTCAGTCATGTTTTCTTAAGCAATTATTTAAGTAACCCCTATGTGTTTTGCTTCAGGTTATTTCTTATGACAAGTGAAATTAATATATTTCAGAAATTTGACTACTATAACCTTATAGGTACTGATTTATTGTGGAACAATAAATCACTACCTATACTATACTTCACACAAAGAAAATTTATCTAAGTAAAAAGTGATGTTTTAAAACTGTATCATTGTTTAAAACATATTGTTATGGTTTGTGTCTGTATGTCCCCCCAAAGCCTCATGCAGTCATGGGGCGGGCTTGTAGAGTTTATGATTGATCCATGATCCAGTGCTGGGATTACGGGTGTGAGTGCTACACTCACCCACACCCGGGGGCAGGTAGTTTGCATGCAATATAAGGGAGTGAAAGAGGTTTGCTAGCCTCTCTCTCTGCCACCACTCCTCCCTTTTGCTCTTGTTGCTTTTGCTATCTTCCACTGCCATGAACTGTTGCCCTCTGCCATGTGCCAATCTGCCTTGGAACCAGCCAAGTATAGATATAAACCTCCACAAAATGTAGGGTAAATAAACCCTTCCTTCCTTAATTCCGAGCATCAGGTATTTTGTCTCAGCAATGAGAGAAAAGTAACCCAGAAAATATTATAAAAACATTTAAATTAATTTTAGTTTTAAAATTTTATTTATTAATTGATTTATTGTACTTATTTATTTTTGTCATTTTGAGACAGTGTCTCACTTGATCTCAATTTGTAGCCAAGGCTGGTCTTGAACTTGCAAGGATCCTCCTGCCTCAGCCTCTCAAGTGCTGGGATTACAGGCATGCACCCCCATGCCCAATCTTATAAAAAAAATTTAAATAAAATTTCTAATCTCTTCCTATCTCACCATGGCATGTTTTATATTTTTTCAAGTAATATATTTGTGATGCTTAGACATGCTTCTAAATATAACACATACTCCTGTTATCACACTGAAAATGTCTGACCCAAACCACTTTCTCTTGCCCATTATTCTACTAGTGTTGTCTTTATCAGAGTTCAAAATAGGAAAGACAGGACTCTCTTACTGGTACCCTTGTTCCCCAGAGATGTGGAGATTCATGTGCTTCTAGATTACTCATTGCTGTTTAGAACAGTGGTTCTCACATGGGATGAAGTCAGCAGATATCTGCCAATGTCCAGAAACATTGTCATGGCTACTGTCTTGGGGTACAACTGGTATCCAGTGGACAGAAGACAGGGATGCTGCTAAACCTCCTCAAGTGCACAGAAGAGTCCCACAACACTCGTGTCCCGCCCTTGATGTCAATAGTGCCACTGTTGAGACAGTCTGGTTTAGAGAAAATAGTGAAATAAAATTATATATCTAAGCAATCTTATTAAAATGCATTTTCCTTTATTTTTGGATAATAGTCATATAAAAATAATTTCAAATGTTCACATACCAGTTTCTTAGCATATGTTTTAATTTCTGTTGCCAGTGTTTACATTTTTTCATCAAAAGGCATGTCGTGACTGCTCTTCTGTATATACATGGTGTATTCATTAAACCAAGCTAGAAGCTGCAGTTTGGCTACAAGAAAGGTTTCATTACAGCCCTACTGCACTGTCATGTGCCCCTCCTGTAAATGACTAACTTTATGAAATGCGCATAATATTCCAAACACTGGTCTTTTTCGTCCTTTGTCTTTTCTCTCTTCATACTTTTTTTTTTTCATTCTGGTTGGCAGAACTCCCCTAATTGCTGCTGGAGTCATTGGTGGGCTCTTCATCTTGGTCATAGTAGGTCTGACATTTGCAGTTTATGTCAGGAGAAAGAGCATCAAAAAGAAAAGGGCCTTAAGAAGATTCCTAGAAACAGAGGTGAGTTGTTTATTACCTTTTTTATGCACTTCTTTAGAGATTTTCATTAGGTTTGAGATTTAGTTGATGCTCAGTTTCCTAATTCAAATGAGAATTCTCTTCAATTTCTTGATGAGAGTATAGTGGGTTTTTTTGTATTTCATACAAAACTAATGAAGAAGCAGAATATATAATAAAGCTAGTCAAAGTAGATTTATAGTTTAGAGAGAGTAGAGAAGAAATTACTATATTGGGGGGTATATCTCGATTTTTTTTTTTCCCAGTGTGGATTTCCATTAGGAAACTTTGGCTACAGGATATCTCAGTAGCAGCTGAACTAGAAAAGCCTGGGTAGATGATACCTCAGTGGTAAAAGTAAGAACACGTGAGAATGAGAGAAAAATTTTCTGGTTCAAAATGTAGTCAGATAGGCAAGCAATGTGTACTTTAATTATGATCTTTAAATCGATAGCCAATGATCTCATTATGTCATCCGTGAAAGAGGGGAGCTTACAGAATAAAGCTTAGTGTTGTAATGGCACAGAACTAACAACATGATTCATGAGAAGCATTTAATATTATGCATGGTAGTTATTGTGAATATGTAAATTACCCATAAATTATTATAATTCCTCTTATATTGCCACACTGATCATGCAAGCTGTTAGTTTTCCTTGCACGGCATACAGAAGAAAAACAATAAGAGAAGATTTTGCAATACCAGACACTTCTCAACTCACACCCTATCTCTTTCCCCTGACACCTACATCTATGCTGGCCTGAACAATTCAGTACAATTCAGATCTGAAAATTAGACTACCTGAGTTTTGTTTTCTTTCATCAGTGTGACAGTAATCTGGATTCTTCTTAACACTAGCAGAAATGGTAATATTCTTTCATAAGTTTTGCGCACTGATAATGAATTCGATGTTTAACTCTTTTCCTCTGAGTTTGAAACTATGTAAAATAATCACGGGGAAACTTCAGGAAACTAGTTTACAGCTACATATAGGAATATACATTTTAAGGATGGAGTTCTCTGAATTTGAATGTGATGTCAAATAAACACACTTGGTCAAGCAAAATAAAGAGAATAAAATGCATACATAAGATATAATAGCAGCATATATTTTAAATGGATATTCACAAATGATTGACTTGATTGCTTTAAAAACTGCACATGTGAATGAAAATGGAGAAATCGGTTTACCTAGGATGCTGCAGGCAGATAGAATTCTCCCTCCTGGCCAGTTTAGAGCAGTTGGTGAGAGAATTCTGAAAAGGGAGGAAACTACAGATGGATATGAAAGTAAGTCTTGGCATGGACATTTAGGTGACTGATTAATTAAAGGAGAAATTCTGCTTTGAGCCATGTGCAAGGAAGTATTTTTAGTATGAAGAGCCTTACACTGCTTCATTTTTTTTCTTTTAATAGAGTACCTTCTAAGGAGTTGTCGTTTTCTTGTTAAATAAGCATATTGATTTGTTTTATAGAAGAATTTTATTTTTTATAGAAACAACTTAGCCCTAAACTATTTTTTATTTTCAGGATAAATACTTGTAGCTTTCCCACCTTTTTCCTAGTAAAAGTTAAATAATTAGAATTTCAAACCATCATCTAAATAGACCAGGTATTCTTTTTTTTATTATTTTTGTTTTTGTTTTTTGTTTTGATTTGTTTTTTGGTTTTTTTGAGACAAAGCTTCCATATATAGTTCAGACTGTCCTTTAAACTCACTTTGTAGCTCAGGTTTGTCTCAAACTCGCAGTGATCCTCCTGCCTCAGCTCCCAAATGCTGGGATTGTTGGCATATACCACCACGCCCAGCCAACCCTAGGAATTCTGAAGAGAACCAATTTAAATCCATCTATACTAAAGTTACACATCTTCATCAAGGGTGAAAAATTGTTGGAAGCTAGATATGTTGTTGTAATACATTTAAAATTGAAACACTTTCCCAGAATCATATTGTTTCTCATTGACTTTCTTCTGTTATTTTCATAAAAAGTACCAAAAATAATTTTTCAAGACATATGTATTGAGGTACCAGTGGGATGTTTTAGTATATACTTTCATTAAAATATACTTTCCTAGGACATGATCATATCCCTTGGAGAGGAACAGATTGAGTGCCCATAAAATACCTGATAATGTTCCAGAATTTCTGCCTGTGTAGTCTCATTTCTTCCCTTCACAGTCCTCGAATGTGATTATTGCTACACCTATTTCTCAGATTGGAAATAAGGAGCCCTGGAGGGACAAATTGTTTCCTAAGCCTGGGAGTCACACCTCCAAGCTGCAACTCAGTCCTATTTCTACTATATCATCACTGGTCTGTAAATTGAGAATAAGCTTTTAAAAAAGCTATAGCATTCAGATTCCTGGAGGAAAATGTGTTTGGAGAAAATGTAAAATGTAACGCTAGGAGACTCAAACTCTTGGGAAGTACTGTGAAGTTTTCAAGATATGAAATTATCACATGATATATTCAAAGGCACACGTAGGTAATAAATATTTCAAGTATCTAGTGCAAAGTGCCAAATCCCCTTCAATTTTGCATGTGATTTCATTTCAATTTAATGTCTAATTTTTAAAAATTATTCAGAAAATTTCTCATCTTACATAGTTATATGTAAACATCTGTCAAATAACTCCTGGACAGGAGAGTTACCTTCAGAAGAAGAGAAATCTTTTTGGGAAATTCTCTGATTTAGCAATAATTTAGTGATTTTTTTTATGGAACTTGACTATAGTTAGGAATTATCAAATTTATCTCTTTGCAATATAAATTTAAAAATGAAATAAAGCCCAATTAATTGTAAAACTAGTAGAAAATAGCAGTTTTGGTAAATTTTATGATATTCTTCCTAAGATTCTTGCTACTGCTACATGTACCTGAGTTTAAAACTCTTTTCTGCTCTTTCAATCGGCCATGATGTCCATAGACGCACGATAATAACACCCAAGCTGGAGGGCCACGGTATACTTAGCCCTGTAAACACACATTTTGAAATAGTACTTTGGTTTCAAGACAATGTGAGTAGGAGTAGCCTTTAATTATTTCCTGATGCAGGGAAAGAATGGGCTGCTTGTCTTTGTTTAATGCTTACTGTCTTTTTAATTAAAAAAATACCCTCCTACTTCTCTCACTTGCTTTATCCCTTAAGCATGAATTTAAATGTAAAATTACAGCAAAGGATATAAACTGGTATTGAGTCTTTCTTGTGTACAGTCACCCCCCTTTTCTGTGGATGATATGTTTCAAGACCTCCAGTTGCATGCCTGAAACCATGAATAGTTCTGAACTCTATATGTACTCTACTGAACCTCAATAACCTCTGGTGTTGCTGTATTCTTTTGCATTCCCCAGCACTCATTCGTGGTCTAGAATCCAATCATAGAATTTTTGATCTAGGAAATACACTAGGGCTTTGCTACTTATAAATTGTTCAAGGGCCATGATCATACCAAGGTACCATAAAAATGCCAAATTTCAGATGTACCCCATACCTACTGAACCAGGATCTGTATTGTGACAAGAAACCCAGGCAATTCATAGTGTCACTTAAGTTTTGGAAAGTCTGTCCTGAGGTACTGACACTGGCTGAATTCTTTCCCCTCTTCTGCACTAAGAAGGTAGCATTTCTATATTTTTATGCATAGTATTTCTGAGCCTATAACATCTCAAGGTGGGGTATATTTGTTTCTTGAAGTCTCCTGGGAAAAAATCAGAAAATAGAAAAGATAGGGTCTGAAGGAATGGCAAAAATGTGTATCTATGAAGCTGAGTGGATTATATTAAAAAGTTACTGGTCAGCAATAACCACATTTGTGTGTTTTGCATGTATGAGAATGAGAGGGGGGAAAAGAGGGAAGAGGAGAGAGAGAGAGGTGATTACTGGATGGACAGTTACATAATCTTACCTCCTTGTTTTGCAGTTGGTAGAGCCTTTAACTCCTAGTGGTACAGCACCCAATCAAGCTCAACTTCGTATTTTGAAAGAAACTGAACTAAAGAGGATAAAAGTTCTTGGCTCAGGTGCTTTTGGAACTGTTTATAAAGTAAGTAACACACAGACACACACACACACACACACACACACACACACACACACACATGCCATCAGTTATTTAAATTTTGTTTCCTGCTTTTCAAAAAAATCATAGACAAAGTAATTACTTTAGCCAAGCTAGTTTCCATTTAATATTCAGAGAGGACCTTTATAGTATTGAAAAGTTGCTGCACAAATGAATTCATTAATTTTTATTGAACAAGCTGGGATAAATAGTCCTGAGAGAAGACAGGAAATGCTGGTATAAAGCCAAATATAGTTCTGTCTCCCAGTGCCCTCTGAGCCCCTTTCAAAATTGTTCTTCCTTTGACAAATTTCCTTTTCTCTCAAAAATATCCTGAACAGTCCATTTCTCCTTCTTGCTAAACAGTGCACCATGAGGTCTCACACATCTGTGTAAAATACCAAAATTTTTGCTCTTCCTTCTTTCTTTCTTTACTTTTATTCACAAGCATATTTATAAGAACGCTAACATCTGATCTCTTTAGAACCCACTTGAATTTGCTGATGTGCTAATAGGATGGAAATGCATTTTAAGCCATTTTCTCTGCCTTTTTGCATATATGATTTATTAGTTAATGCTCATCACTTTGATGTCCTTGCCATTATGTGCAAACTAAAAATTAACTTTATATGAGAAATGCAGGCCTGATAGGAGGAAAGGATAATATTATGAATTTTCAGCAAGAGGTATTTTTTTGAAAGAGAAAGCTCAGATGATGGTGTTTGCCTGTTTACTTATTTAGCTTACTTATAAAATCAGTCTAGAAGCCAGGCCCAAGGTTAATTATGGTGACATTTATTTTGATGGTAAATAACAAGAATAAGAGACTCTAATGCTCATCCTTTCTATAACTTCATTTACTACAGTTCTAAAAATGTATTTTCAGTAAGTTGGGATAAATACAGTCTTGAGAGAAGGCAAGAAACGCTAGTACAAAGAATATGATTAGCTGGAGGGTTCTGTTCTATGCCATAGGACAAGTCAGTATGACGGTATTAGAGTCTCCTTCTCTTAGGACACATTTAGCGCAAGACAAATGTATATGTTTATGGAGAAGAGAGACAAAGATAAATGGCCTGTTTTAAATGTATTATAGCTAACTTTCATTTTTAAAATAACTCAGTCTTGGATTGTTTCTAAATTACAATCACCCTTATATATTCTTAAGTGATATGGCCTGGAAACTAAATTTCATTTTAAACTGTGGAGACTGTGATTCAAGATGAAATGCTACTTAATGACATCAGCAGGGAAAATACTAGCATTTAGAAGTATATCTTTATTGATAAGTAATGATTTGTTTTTAATGAGTGTTTTATTTTTGTTAAAATTACCTGTAAGAAAGCTCTTTGAAAGTTCTTTGAATTTGTTTGAATTTTATGCCTGGAATGTGTATTGTTAGTCTTTAGTTTTAACAAAGCAATGATTATATACTAAAGTATAAAAGATTATTCTTCACCACAGAAACATAAACTGCTTGGTAAATTATTCAATTAAGTTTTCCTCCTCAATGGAGAAATGCTGTGCTTAAGCATAAATTATTAAGAACAGCATGATTGTAATAGTATAGTTGAATTTTTATATGGTCAGATCTGGAAAGTAGTTACTATATCTTTTTTTTCCAAAGCAAAGTAAATTAATTCTCACTGAATTTATATTCTCATTTAAAAGTATATTTTAAGAATATTTTAATATTGATGTGATATCTTTATGGAGTAACTCTCTGTGGTTATCTTATTGAATAATAGCAAGTGTGTTCTCCACCCTAGATACCTTCAATGAGAAAATGTAGACCTATTGATATTAGGCTCACATTTTTTACCCATTTCTGTTTTAATTTTAAAAAGAAATTCATAGCACAAAGCGCTTAGAATATTATTTTGCATTTGACACATACATATGCCTATTGATTCTGCATAAAAATATGACCTTAAATTTACCTCCTGAAGGTTAAAATATTTTTCTTTATTAGCTGACACAGGAGGTAGCTGAAATTGGCCAGAGAGAGAAGAAAGGGCCCACTTTGGAGCTCAATTTCTCAGCTAGGTCCACATTCTGAGTTAAACACCAACCCTGGTTTGGGATACTCAGGTCTAAATACACTGGGAGAAAGAAATTAGGTGACTCAATTTATATACAGTAAACCCCAGGCATGCAGGTGACAGGGCCCTACCTACTTACCATGTCATTGACTGTGCAGTTTTGACACACATCCTTCAGTCCCTGCGGAGGGCTTTGCTCAGCTTCTCCAAAGGCCTCAAGAGGTCAACAACTTCACTGCCTCACCAATGGGCTGAGCCACACCACTCATTGGCAAGAGCAAACTTCAGGCCAACCCTTCAAGCCTGCCCCAAACCCTAATGCTTAAAACCCTCAACACCAAAACTCCTCCAGTGGCGAGCGCCCACCAGCCAGCTCCACCCTGTGGAGTGCACTTTGACTTCACTGCTCTTCAGGGAGGTCTCCCTCAGTCTTTGTTCAACACCAAGAACTTGGGTCCACTAACATTAGTATTGTGAACAAATGTGTTTCTCATATTGCTACAACTTTGGTTAACACAAGTATATTATGTTTTACTATAGATGATCAAAGGGAAAAAACTAAATATTTAGTTTTTAAAGGACCAACACCAGCTGATAATAAGAAAACATGAAATATAGATGACCTATGCTGGAATATATTTTGTCTAGGTCCATTTTTGTCTTTCTTCCATTTCAAAACTGTCTTAAGAAGTCTTTGTTGGTGTCAAGATTAATAAGTTAAAATCTAAAATATTTTTCCCCGCCTCACTTCATATTTGCTGTGTGTTCATTTTGGCAGTATGCTTTCTAAAATATATTCCTCTGTCCATCCTTATGTCTTGTCAGAATTACTTTCCTCATTTAAATATTTCAATTCAGTTTACTCAGAAATGCTAATATTTATCTTAATGTTTTACATTACGCAAATGTTACTAGCTTTATTGCTATCAACTTTATTCTTTCCCAGTGCATAGATCCTGTGGAGATATTATAATTATATGTTACTAGAAAGAATTAATAATGGCCAATATAAATATTTTATGTAAATATTTTACTTCAGAGGTAATAAAAACTTTCATATACGCACAGAATTTAATAACATATACAAATCAATATGTGTTCAATATTCCCTAGTATGTGCCTTTGAAAATGGACTCTGAAATAATCACCTTTGAAAATTATTTCTTAAATCATTCTGAACTTGAAGAACACAAGACTATGGTTTAGTTTGAAAATAGATAATATTAAAGCTGGAACCTCCAACATTATGTAGGCCATTCTTCTATATTATAGTTGAGACGATCAGAATTTTAAAAATATAATAGCCTTCTCAAAGGCTTAAGAAGTCCATGATTTCATCCAAGTATTGTTGTTTTCTCCATTCTATTTCTATGCTTTCTTCACTATCCAGTTTTTTCACATGTACACAAATTGAAATTCATAATAGTGTAAATACCTTGACAGCATCTATGTAAATATCTATGTAAATATCTTTCATCATCACATAATGAAATCAGACAATAAATATGCAGTAGAACTTGTGACATATAACAAGTACTAAATTTTGATTGAATGAAAGAATATAGAACTTTTAAGGTAATTAGTAGGTTGAGAGGTCAAATCAAATTTTATTTCTGTTATAAATGTTATGTATGCATTCATGTAGATTTAATGTGATGCATTTTTCCTGAAGGGTATTTGGGTTCCTGAAGGAGAAACAGTGAAGATTCCTGTGGCTATTAAGATCCTCAATGAGACGACTGGTCCCAAGGCCAATGTTGAGTTCATGGATGTAAGTACGCACGCAGCATTCATATTGTTATCCATTACTCCACAGCCTGCTTTGAGAGTGGAAAAAATGAAAGCATGCACAAGTTACAAAATTTCTTCTCTGGAAGTTGTATATTTTATAAGTGAAATTTTTAAAGCCACATAATATTATACCTTTTAGATCACCTCTGTTTCACATCTATCAACCTAGGTACTGCACTAGAACTTATGTTTAAAATGTGAAGCTATTTAAAATCCTCAAAGTGAATAACCTTCTGTGCATCAAGCATGGAACGTTTTCATTTTTGTTGGTAAATAGAGCCAAATATATATTAAGTGAAAGTAATATATAATCTGAACTGAAAATGTATTTAACAGCCATCAGTTACCACTTATATTAAACAATCAAGTCTCACCAATGGATTTCTTAAAATTAGTTACACTAAATCGTATAAAAAGGCCTATGTGGTGGTGACAATGGTAAGTCACTGATATTTAGAAAGTGCTTACAAACTGATAAATTCTAGATAATAAATAATATTTATGCAGAGGTAATTGACAAGCACTATATAAATAATTTACAAATAATTCTTCATCTAATCCTGATAACACAATAGTCCAGGTTAATTTAAGTTCACAAGGTTAGGAGATGGCAGGTTTAGCCTCAGAGCAGGCTCCTGGCCTTGGCAGGGTCAGTAAATATTTCCTTCAGTAGTCAGGAGTTGCAAACCATGTCTTATGTGTGACATCTTGACCTTTTCGGTGGGAAAGCAGTCATAGATAATTAAGACAAAACAAAACAAAAAAAAACAAGCCAAAATGTGAATGGATGTGCTTGTATTCCAGTAAGGCTCCATTAACACAAACAAGATGAAATACCAGATTTGGTTTGAGGGCCAGCCAAAAATGGTGTATTTAACGAGTAGGGTAAATTCTGTTTTTAGAGTAGTGATTATGAGCTGAAGAATTAAATGAGCTGCTTTACTTTACTGTGGTTCTGATCTATTTGAAAACGAGGTTAGTTTCTGCAGTAAGTTACTCTGCTGACTTTAAGTTTGGAATCGATCTCAATCTGATCATTACCAATTGAAATGTACTTTTTGTCAATTTCAAGTTCAGAAGACAGAAGTCTATAGGTAAAAAAACTTCCAAATAGAAAATAATAAAGGAGTTCTATAGAATAAAAGTATTTCATAAGGTCAATCAGAACCTTAAGTTTTCTCAGAGCAAAATGGTAGATTGAGCTGTTCAGCAAATCAGAGGGCAGGACAGAATAAAATTTTATATGTAGCATGCTGTTACTCTTTCATATTCAACACCAGATATCTTGCCAGGGATTCTAGCAAAGGGCCATGCACATTCTTCCTCTATTTTTTTTTAGCATAATGTCCTTATTTATAAGAATGGTTTTGATTTTTTTTTTTTTTTTTTTTGTTTTTTGGTTTTTCTCCGGTACTAGGAACCGAACTCACGACCTTGCGCTTGCCAGGCAGGCGCTTTTGCCACTGAGCTAAATCCCCAGCCCCGGTTTTGATTTTTGAATGACCTTTATATGAAAGAAGATCCAAACATATGCACTTTGATTTTTTTAGATGGAAGGCTATATATTCTTACTAGTTTTTCTTTAAAGATCCTTTGTAGGTCTTTCAAGCTTAGTCTCTTACCTTGAATAGTCTACTACTAATAATAATAATACTAAGAACCTTATATAAGGCAATTTTAACTTAATTTTTTATCGATAATTGCATGACAGCTGATAATCAGCTGATACAAGGCAGTTGCTTTAAATAGTCGATTCTGTGCATTATTGCTTGTGTAATATTTAACATCACCCTTGTTGCTTATCTGCCAACACCTATTTAATAAATGTTATGTCCAGTAAGTATATAATATTTTCTTCTGCAGGTCTCTGAAGGTGTTGACACTCTTTGCAGTTACATGTCCTGGTTCATGTACTTGAATTTAAAACTGAGGCCTTTTGTAGTGATGTCTCAATTATTCTATTTCATTTGATAATAGCTATAAGTATGAGAAGAGAATTTTTAAAGAAAGTAGACATTGTGAGGAAAAATTATAGTATGTATAAACAGTGTAGGTTAATGTATGAATCTGATAAATAAAATAATCTTCCTCAACCTAGGCTGCAGCCAAAGCTGAAATTCACAAGAACGCTAATAATCTCTCCTTGAGCCGTGGGCATCCATTTTTGTCATATTTCCATGGAAACAGACTGGCAAAAGGGGGTTAAGAGGCTACAAAATAATCACCTAAAAAGGAAGCTCTAAAGACCTAATCATGATTTTGAATGATTATTTGAAAGCTACTAACCCCATCCCTTCCCCCCCCCTTGATCTGAAGCCCATTTCCATGGAAACAGAAGTAGGGATAGCAGTTTGCAGTCTTAGATGTCTGCGGAATTTTAGAAGAGCCTCTGATTGAGCCATGGCAGGAATCATTTTCCTAGGTGCTGGGTGGATTTGGTAACCAACAGATCACCCTCCAAAAAAACTCCACTTTTTAATATTAAACCATTAAGGAAACATTTTTACTGTGCAATCCTATTTGTGAATAGCTGCTTGAAAATTAAAAGATTGATGAAGTGCTATTGCCAGAGTTTAGATAAATACCAGGCAGAAATACATCCTACTGTATCGGTGACTCCTTTTAAAACTTTGAACAGATAGCATAAAAATGATTAAAGTTATTTAATTATTAAATTGATGGCAAACTAAGTATTTTAATTTCACTGGTTTAAATTTCTTGTGATCATAGAACTACTTTTCACACCTCCATATTTAGCTCATCTCTTCTGGGTATGTCGTTCTGTCTCCCTGTCTAACATATGAAACCACAATGAGAAGTCTGTGTAAACAAACATTTGTAATTTTAGTCTAAAGTTTAAGTTAAAATTACAAATATTTCAGAGTTAGGAATAGTAGTATGTTGACGTGGATTTTAGTTTAGTTTCTTCCAGAAATAGAAACTACTCAAAAAACAAGGATTTCTTAAAATGTTTGTTTGTTTGTTTGTTTGTTTTTTATACTGGGAATCAAACTCAGGACCTTGTGCTTGCCAGGCAGGTGCTTGTGCCACTGAGCTCCATCCCTTGACTCAAGAAATAAGGATTTGACTGAAAGAAACTCATTTTGGAGGTGAAAGACTCATGAGTAAGGTGGAAACAAGACAGAGGGACCAATAAATCTAGCTGATATTATGAGTGATCCAAGCTTTTGTCTACTGGAGAGACACTGGTAGCCAGTATAAGATGTATTCATGGTTACCCTCCTCAAAGCTTAAGGGAGCTGTAGTGCATACACTTGATCCTGTCTGCCATTTGAGGTGAGCTGGAAAACAGGGACACTTACTGCCCCTGTGATCTAGATGCCAAAGGAGAAAAACATACTACAGTGGCAAGAGGATGCCACTGGGCAAAAAAGATGGGTACAGCATTAAAGTTTCACAATTAGTGTTAAAAATATATATATAATCTTCCTTTAACAACTGAGTTCTCTTTCTGCATCTAGGTCATTAGATAAATCAATTGCTCAATGAGGAATTGTATATAATATGTACACCAAAATATTCAGAACAGTAACAATATATATATAATCTCAGACAGCTGTGTAATGGTTATCACAACAAGTGTCACAAATGAAACAGCTTAATAGTCAGAACTCATAGTCATGACCTACTTTTCTATTGATACCCAAGGGCAAAGGAGAGGACTTTTATATTTTCCGAGAACTTTTTCCATAGAAGAAAAGTAAATAAGGAACAATTTGTATTCTATCAAATGCTATACTAAAAGCATATTCTACCAAATGCTATACTAAAAGCAAGAGGAGAATTTTTGGTCACAGGGCTGTTACTCAGCTCACTTGAATATATCTAATGGATTCATAATGACAGTAATAACACACGGTGGGTGAATAGCCAGTACGTTCTTCCTTCTCGTAAAGGAAGATCGCATAGAATAACATGAAGAAAATGACCCTAAAGGTCCACCTTTCTAAGAACGCCTGCATTTACACACGCTCCTAGTTCTTATTTCAATGACACAATTACATTGGGAAAATGCAAGCTTTTGTGGGGGTTTTGTTATTGTTCTTTTCTTTTTTCTTTGTAATCCATCTCGTGGTTAAGAACACATACCTAAGTAATGATATTATTGAGTAAGATTCCTGGAACAGGAAACCATGTCTGGTAAAATCACACAGGATCTTAGCTTTCTTTGAGGTCCCACAACTCAATATTTCCTCCGCTGAAATTTAAGCCTATTATCAGTTGACATAGTTTGTCAATATTTTACTTAAATTATTTGTTTCCTTAAGATAATAAGCTAGGACTGAAAGAAATGCTATAATTATGCTAAATTCCAGAGACAAGCAGTACTGGCTTTGTTCTCCTGTGACTCGGCGGGGGTTCAGTTTCAGTGTTGCACAGCGAGCTTACCGCGTGGTTCCTAGTGAGGTAACGGGGGAAGGCGCCTACATCACTCGACCTTATGTGTACATGGCAATATTCTTAGCAAACACAGAACTTATTTCTCCTTACCTGCACCACAAGAAATTTTATTTCTCTCACACCATTGTTTTTTTTTTGTTTTGTTTTTTGTTTTTTGTTTTTTGTTTTTTTTCCGGTACCGGGAACTCGCGACCTTGCGCTTGCCATCTCACACCATTGTTACTTTGCTATTTTCCAAATAAAACTCACAGGCTTGTGTTTATGCTTTTTTTCTTTACCTTGCCTTTATAATACTATGTTAATGGGAGTTGTTTCAATGTTAACTGATATCATATTAGTGGGTTGATAGGAATATGATTTAATATTAGTTTATATGTTTTCTTTAATTAAAATCTCCAAAATGATTTGAAAAGCTGTTTTATTCTATAACATTATCACATTACCACGATTTCTGTGTTTAGATTCATACAGTCAACTATAACACTTAGCTAGATCCTGTGTTAAACTAATAGGGGATATTTAAAAACTCACATCATACTAATACTGACTTTTTAAAAAACCTATGTGATTGAATCCAATTATATATTTTGCCCTTATAGGTTTTGTTCATCTACATGAATTAATGCACTCATCTCTTTCAAGTGTGAATAAATTCAGAATGTTTTTTCTTTATTTTTAAGGCCCGTTACTTGTTACAGGGTCTAACACCATTAGCAAAATCTTCAAAAGTTGGTTAACCTATCCTTTTTTCTTCAAGAAAGATTATAAGTAAGACAATTTTAAATAGTTCTGCAGAGTATACTGGCTTTTAATAGTAAAATGTCATGTTCAGAAAGAGAATCTATAAATTTCATTAGAAGCCGAATTTAATTTTTTAAATCTCTACTAAAACAAGAGAGGGAGAATGAAGGGAGGAAGAAAAAAGAGTGAGTGAGGGAGGGAAAACAAACAAAGGTGAAGGAGGGAGGCAGGGAAGGAAGAGAGAAATTTCCCAGTAACTAAAGTAAATACCTTTTGTTACAGTTCCTTGTATTAGTTCTTTTTACATCTCATTAGTTGCATAGAAAAATGGTCAGCAGAACCACTGCACCTGAAGCCATAGTAGCACACACAGAATTCTTCACCTCTTCCCTTCAGTTCAGTTTCTTTGAGCTGACTTTTCCTCCTCACAACCTGCTGCAGCCAACTTGAATTCTTGGCTTATGCTTGTAATCATATTCTCAAAACATCTTCTTCTTTCCTGCTTCTTATTATCACGCTGGCAGTAAGCAGCCCTGAAGACAGTGGAACTTCTCAGCACCAGTGTCTAGGCCTCTTGTCAGTGCACATATGATACCTAGATCATCTCCCTAGATTATCAAATTCCATCTCCTGACTCCTTCTCTGTCTGCCTCTCTGTCCTTGGTGCTGACGCAGTGAAATCCCAGGGCATCTCAGGTGTAACACACCCAGAATGGACTCCTTCTTCCTCTTTCTAAGCCCCTTCTGCCTTCAGTTTTACCTGTTGAAATGATTTGTCTCTTGCCACCATATTTTCCCCTTCAGATATTTTGAATTCCTCCTGAATGTCACAACCTCTCAAACCAAGCGCTTGAGACTGAAGAGCAAATGCTTGCTTCCACTCCAAAATATCATATGGACAGCATCCTCTTCTTTTTGTACTCCATGGCCATTACCTTAATCCGAGCCATTGTCTTTTTCAGCTTGAACTATGAAAATAATTTAACAATTTAATCCTCTTAGTCTTTAAGAGAAAGTCCAAATTGTGTCATTCCTCTGCATAAAATCATCACTGGAGTAAAGTATCAGAGCCTTGGCTTGTAGAGCTCCTGATTATTTTTCTAATCATCTTTCTCTCCATTGTCTTTCCAGTACCCTTTCAACCAAGCTGGGGTATCCCTTCACCTGGCGCACTTATGCCCCAGTAATAGCCAGTGACATCCTAGTTATTTTGTTTTCTCAGCCTAAGTGTACCTCCTCAAAGAGTCTTTTCCTGACTTCTTAGTCTTACTTACAACTTAACAGTTCCCATATTTTTTCTTTTATAACATTTACCACAATAAACTATTGTATATTCATTGTATTTGTCTTAGTTTTATTGTACAATCCCACTCTCTGTCCCTAGACTACAAGATCTTAGATGACAGTGACTATTTCTGTTTACTACACCTATGCACATCTAACAGGAAGCACAATATAGCCTCATGGTTAGAAAACACAATCACTGCCCAGTTAAGTGGCTGAATGAGTTGTGTGTGTGTGTGTATGTGTGTGTGTGTATTTTTAAAGACTTATTTTTCTTCTTTAAGCCCTCTGCATTTAAGCATAAATAATTTTTATTTTTTTTTAATTCTAATATTTCCATCTTTGGGATGTTGTGCTTGGATCACTTCCCTTAGGTTATTTGTGTTGTTCATCTCTCATTTATTTTTACAAATTCAATGTAATAGATGCCTTGAATCCAAAGCTATAAGCAGATCACTGAGGCTTATGACTCAGTGTACCCTCTGGAGGCCTTTAGAGCAGGGGAAGGCTTGGAAGACTTCCCTTATGCACACAGGAGACCAGAAACCAGCCTTTTGTCCCACTAAGAGCCCTTACTATCAAGAATTTTTGAAGTACTTCCTGAAGATTTTTCCTAGATCTGGGAGAATCATATTGGGTTTCATTTTTAACATTTTAAACCTGTGTTCCTAGAATGTTTTGTAGTACTTTAATGCTTGCTCCCCCTGAGGAAAATCTGTTGTGTCCCTTAACTCCTTTGTCCCCTGCACACTTCTTCTGTTCCAACAGCAGAAAAGATGTAAGAGTAGGATCCCATATAAAGAGACAGAATTTGACTTTATCCTACATTCTGATTAAATCGAGTTCTTTTTTTGGGGGGTTGGGGAGGTTTTTTCCGGTACAGGGAATCAAACTCAGGACCTCATGCTTGCCAGGCAGGAGCTGTGCCACTGAAGTAAATCCCCAGCCCCTCCAGTTCTATAAGTTAATTGATTACCATGACTATAGGTTGTCACTAGCAACCGTTAACTGAATTCAGTAGCTTTCTAAAACCTTAGTTTTAAATATTGCCTTAACTAAAGAGTTTGAAACCAGGCAAAGTACTTACAAGTCTTGCCTTCCAGCAGGGTTACTCTCTCTCGAAGCACTTAAAAGAGAATATTCGAATCCATAAAGCATGTTCTCTGTAAGTTTCCACACTGACTACTTGAGCTGTCTGACCTCATCTGCTTCTCCATCTGCTTCTTCTTGAAGTTGTGTAAATAGAAGGACTTTTCCCAAGAACACATCGATTACTACCAGTATTTAAATTTGGTAAATGAAAAACAAGGTCTATTTAATGCATAACCTTCCATACTGTAGATATGTTTCACTTTCTTAAACTCTTTAATTTGGTGCATTTCATACATGATTAAAGGATATGTTATTTTTCTATGTAGATATGAAAGAGGATGAGGCTGATCATGTGCATTTCCTGATTTCATTCTGACCAGGATTTGGTAACTATGAGCATTTAGGGAACTTTCCCCACTCAATTTGATTATAGCTTTAAGAGGAAGTACATATAATATCAAGATATTTTCAGGAAATGTGAATAGAATGTTTTAACCTGGTGGACAAACTAAGATCACAAAATAGAATTTCTAGAAAATCAACAAATAATCTGAGACATAACAAACCTTGTTACAGATTTTTATGATCTGTTAACAAATTAAGGGATAGAAATGTATTATTTCTTTAGGATTAAGGGACCATCTGAAAAACGTCTTGGTTTGCATTATGTGACACAAAATCATCGTTCTTATTCATAGAGCTGTAACTGACTCAGGAAACAAAGGACTGTTATTTGTAGGGGATAAAAACACATACCTAATCATCATATCTACATCCTAGAGTGAATAAATATAGATAGATAGATATAGACACGTCTGTGATATTTATATAAATGATAAATATCCCACCTATTTTACCTTTAAAAATGTGCCTTTGCCAATTTAATAGTAATAATCTGTAAGAACCATTGCATGGTTGGTATTGGTAAAATTATCACAAAAGTTGCTACTTCACAAGGACACCTTGAAATTCTGTGATGATACTTTTCTCAAACTGATCAAAAGAATTCAAAAGAATTGAACTCGCTGTTACTCCCATCAATGCCCTATGGTAAGTGTGCTTTTTGCAGTATTTTCAAGAATAGACTGTCAAAAAATGAACAAGTTGGCAGCAGATTTTCTTTTGTTACATCAAAGGAATTTGTGAGCAGGAACTTTGTTGCCACCATTTTCAGAAATAGTTATAATGAAATAAATATCTGAATTCCACACTTAGAAATCACCTAGGTTGATAAACTTCTTAATTTTTAAAATTTAAATTCACATTCAACATTGGTCAGTAATCCTGGGCTACATGGGGAGAGATTTCCATCTCAGCTAAATGAGGATTTTATTATAAAAGTATGAATTTGGGTACTGTTTTATTTGTACTAACATTCTTCCTTATATTGTTAACTGTAAGAGCTAATCTTTACAATATGGAAGTGGACAATAATGGATGTAGACAAAAATTTTTACTCAATGACATATTAAACAGAAGGTGAAAAGGAATCACTCTAGTACATCCTTAATTATATTCACCAAGAACAACAGTTAATAGACAAATTTCACAAATATTTTCTAGAAAACATATGTTAAATTAGGGTCAGAATTGTAATGTATAAAGAAAGACATTTAATACCATAAAAATGCCTAAAAATATCTATTAATAACCTTATTTTTGACAATGAAGTAGTTGACTCACCATTCTCTTGCCAAACCAGTGAGGGAAGTCACTGCCTCTATCAGAACTGAAAGCTCTTTGGCTCCAAAATCAGCTGGCTTTTCACACCGTTCTTTTGCCTCCTCGACTTGATCCCATTGTTTAAGAGAGAGAAAGTGCTATAGGTAATCAAACATGGCTGTTTGGTCTTAGGCTTTTACTTCAAAGTGTATTTTGTCTCCTGATTTCCTGAAACTGTCTCTTGCACTGATGAAAAGCAAGCTTTGCTCAAGAAGTATTCTTGCTCCTCAAAGCCCTGTTGATGGTACTGTCACTTTCTTCTTATTTTTTTATTCCTCTATACGACATTTATGTCACTCACTCTTACCCTTAGATTAGAAAATCAAGCTGTGTGTAACTTTCCTTTCTAAGACAAAAGACAGACAAGTGTTCCATATTTATTTTAAAAATATTGGGCATACGTTGCCTAAACTTTCAATTTCATAATTTCCTTTTTTTTTTTTTTTTTGGAAGGATTACCATAGAATGCATGCTTTCACCTGTCAAAGTAGGAACTTGCATTTCATATGCTGCAAGAATAGATTGGTCTCTCCCTTCCCAGCAGGCGTGGACACATCAAGCTAGTTTTTTGAACATTGCTAAATGCTACTGCAGGACCCAAGAAGTCATCTTTTGAGTGTTTGTTCCTTACTGTTTACATACAGCTTGGCACAGTGTGTTTAGGTAAGAATGAGTATTTCTTTCTCTGGAAACTAAAAAGCTTAGAGTTTTCTGCTGTGATCTTCAGCTTTGCAATTTTATTTAGGGTTTCGATCTACTTACAAATTTAATCTAACCTCTCTGAACTTAAATGTTCTATTATCTGGTAGAAAATAATTAGAAGCTGGAAGCAGAAGTCTGCATATGTGCAGTTCCTTGGGAGTCCCTGAGCTCATTGAACCAAAGAGTTTGTCGGATACTGGTCAGCTGATAGCAGACCAGCAGCTAATAATAGCAGAAAATGCTGCTTAGCTAGGTGCGGAAGTTAACTTGGGAAAATGAAAATGAAACATTTGGGATTTATGGTGGGAGATAAATTTTCTGTTTTTATTTGTTTCCTGGTAAGAAAATAGCCAAGGGAGCCAGTTTGTTGGGTTTTTTCCCCTTTTTTCCCCTTCTTGTGACAAAGTATAATTAAGATCTAAGGGCCCACTTGATTGCAGTTTTGCCCTACTCACTGTAATTTTCTTGTATCCCCACAAAGCAATTTGAGTGAGTCAGGAATATGCTTGGTATAATGCATGCATATAATAGGCAGATCTGACCGGTAAATTAAAAATTGTCAGCTCTAGCAAGCTTGTGGAAATCTCACCTTAATAAATGTGCAAGCTGTACAGGAAGGTTGCAAACACATAGGTTTGAGTTCTAAGTCAGAAGTGGTACTTTTTCCTCTTGTGATTAAAAAAGTGAGTTAAGATCCTTTAAAATAAATTATTTCAAAATGTGGAAATCTCATTCACCTAATGAACACATTACTATATTCTCAGTAAGGTATTTTGTTACTGCAGAGAATGTAATAAAAGAGAGAAATTGCTTGAAAATATAATAGTCTCTAAATTTTCATGTGTAATGTTAATGTTAAAATATAGTGAATTTAAACCCAATTACCCTTTTTCTTTTAGTTTTTGCTAAATGTATGTGTGTGCTAGGGTACAGATAATACTTATTTGTTCTTTCAGAGTAGCTATGTTATTTTTGCATTCCCCCAAAATGTTGCAGGTATCTTTGGAATAATTGATGTTTCATTCCCTGTAACCCCCACCTCACCCATTTACTGAGTAGTAAGTCCTTAATTTGGAAGAATGGGTAAAATATATTTACTTATTTTTAATAGACTTTTATGAAGTGCCCAAAACATGCACAATCCCTTGCAAATCTGTGTACATTAAGGATTATAAAGTTAACTAGCATGCCATTACCTCCCCAAAATAATGTTTCACTAGGATGGAACCAAGAAAATAAAATGTGAGGTTAAAAGACTTAAATATGATGACCCACACTGGTTTTTGGATCTTTGAAACTCTTCACCAAAGCAGAAATACCAAAGTTATTTGGCCTTCCATTTGACATGGCTGTATTTGTGTAATAAGTTATTTTTTAATCGCCCCACCTTTATATTGGATATATTGTAATATCTGATTTTTCTTTTGTGCATGTTGAGGAAACACATAGGTTTTTATGTAATAAAATGAATGTGTTATAACAAATCAATTGACCTGTTTTATAGTTTATTTTATTTTCATTTTTAATTTTTTTCCTAGATAGATGGAAAAAAGATACATATATTTGTCAAATAGTATATTTTGTTTTCCACTCTTAAAAAAATCAGTGGATATACAAACATTTTCCTATAGCTTATTTGACACTTACAGTCTGAAAGTATAATATTAAAGTTTAAATTTAGCTATTGGATGTGGGTACAACATTCCTTATTTTAAAACTTATACTTGTGGCAAATAGACTTCTACAAAATTATTTAAATGTATGTAGTTTTAAATATTATATTCCTATTTTATTTTAAAAGAAAAACGTTAATTTTCATTTTAATGTAATTAATTTTTGTGGGCTTAATTTATTATGAATTTTTGGTTGTAAATTCTTACCCAACACAAGCCTTGACTTCTTTCCTACTTTATTGAATTTATACATATGAAAATATTTCTATAATGTTTTGATACTTTTTCATCTGTGCCATTATTTCTCACATAGTGTCCTTCATTATCTTTATCCTTTGAGGCCTGTAAATAATGTCAGGTCTTTTAGAGATAAATTGGCTTTTCTGCTTAGTAATCTGATTCTCACTGAAAACAATTGCCTGAAGAAAAAAAACTGGCACCAACTCTAAACAATATCTATTTCTTTCCCTTCTACCTAATTGTGTTCTCTTATTATATCTACATATATCTTTAGCAATATTTTTGCAGTAAATTGAAGTTTTGTACCTTGTCACTAGCATGTGTAACTGTTAACGAAATAGCATTTTTACTCTCAAATGGGAATCAAAATATTTATAAGCAGCCCAGATGTAACCCTGCTGGTGGAATTTTCTTTTTTTTTTGTTTTTTTGTTTTTAATTTTCTAAGTGAAATACAGTAAAGAACTTTCTTAAGGAGGCATAAAGTTTTTCTGTTGCTTTTCAAGTAAATAGAATTGTTATCATAGGTAATTATTCCTGAACTTAACAATTCATCTAATGTCCACAAGAATTTACCACCATTTTGTCTAAAATTTACTTAATTTAATAAATTTCTAAGAGACTTCAAGAAGATTTTTCTTAGTGGGTAGTTCTATTTTCCCACTTAAATATTTTATTTTTTTCCACTTAGACATTTAATTAAAATTATATATGTATACATATATATATGGAGAACTCTCGTAGAGATGTACTGGAATTGCCAATTTGGTTTACAAGATCATCCAGATTTTACAAGCAGGGAGCCCAGGGCACTGCCCATTTGAGCTCTTTTTTGAGAAGCAAGATAAAAATAAATGATTCAGAGTTGTTTCAGATACTAAAAAGAAGTTTGTTATATACTGTTCCATGTAGAACAGTATTATTAAGTAGTTCTGAAAGGTTCTAATAAATATATTCATAGCTATTAATATGAAAAGAATGCATTGCTGTCAGTTGCAAGTGATGCAATTCAGGATATTATGAAAAAATATCCTTTATTCGTTCTATGTCTTTCGAGCCAAGTTCTCTTCATAATGGCACACATTTACATAAAGAAGAAACTGTTAGTGGAATAGTTTCAGGCAAATCTATTCTAGCACATATGAAATGCTTTGGGTTCACATCAGAATAGGAGGGTAACAGCATATTTTGCAGTGAAATGGGCAATGGTGAGAACTCTGTCATTTCCCTGATTGGCTCAAATGAAATTGCTATGAAGTCATCTCTTGGTGTTTTTCCATAATCTTCTTTCCATGGATTTAATGATACAGCACGTCCTAGGATGAGTGAAGACAAGATACAAACCATTCCTCCAAAGATTGTCTCAATCTTAGATTTAAATTTTATTAACTTGAATTTTTAAAAACAAATCAAAGAAACAAAAAAGAGGAGCAAATTTTTTGCAAAGTCTATTCACCGTGATACAGGTGTATTGAACAAGCTTTCTCCCATTCATTATGCTAATAGAGCGACAAAGACTGTCTAGCTCTAAAGTATACATTAGCAAAAGACTTGCATAATTAGTGCCAACTTTTTCACAATAAGAAAATGAAAGCCTATGTTTAAGAACTTCCTATTATGTTGGAATTTTCTCAGCATGTCTCTTTTGCACATTAACAATTCAAACAGATACAGCATTGCTTCTGAAGGGTAATGTATATGCCAAACTGCTACTGCACCAAGAATATATGAAAGATTTAAGGTATCTTTGCTAATACGACAAGATATTATTTTAATTGCCTTAAATGAAATGCGTTCCAAACAAGACAATGATGGTAAAAGGTTAACAGTCAGCCAATCAAGACTTGATGAAAGACAGTTCTGATAAGTCAACCAAGCAATCTGTTTTAAAATGTGTATTTGCTAGCTACAACCCTTTTGAAAACCCATGATTCTATGTTATCTAACTGTCATTTGGTGAAGCACTGCTGCATTACAAGGTCTTTTTGCGCCATGAAGTTAATATGACTGCATGTGAGCCCTAGCACACATCTAAACTATTTGATTTACAAATGAGCACCAGAGCTTCAGGTATTCAGGGACAATGGACCTTGTGGATTCCTAAGGGATATTTATCATTTCAGTTTCTCCTCAGGTGCTTAAATTTAAAAACATGTCAGTGTTTGATATGAAACATTGGCATAGTTTCAAGGTAAAATTTACCTGGAAGTGAGAATAAAATCACTTTCACCATTTAAAGAAATATAGCAAAAAACCAAAAAAAGTTCAAGGAAGAGTTGAAAGAATCCTATGACCCATTGTGTTCCTATAAGTTGACTCTCTAATCATGTTTCTTTTTGGGTGTTGATTACCATGATCACACCCTGAAGAGAGTAATAATATATTTACATTTCATCCCTGACAGGTGGAATTTTTAATTTGCCATGTCAACCTCAACTGGCATATGTTAGACCAGAAGATTCAATCTGCAGTGTATCAAGGAGAAATTATAAAATCTTATAAACCAATGTCTGCTTTGAGCATAATTTTTATGATCGTAAGAGTCTATAAGAGTTCAATCAAAGATTAGATAAAATAAACTTACTTGAGCAACTGAAGGAAATCAGATGGAATTCACATAGTAGGAATGTCCACAAAATCAATGTCCAGGAAGTGAAGGGCCATAAGGATCAATGGAGACTTTTGTCACTTTAGTGTTTGTCCACCTTGTAGGAAGTGCCCTATGAGTTCCTAGTCTAAAAGGCAAGCTTTGAAAAAAGATTCTCAGTCGTCTACCTTGGTATTGTGTCTGTCCCTACATCAAATGAAGAAGCATAGTCCTGTTTTCCAAAAGTGGCTCTGAGGTGGTCCAACGTTTATCATACTCACGTGATGAAAATTATGATTCATGAAGGAAGGCACTTACCCAATAATTGACTGCTAATAATTCTGACCCAACCAAAGAGACCAGATTCAATCTTTATCCCAAACTTGGACAGCCTAATATTTTCTGCTTTTCTTTCTTCTTATATTTTGGTCTTATTCACTTTTTGTAGTGGAAACTTTAATAAAATATTTTTCTCATTTTTAAAAATTAGAACAGTGTATACAAAAATCAACAAACACTATATAAGTATATAGTTAGCATATATATTTATAAGTGCATAGTATTGTAAGACAAAATAAAAATATAGCTTCTTTCCTTACTTATTGCTCCCTTAGAACATGTTTTACACAGGTAAAATTTTTAGCTATTTCTCCTGTATTTACCTTTATATTTCTAAAAATATTTTATACAGCCACTTCTTTATGTATTTATTTTAGATATAATCTACTGACTTTCAAGTATGGGAAAATAATATTTACTATTTTAAATCTTTTCTTATAACTTTTCTCTTATAATCCCTATATAATATTTACATCATACCTTCAGTTGACATTAATACTGTTTTTCAGTATCATTATTAGTAAGTATGCATTATTCACTACTGATAATCATTTATTAAGGATTTTTTTCTAAGACTTCCATGTCCTAACATCTAATTCTTCCCAAACATATGAACAGAATTCTTTTTCTTTTCAAGGTCATATACTTCATGAAACTTATGCTACTCTTCTCTTCTGTCTTAGGAGGAGAAATTCTCTCTTAAGAATCCACCATCATACTACAGTCTGGACCAGCAGTATCTAGTTTAATCAAAGCTGTGATTCTGTAAATCACCTTTTGCTTCTTAGCCGAGTTCAGTTTTTTTTAGTGTCAGGGTACTATACCTTTTTCCTTCTTGCTTCAGTATCTCATTTTCATAAAATTCACATTTATGCTAGTTTGGATCCAATCAGAAAGTACAAACCACAGTGAAAAAGGTGAAGCTTAAAGAACTGACAATGGCAAGATTAACTACAATATATATTGTAGGGGTTTGGGCTTTGTGTAGAAGTAGTTTGAGACAGAGTTAACAAAGGGAATACTTTTAGCCAGCCTGGAGCAGATCTAGAGCTGCCAATCGGATAGGACTCACATAATACATACACGTCAGCTGTGCCTCTGAGTGACCTGGAACTAGGCTGTAAGCATCCTCTGCAGACTAGGAAGTGGTGGTCTGTAACTGGTGGCCTGAGTGAGCGGTAATTTAGCCTGAGCTGTGTTTGCTGGTGCAATGCACACAGGTCACTGAGTGCAAGCTGTACCCGGGTGCATGGAGAGAATGCACCACCTGCCCTAGTCGGAAGGCTGCAGAGCAGGAAGGTCACACAAGACCCTACTTTTCTTTGTGAAAGGACAACCTAAAGGTCACCACTAGGCTGAGGATTCAAAGTCACGCAGCCTTGACCAGGTCTTGGGCCTGTCAATGGACGGGCTGACTGAATTCCTTTATACCCATTGCTGACCCTTCATCTTTTCTCTCCTCTTACCTAACGCCTGCCAAACCTACCCCCACCTGTGCCAGGAAGTGTAGGACACCTCCTCCTCTTTAGTGCCCCTGCACAGCCCTCTGCTTAAAGCTTAACATCATGCTCTTTTTAAGAGAAATGCCTGCCATGGGCCACGTAGCTTTTCACAGAGTAATCTGCCAACTGTCTGCTAACAAATTTATATACTTCTGACAGTTTTGCAGGTTGCTGCAAGTAGTTTCATTCCCTGTGTAGATACTGAAGTAAAAGAAAGAAAGATCTTTTTATAGTTAGATTCTTCTAATTGTAACCATGCCTGATGTCCCCCAGTACAGGGTTTTTGCAGGGTGGGTGGTGGCTCAGATTTTCCATTTAAAAATTTCTAGCTTCTAGCCAGATGAGGGAAGAGGCGCAGCCTGCAGCCACCCTGAACATGCTGAAGATCAGGCAGTCTAATGTATCATTTTGAAATTTTACTTATTACTTCTTTTAGAGCCCCACTTTGAACTTCACTATTTGTTGCATGTCTTCAGTTTATACACACTTCCTATATCATCCTCAATAAAATCCCTGTACATTATTGGATCTTTCCAGGTAGGCACTTAGCATTTTGCACTTAGGTTTGCTGTAGCCACTTGAAATTTGCTGACATTTTTTTCACTTGTCATCATCCTTCCTCCATTATTTTTTGGTCTTTTAGATTGAATCTTTTTAATGTCTTCTCTCTCATTTTAATGGGTTTTGGGAAGGAGTAGAGTATATATATATTATATATATATATAATATATATATAATATATATATATATATATATATATATGTGTGTGTGTGTGTATATTTAGCCTATTTTAGTTAACCGGAAGTCTTGGAAAGAATTTAAAGCTAAAGGATCTTAGGAGTTTTTTCTAGCATTTCTTTTATCTTAGCGTTTTTGAATGCAAATGAAAGCATATGTGCCCTCTAAGTTGAGCCATGCAATAACCTCAAGCCATCTGGGAAAGCTTCCCTCACAGAGGAAAGACTGGACATTCTTCTGGAAATCAGTGATTGAGCTGCTCACGGGCAGGTGAAGGAATTCTTACACATGCATTCCTGTCATCCACAGGGAAACAAGAAGGTCTTGAGCATCCCTCTTGAGAAATAGTCATTTGTAACTACAGCTTAAGGTAGTCACTGCTGGGAGAAAAATCTAAGAAAATATCCTGTCAGGTTAATAATATCCCTTAGTTATGTTGAGTTGATTAGGTCCACAGTCTCCCAAAGGAGTGTATGGTGAAGGCTAAATGAAAGAGGCAAATGGAATGATTTCAGGGCTCCAGGAGGAGCAAAGCCCTCTCAGAATTCAAGATTCTCTTAGGGCTAAGACTAAGACCTTCTCTGTGTAGCCTGTATTTATTTGGTTATCAGAAGTAGGGAGGGGAGTACTCAAGAAAGGCAGAATCACTCAAGGACTTCTCTAAGTAAGGTATTAAATTAATCCTTAATAAAGATTAAATTAATCCACCCAGGAGTGAGATTCCTGAGGCTATAGTCTTTATCCAGTTGAAATCTGATCCAGGTGACCTTGGCTGTGACCTTGTCTTATCCTTTGAGATTTTCTGGCTTCATCTACCACTACAGGTTTTAGTAGGGATTAGTGACTCACAGAGGTTCACTTACTATGAGTCCACTATTTCCAGACAAGGAGCCTAGGCCTTGGACAGATTCAAAAGTGAACATGAAAAGCCAATTGATTAAATCCCGCTCAGATCTGCTTTGCAGTGGTCTCCATCAATGTCCGACCTCTAAATTGAATGAAAAGTGAAGTTTTTATTTGACTTCTTCCATAGGCTAAAATTTTAAAATAGCCAAACATTATCTGTTTTGATTTAAATATAAGGGAAATTTTATGGAAAACAATATGCCCAAACTAAATTTTTAAAGACTGCAGTCAGCAGTGCTACTGTCAGCCCTAGTATTAAGACTCCAGAAGTGTTTGTGGTACCCATTGTTTCCATAGAACATAGAAGAATAAGGATTATCAAGGTGAAAGAAGACAATGAACAGCCGTATGACTCTTGGCAGAAGGAATCTAAGTGCTAACACATCAAATCTACCTTATGGAAAAAGGAATTCGAACTTATTATCTGTAACCCTGATAGTTTAAAGAATATTTCTTGATATAAAGGCCAAAGGTACCTGAAACTGAAATTAGCATAACTAGCCATGTTTTTATGTCAGTAATATTTTCTTTGTAGGCAGAAATAAAAAAAAAAAAAAAAGCCAAAGGCAGGATTCTTATCATTTTTCAGTTCACAGATTCCTTTGAAAAATTTGATGAAAGGTATAGACTTTGTTCAAAAGAAGTTCACATCAGTGTATTTTCACCCATGATTTTTATTCAGATTTTGAAGATGTATGATACATCTGAAGTTTGGATACACAGTTAAGAATCACTGACTTAAAGTCTTTCTCTAAACCCCAGTATTATTCTGCATTTTGGTTGCCCCATGAGACTGTTCTAAAACACTGATGTTGCAAAACTGACAGAGTGTCAGGACCAGTGTCAAGGTCTTTGCATGTCTTATCTTTAATTTCACAACCATCTGTAAAATAGGTTTGTACAGTGAAGAAACTGGAGCTCTGAGAGGGTAAGTGAAGCCTGCAGGGTCCCATAGCTGGTCAGTGACATAGGATGAGAAAATCCGTATTTCAAATATAACTCCTTTCACCAGATTATAATGTTCAACATGTTGTGTATGTTTGTTAAAGAATTTAAATATGAGAATTAGAATCTATTACAAGTATCACTGTTAAGGGGGCTGGGGATTTAGCTCAGCGGCAAAGCGCCTGCCTGGCAAGCGCAAGGTCGTGAGTTCGGTTCCCGGTACCAGAGAAAAACCAAACAAACAAAAAAAAAAGTATCACTGTTAAATGTTCAGATACTGGAATTTTTAAGTCATCCTTGGGTAATATGGGCAATGCAACATTTAGTGGGTTTCATGAGATGGAAAAAGAAGGACTCAGTTTCTCTTTAATAGTACATGGTGTGTGTGTGTGTGTGTGTGTGTGTGTGTGTGTTTTCAATTTACTAGGCAAATGTTTGAAAATAAGATAGATAAAATTAATCAAAGTTATGCAAAAGAAATGAAAATTTGGAGTATTTAAATGGGAAACATATTTCAGGTTAAAATGAAACAAAGTAATTCTCCTAGTGGTTTCAACTGACAGTCTTTCTGCTGAAACCTAGAACAGAATATCCAGTCTTTGCAGGTTAAGACAGCATCAGGGATTCCTAGGCCTTCAGTTCCACATTCCCCAAATTGACGTAATCTTCACCACTACACCTGACTTCTTTGCTTGTGTCCTTTTGTAACCCATTGTGACTCCATGAGCAAAGTCACCCATTCACCAGTTCCATCTTGCTCAGCCCAGTACCACATCATAGAAATAGTTCAAGTCTGAGCTCCCTTACATCTTCCTGTTCTCAGGATTAATTTTTTACAGTCAAGACTTCAGATACCTGCTAGGAAGTTCCTTGGAAAACAAAAGGCTGATGATTGGGCTGCATGGAAATTGTCTCAAATTATTACATAAAGGAGTTTGGAGCCGTCAGTCTTGTTGGAAGGGATGGAAGGTCAAAACAGGAGCAGGACATTGAGAACTGCTTAGGCTGAGCCTTGACTAGTGTTGCTTCGTAGCATAAAGGCCTATAGAGAGTCTACCAGCAGCCCTCGTGTCTTGTACCTGCACACTAAATGCTGCCAAGAGGTGTCAGATGGCTTAGCTAAGGTTCTTGCCTCATTCCCAAAACATACAAAGCAGCCACTTTAATGAATTAACATATTTTAGTTTCTATAACATTCTGATTATGATTTACCATTAATAAAACAAAACAGAGAATTTTCTCATCAGATAATAGCATTTTACAACATGATTTCCTATTTGGAAAAATTTATTTCCATTAAAAACATGATATTACTGAAATCCAGTGGTGAAATTTATCTGGCAACTGGTCACTTTCAGTTGATTATTTTGTTTTCAAGTGACATTTCAAAATATAAAAATTTAAGTAATTATTTGTGGAGAAGTAGCCTCATATCTTCTGTCTACTTTGATCATTTTTATTTCAGTTAGGTATTGTTGTAATAAAAATGAATATTTAGGCAATGAATTTGCCTTGCATAGTTTTTCTAAGATGTTAATATAGTCTGTTTGCCTTAACAATAAAATTCAGCAATACTCCATTGCATTATATTAAAAGCATTCTTTGCCTGTCAAAATGAACATGGTGTGTTGGTGGGCAGCTGTTGTTTAATATAGGAAAATATTATTTTATAGGAATTGAAAAAGAATGTTGATAAATTTTGTATAGGTAAATCATTTATTGTATTTCAATTAGAAACCATAGAGTACAGAAAATACTTAAGAAAAAAATTGATAAACATATTTAATAAAAATATTGGATAAAATCTATTTGGTAAAGATGTTTTATAAAACTATAAATATTATGGAAAAGACCAGTAATAATTGTTATCAAAAATTTGGATATATCTTAAAGATTTTTTTCTTGACTGATTTCACCTGCCCACATCACTTTTTTTTTATTTTAAAGAGAATAGTACATGGAAAACAAACAACAAAAAAATATAACAGTAGCAGCATACCAATATCACAAACATAAACAAATCAAAACAAAAACATTCAAAGTGATACACGGTGTCAAGACAAATTAACACAAATCAACAGTGATTGTTTCCTTGCATACTGCTATCCTAAAATGCATTGCTCAGATTATCAGACATAAGAATGAAAGATTGCTCAAACCATTAGAGAGATTAAGAAAATAATTCTTCAATAAAA
>NW_004955457.1:4043935-4045756 GCF_000276665.1 Chinchilla lanigera
TTTAGCTATAACAACTTGTGTTGCTATGAACATGGGTGCGCATATATCACTGTGATATGATGTCTTTAATTCTTCTGGGAAAATACCCAGAAGAGGAATAGCTGGGTTAAATGGGACTTCTAATCCTAGTTTTTTGAGGAATCTCCAAATTGATTTCCACAGTGGTTTCACCAATCTACACTCCCACCAGCAGTGGAGTAGGCTTCCTTTCCCTCAACAGCCTCTCCAGCATCTGTTATTGGTTGATTCCTTGATGATAGCCATTCTTTCTGGGGTGAGATGGAATCTCAGTGTTGTTTTAATTTGCGTTTCTTGAATGACTAATGACATTGAACATTTTTTCGTGTATTTATTCACCATTAGTGTCTCTTCATTAGAGAAGTGTATATTCATCTCAAATGCCCATTTTTGGATTGGGTCTTTGAATTTGGGAGGCCTGACTTTTTAAAATTCTTTATATGTCCTAGATAGAAGTCCTTTGTCGGAGGGGCAGTTGGCTAAAATGTTTTCCCAATTCATGGGTTGTCTTTTTACTTTATTGGTGATTTCTTTAGATGTGCAAAAACTTTTCAAAAAGATGAGATCCCAGTTGTTGATTCTTTGAAGTATTTCCTGTGCAGTTTGGTTCATGAACTCTCTGCCTACCCCAGTGTTGTCAAGATTTTTTCCTACTTTCTCTTCCAATAAATTTAGTGTTTCTGTATTAATATTCAGATCTTTGATCCATTTTGACTTTAATTTAGTGCATGGTGAAAGACATGGGTCTAGTTTTAGTCTTTGGCATGTGGAAAGCCAGTTCATCCAGCACCATTTATTAAAGAGGCCATCTTCCTTCCATTGAACATGTTTGGTCCCTTTGTGGAAGATAAGGTGACTGAGTGTGTTTGTAGTTGTGTCTGTATCTTGTAATCTGTTCCATTGATCTTCAGGTCTGCTTTTGTGCCAGTACCATGCTGATTTTATCACAGTAGCTTTGTAATATAATTTTAAGTCAGGAATTGTGATGCCTCCTGCCTTCCCTTTGTTTCCCAAGATTGCTTTTGCTCTTCTAGGCCTCTTCCGGTTCCAGATGAACTTTAGGAGTGTTTTCTCTAGATCTGTGAGGTATATTAATGGTATTTTAATTGGGATTGCATTAATCTGTATAATTTTGGGAGTATGGCCATTTTCACAATGTTGGTTCTTCCTGTCCATGAGCAAGGAATATCTTTCCATTTTCTGATATCCTCTTCTATCTCTTTTTTCAGAGTACTATAATTTCACTGTATAGATCTTTTACTTCTTTTGTTAGATTGATTCCTAAGTATTTCATCTTTTTAGATGCTGTTGTGAAAGATGTGGTTTCCTGAATTTCTCTCTCAGTCTGTTTGTTACTTGTGTACAGGAATGCTATTGACTTTTGAATGTTAACTTTGTATCCAGCTATGCTACTGAATTTGGTTATTAAATCCATAAGCCTCTTGGAGTTTTTGGGGTCTTCTATGTAGAGTATCATGTCATCTGCAACAAATGACATTTTCACTTCTTCCTTTCCTATCCTTATTTCTCTCTTCTCTAATTGCTCTAGCCAATATTTCCAGAACTATATTGAGTATGAGTGGTGACAGTGGACATCCTTGTCTTGTTCTTTATTTTAAAGTGAAAACTTTCAATTTTTGACCATTTAGTATGATGTTAGCTGATGGTTTATCATAGATGGCTTTTATCAGCTTGAGGTAAAGGCCATCTATTCCTATTTTCTGTAGGGTTTTCAACATGAATGAGTGTTGGACTTTATCAAAGGCTTTTTCTGCATCGATGGAGATGATCATGTGATTTTTG
>NW_004955457.1:4046245-4178255 GCF_000276665.1 Chinchilla lanigera
GGTAATTCATATGTATCTAGAAATCTGTCCATTTCCTCTGTGTTTTCCATCCTATGACAGTAAAGATTTTCAAAGAAGGTATTGATGATCTTCTGAATTCCTTCAGGATCTGTAGTGATTTCACCCCTTCATTCCTTAGTGCATGTATTTAAGATTTTTCTTTCCTTTTTTTTGATAAGATTGGCTAGAGGTTTATCTATTTTATTTATTCTTTCAAAGAACCAACTCTTTGATTCATTAATTCCTTATATTGTTTTTTTAGTCTCCATTGCATTAATTTCTCCTCTGAGCTTTATAATTTTCTGCCTTATTTGGGCTCTGGGCTTGACTTGCTCTTCTTTTTCTAGGAACTTGAGGTGTAGCATAAGATTGTTTATTTGTGCTTGTTCTGTTTTCTTGAGGGTGGAGCTCACCACTATAAATTTCCCTCTGAGGACTGCTTTCGTTGCATCCCACAGGTTCTTGAAGGTTGCATCTCCATTTTTTGCTTGTTTGTAAATAGCATTTAATCTCTACTTTGATTTCATCTGTGACCCATTGGTTGTTCAGGAGATGTTATTTAATTTCCAACTGTTTATGGAGTTTCTGTGTTTTCCTTTGTCATCAATTTCCAATTTCATTGCACTATGGTCTGATAGTATACATGGGATAATTTCAATTCCTTTTGCATTTACTTAAGCATGTTCTGTGTAATACTGTATGGTCTATTTTAGAAAACGCCCCATGTGCAGCTGAGAAGAATGTGTATTCTGATGCTTTTGGGTGGAACACTCTGTAAAGGTCTACTAAGTCCATATGTTCACATGTTTGGTTAAGTTCTGTTATTTCTCTCCCAATTATTTGTCTATTTGATCTATCTCTTTGTGATAATGGTGTGTTAAAGTCCCCTGTTATGATTGTGTTGCTACTTATTTCATTTTTCATGTCTGTTAGAATTTGTCCTGTATAGGTGGGTGCTCCTATATTTGGTGCATAGATGTTTACGATTGTTATCTCTTCCTCTTGAAGCTTCCCCTTCACAAATATGTAGTGACCTTTATCTCTTTTGATTGTTCTTGGCTGGAAGTTCACATTGTCTACAAACAGAAAAACTACACCTGCTTTTTTCTGGGTTCTTGTCACATGGAGTATTGTTTTCCATCCTTTAACTGTCAGTCTTTGAATTTCCTTCTGAGTTAAATGTGTTTCTTGTATACAGCATATAGTTGGGTTTTATTTCCTAATCCACTCTGCAAGTCTGCTTCTTTTGGTTGGTGCATTGAGACCATTTACATTGATGGTTATAATGGGTATGTACTAGCTTATCTTTGTCATGATGTTTTCCTGCTGTTGGATCCTACTTGTCTCCTCTGTTTAATTGCTTGCTGTGCTTGTTGGTTCCTTTCTGTTGTTGTTCTTGAAGTTGGGGTCTGTTTTATCTCTTTCTACTATATCTTTTAGTACTCTTTGTAGGATTGGTTTGGCACTCATGAATTCAGTTGTTCTTTATCACAAAAATATTTTATTTCTCCATTAAATTTGAAAGATAGCTTTGCAGGGTACATCAATTTGGATTGGACGTTGTTTTCTTTCAGTACCTGAAGTACTTCACTCCAATCTCTTCTTGCCTTGATGGTCTGTGTTGAGAAGTCCTCTGTGATTCTGATAGGCTTTCCTTTATAGGAATGTTTCTTTTCTGTAACAGCTTTTAATATTCTGAACTTTTGTTGAGTTTCTGGGCTCTTGATCACTATATGTCTGGGTGTAGATTTATTTTGGTTATGATTAACTGGAGTTCTATATGCTTCATTTATCTGGATGCTGGATTCTTTTACCATGCCTGTGAAATTTTCTGCTATTATTTCTGCAAATAGTCTTTTTATGTCATTTGTGTTGACACCTGCTCTTTCATTAGTACGTATTAATCTGACATTGTTTCTCTCTGCTTCATCTTGCAGTTGTTGAATTGTTATTTCCTGGTTCCTTGTTGTTTTTAAGAGATTCTTCTTTTCACATTCATTGGTGGCTATGTTGTCTTCAAAGTGTGAAAGTCTGTCTTCAGCTTCTTTCAGGCGGTTTTGCAAGCTTTCAATGGAAATTTTAAGTTCCTAGATATCTGTTTGCATCTGTTTCATACCTTCTAGTTCTTTTCTATATTGTTCCCTGAAGGTTTCATTGAGTTGTCTATGCTCTTCTATTTTCTTGTCTATGTCATCTTTGTGTATGTTGAACATTTTCTTTATTGTCATTTCTTTTCTCACTTGAGACATTATTTCTGATCTGATGTCTTCCATGGCCTGATGGAGTTGTTTCTTTACTTCAGTTGCTATCATTTCAGGAATTTCAGGCGTATGACTTCCAGGCTGTTCTGTGTTGATGCCTCCTGAACTTGTTTTGGGTGGTGTGGAGGTCTGGGATTGCATTTTGCTCATTTGTTTTGTCATTTTTGAAGAACCAGACACTTCCTGTAGTGCAGTCTCACTGTCCTGATTGTGAATGACAGGGCAAGAGCCTGAGAGTCCCACTGCTCAATGTACCTCCTGTCCTGGTGAGTGATGGCAGGCCAGCCCAGGCAGACATACTATGTGTGTGGCGGGTAGCCATGGAGGCCCCAGAGGGTGCCTGAGGCTTCACCTGCCTTGCACGCTGGTCAGGAAGGCAGAGTCCGGACTCACTGGGCTTCTCGAAGATGTCCAGAGTTCAGCCCAGCCCAGGCAGACACACTATGGGTGTGGTAGGTGGAAACTGAGGCCCCAGAGGGTGCCCGAGGTTTTGCCTGCCTTGCACACTGGTCAGGGAGGCAGAGCCCAGACTCACCGGGTTTCCTGAAGGTGTCCAGGGTTTAGCCCAGCCTGGGGTGACACCCTATGGGTGTGGCGGGTAGCCACCGAGTCCCCAGAGTGTGCCCAAGGTTTCACCTGCCTGTTCACTGGTCAGGGAGACAGAATGCAGACTCACTGGGCTTCCTCTCCACATCACTTTAATCATATATAACATAAATGATAATGTATTAATATGTGGAATTTTATAGTTTTTTTCTTAATCTCATTCCCTGCACACCATTGAATACTGTCTTTTATTTTCCTTTCAGTCTTTTACCCTTTGAGAATAGAAATAATAAATAAATATACTCTCTTGAGAAAGTGAAGAGTGGAAAAGTAAAGAGCTCCATTCTCTAGCTATTTTTTAGAGAAGTATTTATTGGTAAAATTCAAGCCACCAGAATTAATGGATTTATAACTACTTTATAACAAAAGCACTAGAATATATGTACACTATTCTGAGAATTCTTGTTCTACTGACTTGTTCTTACTTCAGGAACTTAAAATAAAACTGTATTTTATTTATTTCCCCATTATTATACATTTTGATATTTGATTTAGCAAGCACATCTTCTACTATTCAAAGCATCTCTCTCTCTGTTTTGCTTTTGACTTTTATAATTTATTGTTTTAACATTACTTTTTTTCCTACATTACATCTTGTATATCATTGAATGAAAGATGCAGTCTAATTTGGAAGAAGCTGAAATTTTATAATATTGAAATGTAAATATATTTACATCACTTGCTTCAAATATGATTGTGTTTTTCTTACTGGAATTACTTTATAATAGTTTACACCTTTTGTTTCTATTTGTCTTTTATATTTTAAATGGATATTGGTCCAGATATTTCTGATTTTACATGTTTATGTTATATTTTATCTGTTAATTACAAGATTTTATTTCCTTGGTTAAAATATCATTCATTACTAAATATAATTTTATCTTTCACTTTTTAATATTTAAATCTTTTATTTCTTCTTACCTTGTAGCATTCATATTATTTCAGTGTTGGATTGTATTGATTTCACCTTTACTCATTTCAGTGAGATTCGAGATTATGACAACATGAAAGTCCTTCATTGAGCCTCTAGGAAATGTTGAATGCTAGTAGTGTTGTTTCACTAGTAGTTTTGCATATCCTTTCACTAGTAGTTTTGCAAACTACGATGTTTTATCTTATTTCTGGTATGTTCCCTATACTTTTGTCTTTTCTTATTTTAAGGTTTTATGTTTGTATTTCTGTACTTTATACCGGGTTTTCCAAAGCATTCAGTTATCTATATTTCATCTATTTTTCTATTTCTATTTAGTACTTTCTTTTTAATATATATGTATGTGTGTGTGCGTATATATATGTATATATACGCACACACACATACATATAAATATAGATGTAGTGACTTGTTTCCTGTTAAGTATGTCTGTGTGCGTTTGAGTATTTCTTTGCTTAAAAACAATTCTAAGCTTTTCAGGAATCTCATCTCTTGCCCTGGAAAATCATCTAATTAGATAATCATCAGCACCCAGCACAAGATTTCCCACAATGCACACTTTCCAAGTTATTGAATTAATTAATTTCTCTAGGCTTGATGTTGTATTTGACTTTGAGATAGTCATCTTGTCCTATGAAAAGTTCTACCAGAAAAATATACTTCTTAGATGACTATTTCATTTGAATTTTTTTTTCTCAAATTTATGATGAACTTCATTTCCTCAGTCTATAAATGAAACTACTTTCTCAGTATGTATAAAGACAAAAAGAATTTTCCTCAGGAGGGCAACACAAGAGAGTGCATCTGCATTGACAAATTTCTCATAAACTGGATCTGTTCATGCATATTATATAAATGTCACACCCTTCCTAATATTTCTACTATTTCATTCTTGGATTATATTGATTTTACCTTTAGTAACTTCATAAAACTTGAGATTATGCAAACTTGAAAACTCTTTCATTAAAGAAATTAACCATGAAAGGATGTGACACAACCCCTTACCTACATTATTACACAGAAATTTTCTCTGTTATAGGCTTTGCAGTCTTTCTAAAGATGACAGTACATTATCAGTGTAAGGTACCATGTTTATCTTGGTCAACACTCTAGTTACTGGAATGTAGAAGGAAGTTAATTAGCATTTGTGAAATAGCTATGTTATTGATGTTTAGTTGTTTCCCTGATTTCACTAATTTCTTAGCTGCATTGGTAAGCAATCCATGTGATAATAAAGCTATTTCTGAGAAAGCTGTAAAATTTTGCTAAAAGGAAACTATTGTATACTTCATTTTTAGAGGTTTATGTTGCACATTGAGTTGACCACAATAGATATTTTGAGATGGAATTGGGTGTGTACAACATTATCAGGTTTTTAAGTTACAGTTAGATATAGCTATTTTATAGCAGGGTGACTACAGGTAATAATTATAAGAAATGATAAAGAAATATGTGAACATTTAAATTTTTCAAAAATATTAAAAGCAATTGTTACAATAAAAGACACATCACCAGGAATCTCCCTCAGGTTATTCTTCTTCACTTTGAAGGCACATATCCCAGTGTTCTTGCCTGTTTCTTAAGCAGATCTGGAAATGTCCTTTTGCATCTATTATATCTGAGAAAATTAGATGTGAGAAACTATGGAAAAGGTGCAAACTTGGATGAAGTAGCTTTTGGCAGCCAAGGAAATTCCTGAAGCTGGTATGGATGAGGAATGTTGGGCTGAAGCGCCCCAGATGCCTGGGCAGGAATTCTGTGCTTGGAGGGGAATGTAGGCCGTGGTTCTTCTGCACACAGGGCACTGATGAACAACACTGTCTCTCCTCAGCATCCACAGAGGCCAAGTGCTAAGTTATTTTGTATGATACCAGGCATACGTGTGGCTGCCTGTGACCAGCTCTGTATGTGGTAGGAGAAACTAAGATAAACTAGAAGAATTCAAGATAAAAACATTATAAAATGCTATATATTTTGCTTTGGAGAACAGAATGCTTAATAAATACTGGAATTTTAGGGAGATGTGGAAGAAAAAAAGCTGTGAGCTCATTTATTTTTGTTATGGATTTAGTTTAGATTGTTTTGGGGAACATTGAATTCATTTCATTTCATATGTCCTTAGGGAGGACAGATGTGCATTGTACTTTTAAAAACTGTTCGACCTTTGAGAAATTAAACTCTCTGTTTTCAGTTTATGATCATAATTACCTTTTTTTTTTTACATGTATCTTACTCCTACACTACATTAAGTATGTCGTTGGGCTAATTTAGAGGCCTTGAGCCTTTTCCCATTTCCAAACAGATTAGCTACAAATGCCTGCCTTACTTTCTTGCCCTGTAATTAACAACTTCAACTACTCAGCTGCTTTCTTAGAACTGTGCAGTCTATTGCTTTATCCTGATGACTCTCTGCCAGTTGCCTTAGCAGCCACCATCCATGGAAAGCACATGAACACTAAAGGCACATGACTTCCAATATTAGTGCAAAGATGAAGTCCCATTGTTCTCAGTAGCCCTAATACCCCATGAGAACCCCCACATTTTTGTTGCCCTTTGTACTACTTACAGACTTCTTACCCTGACACAGAGGCCTATGCCAGCAATGTCAGCTACTGATATAGCTGAGGCAGGAAGATTATAAGTTCAAAGACAGTCTGGACAACTTGGTGAGACCACCTCAAAGTAAAAAACAGCTAGAAATATATTTCAGTCATGGAGTACTCTTGGGTTCTAAGCTTCAGTACTGCCAGTCAATCAATCATTCAATCAATCAATCTGTGTTTTTCTAATCCTTAGGGAGGTTTTCTTTCCCTCCTTTGATTTGACCCTTTTCAACAATTTATAGGATTTAAAAAGCTGCAATCCTCCTTGACTCTCTCACTATCATCACTGTATTAATCATATTGCCATTGCTAGGACAAAATGAACAACACTCACAATTTAAAGGAGTAGAGCTTTATTACAGCTCACAGCTTCAGTGGGTTCAGTCAATGGCATAACAACTTTAAGGCAGAAATATAGAAAAAACTGCTAACTGCATGGTAGGCAGGAAGCTGGGAAAGAAAGAAGAACCTGAAGTCAAGAACACACCCTTCCAAATTGTGCTCCCAGTGACCCACCCCTTCTGACTAGAGCTCATCTCCAATTTGAGGCTTTTAGGGGAACATTTTAGATCTAAATGATAAAAGCCCCTCATGCATTGTCCGCAGCAGTCATTCCTTAGATTGTCACTACATGTCAGACATAATATTTTATGATATAATCACTCTTGGTCTTCCAACACAAACTTAATAAGGTAGATATTTCCATTCTAAAAATGGAGAAACTTGGACTCAGTGTAAGAAATTTACACAGCTAAAGTTACACAGTATTTTCTTTCAGGCAGATTCATGTTGAAATCCAATTTGCTCAAATACCTAGGGCATTTCATCTCACCAAATGGGAGTAGTAAGCACTGTAGTAAGATTAAAGTACACAAAAATCTAAGGAAGGTACTCTCTTCTCTGAGGACCACAAAGTCCAATGTGGAATCACTAGTCCGTCCAGTGGTGTAACAGACACACAGAAGGCAGGCTATGGGAGCCCAGAGAACAGAGCATTATTCTACCCAGAGGGCTTGTGGATGATTTCACAAAGGAGGAGTTCGATATAGCTCTCATGTGAGTGGACACGTGGGACACAGTCTGTCTAGGATCCAGGGAGTGAGATTGGGGCGACACTTTAGGCAACAGCATGGTGATACAGGAAGGCCTGGCTGTTTTTGGCCTATCCTGTCTGAAAATGTAGGTTGGTTGAAGTGACAAATTATAAAACCAGAAAAATAAGTTAGGAAAAAAATCTCAGTTTCATATATTAAATTAACATGTCCTCCCTTCCCTATCCTACTCCCCTCTTAGAGCAGATTAAATGCATGTTCGTAGTGTGTAATGAGAAAACTGAAAGTGGTGACTTCCCACCTCATTCTGATTAAAAAGAAGAATATTCAGATAATTAAATAATGAGACTCCAATTACCCAAAGGACTGCAATTATATCAGGAATGCATCAACATATCTATTCATATGTTAAGTAGATTCTAAAATTTTTGCATTTTGGTACTCATACCATGACAATAGACCCCATAAGTGATCCTTATAAGGAAAGTGTAGTCAGTGACACTCTGTAAGTGCTTTAGGATTGTATTTGTGAAAAGACATATGTTGCTTAAGACTATTATCATTATTGTGGAGAAAGTTTCAAAAAGTTCTTCAGAGGGGCTGGGGATTTAGCTCAGCGGCAAAGCACCTGCCTGGCAAGTGCAAGGTCGTGAGTTTGGTTCCTGGTACCAGAGAAAAACCAAAAAAAAAAAAAAAAACAAAAAGTTCTTCAGTGGCTTCTTCCTCTGCTTCTTGAAAAGAAAGCAAATTTTCATCAAAGGATCAATCTCCTTATGGCTAATTTTATTCCACATTACTCAGACGTTGCTTTTATCCCTAGCGTGTGAACTTGCCCTTATATTCAGTGCTTGAATTATACATTCATCCTATTTTTTTTCAAATATTTGAATGTACACAGGATGTATGCAGATATTCAAAACCAGATAATATTGTTAATACCCCACAGCCATAGATCAATAATAGTAAGTTACACTTGTTGACTCAGTTAATAGTTGTTTTAGTGGTAATTCACACATGAGTGTAAACCACAGTAGTCAGAAATTGATCAAATATTCTTCTCTAATAAATGAACTCAGAAGTCTTGAATAGGGCTAAATTTTAAATGCCTATTTGAACATAGCTACAAATAATCATCACCTTCATGATGGACAATTTTCATTTAGTGATCAATGTTGAGTTCAATTTGGACAATATTTCTGAATACATGTATTCTATATTTGACCACCACAATTAAAATTTCAGCTGGTCATTTTGTTATGTAATCTGAGCTACTAGTCTTTTAGTACCATCAATATTTGATCAGATTTCTGCTCTTGGAAATTAAAAGCTGACGTTGACTAATGTTTCTGTGTGCCAGTGAATGACATGAAAAAGGAACACAAAAGTGATATTATGGAATAAGGGCTTCTCAGAAGGGCTGAAAATTTGTTTAAAGCTATGCCTGCTTGATTTAAGAAAATTACATGTGGATATTCACTTGCAACATTAGCTAAATTTATGCTTTTAGACTCACTGGCATCTTACATTTTCTTTCACATAGAGGCTAGAAAATTATTTTGAGACTGACATATTTTTAGATATGGATATGGAATTTTGATAAAAAAGTAAACCAAAAGAAAGAAGTTGAGAAAAACTTAACAGTTACTTCAGGGAGTATATCTTTCACTTTGTTACATTTTAAAAATAGGAAAATAAACATCTAATATATATTATATTAAAAACTGACAATACAGAAACTCTTTTGAATTGGTTGAGCTTTTATTGGTTTGAGATCCAACCAAGGTAGTCACTGTCCATAATTTCAAAGGTGATATTGTAAACATCAGTGCTCACGATTTGAACATGTTACATATTTTATTATTGTATTTGCCTTGTACTCCAAATAGCAAATTCTACTCATATATTTTCCCATGTCTTTTGTAATAGAGCCAGTTATTATATTCCTCCATATCTTAGAAAGGTACAGATGAACTGTGTACAAAAATATGTGCTGTGGAGGCCAAGATTTAATTTGTGGACAGAAATTTGTAAATCTTCAAGTGATTAATTGCTAACATTTACATATGGCGCCAGGTTAGAATTTTAGCTTCCAATGCTTATCTACTCTGCCAACTTGGAGAAATTGCTTAACATATCTGCACTAAGGTTTGTCATCTATAAATTGCAATAAAGATAGTGGTAGGTTTGTTTTGAGATTTAAGTGAGCACATACATGAAAAGTATTTAGAGAAGTGAATATTTAAATGTCTCTTAAAATTACTATAATTATTCCAAGTTTACTTCTCAAAAGGCAGACCATTAAAAGTTTTTCTTATCCCATCTATTCCTAAATTATTCCTCACACAATTAGATTCCACTCAATTATTCCAAGCATCTGGGATTGTTGGAATTACTTTCTGTGTTAATTTGATTTTTGAGGTGATAATAGACCCATGTAGCTCGAGTCTATGCCATAAAAAATATGGTAAAGTTTCATGTCCATATATTCAATCCATTTAATGTTCTCCCTGTCAGCTATCCATGAGAAACCATTATGTTGCTTGAATAGTCCTTCAATGCATATATAAAATATAAGTAAATGTAAACATATTTTTATTTTCCTTTCTAAATACACTAAAGAAAGCATATTAAAAGTATGATTCCACACCATCCTGTCACTTAATGTATTCTGTAGCCCTCTCTATGGTAGTTCATAGAGCGTTTTCACATTCTTCCTAACACCTGTAGTTCTTCACGCTCTTTGGCTATACAAAGCTTTACTCGACCTCACTACTGAGCCTCTCTGTGGTCTCCACAGTTTCATGATTAAAAGCAATGGTGCGATGAAGACACCATGTCATTTCTTTTGTGTGAAGGTATAGCCATAGGATACAGTTCCAAAAGAATTGCCAAGTGAATGGTAAAAACATCTGTACATTTTAGAGATATTACATCCATACATCTTGGTTTACTTTCTATTTCTACCAGCAAAGTGTGCCATCATTTTCTTCTCTGTATCCTATGTAATAGAAGACAGGTCATTAATAAATCTTTAGATGTTTCCCCGTTTGAAAACAACACTGAGAATTTATCTTTCTCCAGAATGAATAGCCCTCATCAAGAAGTCAAATAATAACTAATGCTGATAAAGCTGTGGTGAGAAAGGTTCTTCTTATATGATGAAATCAAGTTATAAATTAAAGAGCAAAATAAAAGATACACAAAAGGAAGCCTGGAGGTGGATCTTTTGCCGAAGGGAAGGGGTTCAATGGATACAGGGAGGGAGGACAAGGTGAGGAAAAGGCGATGTGAAAAGAATAGAACTGTGTCATGTACATGCACCACCTGCCCACAAAGGAAGTAGTTATCATGTACTGCAAACACGTGCTAACAAAAATGAAATAAAAAGAAATTTTAAAATTCTGGTAAAATGAGAACCTTCCTATAAACTGAATATAACTTTGATTATTTTTCCTCAGAGACTACTCTTTATTGACACTAAAGCTGAGGGATGGTTTAAATTTGTCCTTTCTATTTTAGAGTGACTTTCCATAACTATTATGCTTTTGAGAATAGAATGTGTACCTGAATGATAGACACTTATGCTTTATTTGATACAAATATACATAGTATTATATATTGTATATCAGTATGATAGCATACTATATATACTAATATAAAATATATCTTTACTTAATGCTAATATACATGTGTATATCAAATGTATATATCCTTAAATTTTTCTAAAAGCCTTATTTAAAAAGTTTTATCAAATTATTCCTTTTGTTAAGGTAAATACCTGCAAAGTATTTGGTGCATGTTTACATTTTAGAACATTATTATAGTGAAAGACATGTTGCCATTAATCCCCCTCAAAACACTTTCCCGCTCTTCGAACGTATTTATCCCATCATTCTTGCCACATTCTGAAGCAGTTCTGGAAGTTCTTTTTCGTGAGTGTCTTTGCAAAGGGTGATCAAAACTACAGCGAATGCACTGCTTACTCTCATCTGTCAGAAAGGCAGGCATGTAAAAGTATTGTATGGTGTGCTCATCCACCTTACTCACCTGATCTGACCCCCCTGCAACTTCTGGCTCTTTTCCAAAGTCAAAATGACCATGAAAGGCAAAGGTTTTGAGTCAGTTTGGGACACTGAGGGAGCCACAGCAGTGCAACTAAAGGTACGCACTAAAGAGGACTTCCAGAATGTTTCAAAAAGTGGACAGAACGACGGTATTATCAAGGGGGAGTGTTCTGAGGAAGATTAATGGCAATGCACCTTTTACTGCAATAAACTATAAAATTCAAACATTCACTAGATGTGTCCCTCACTCCTTGTATATTGAGACTATTTACAGTTATAAAAGATACTGGTCATTTAGAAAAGCATATGAATTTAATATTAAATATGTAAAGATATTTTTAATTTAATACTTAAATATTCTGTTTTTTAAAGTTGTCAGTCCTCAGCTTCTCCTTATTTATACTATCCACACTTAATAAATTAAGGACTAAACTAGTTAATCAGTTAATTTTATTTAACTGTAAAGTTTCAATACGTGTAGCCTTCAATAGCATATTTTCATAGAATTGAATGTCTTTTACCCCTGTGGGGGGTCTTTTAAATTTTTGCCTTGTTTTTAAAAGAGTATATAGGTTTGTCTTACTACATAGTCATTATAAATTTTAGAGATACCTTATTTTTATATAGAATATAATGATGAAAAAATTTCCCATCGTGGGGCATAAAAATAAATTGTAATGGGGCTGGGGATTTAGCTCAGCGGCAAAAGCGCCTGCCTGGCAAGCGCAAGGTCGTGAGTTCAGTTCCCGGTACCGGAGAAAAAGCAAAAAAAAAAAAATAAATAAATAAATAAATAAATAAATTGTAAGAACACAAATAAATAAGGCATAGGTAATATCTTTGGGAAGAATGTATACACAGTAATTTTATATATATAAATATATATATTCCATTAGAAAGAAAATTATATTACATTATAATAAGTAGTATCATTATATAAAATATACATATATACATATATAGGTATACAATATACATATATAAGTAGATACAAAGATATTTAAATATTTCATAACTATTTATTTAAAGTCAGGATAAAATGTCCACATTTTTATATATGGTTACTTAAGCAAGAAGTACATTTTCATGTTTCTTATTCACAGTAATATATAATTTGAATGTTTATGTGCCACAGTCTGGGCAAATGGTTAAAATTTGGTAATTCAAAATGCTAGTCTTATATATTTTGATATCAAATATCAAAATATATTTTGATCTGTTCTAAATCAAACTATATCAAATATATAATATAATATATAATATATCAAAATATATTTTGATCTGTTCTAAATCAAACTATATCACATCCTTTTGGAAAAAATATTCTAACTCAAGTGAAGTTGCTTCATTATACTCCACAGAAAATTAAACACTGGATTCACAGATGTAAATATGAGTCCTAGGATTTATTATTTGTGCTACTGTATTGAACAAGAGGACAGTCCACTTTTATGTGTTTACTGAAACTTTTTTGGTTTGTTTTGTTTCAAATGCCAAGGTCTTTGCTAACTCTTAATATCTTTGTTTTTGTTTATTTGTTTTAAAATACTCTCTAAATTGCTAAGCTGCCCGAGATGTGTTTGAATTTACAATCCTCCTGAATTGGCCTCCTGGGTTCTGCAACTGACACATTAATGTTAAAATGCACAAATGATTATTAACCCAATTATTTACATATCTGGAATCTGAAATATTCTGTGTACACTCATGAAATAGAAGCGACCACAAAACAATGAAATGTGAAGAAATAATCCTATGTCTGGAAGTCAGTAGTTCAATGAATACTTATTATGGATTTTACAGAACAAAAGAGATGCTACATATTGGAATTGCACCTGAATTAAATATGCAAGACATGTGGGTTGAAAACATATCAGTTTGTAATTGGTTCTTCCTTGAGGCAGCTCAGATATGCACAGTGGACATAGCTTTTGCTCTTGCAATTACTTTAAAATTAATGGGGATAGGAAAGTATCTAGTACATTATATCTCTTGTCATAATACATATTTTCTTTTCAGTCCTTCTCAAGGAAATGCATAGCCAGATGAAAAATAGAAGTTCAAATTACCTTTTAAATTGTTTGAATTCCACCATTAAAGAAAGCATAGCAGGCAAAGTCAAACCAATAATTTCTTTCTTAATCCTAGTGAACATTTTTGGAATCCAGCATATAGTAGAAAACACAGTTGCTTAGTATCATTCACAAATAATAATCTTTCTGACCCTTTTAAAGTCCCTCTATTTATCAATTGCATTGCTTATATTAACGCGTCATATCTACAGAAAACATTTTTCTAGATTTTATTTCTACTGTATTTTCTAAATTTAAAGCAGAAAAAATATAACCCTACATATTGTCATCCATTACAACTCTTTCTCATACCCTAAATTTTTATAATACATATAAGTATTTCTTTCCCCAAGAACCTACATCAAGACCTTTCATGATTAGTGAATAAAGTTTATTATGAATTTATTTTGGAAAATACAGCTCTACTTAAAATATTTAGCTAAGGGAGAACATTTTTATTATACTATACTTCTAAAATAGTTGAGATATAAATAATTTGTAAACAATATTTTAATAGTTACTAATGATTTTTTATATATTTGACTCTAGTTTCTATTTATTACTGCTTATTCTGAAATTTTAAAAATGTAATCAAAATTTAATCTTTTAATCTTTCCACCACCTACTGGTACTACTTGAAAATATTTGCTTTATCATAAGAACAAAATGCTAGTGTTTCTTATCTGTATTGATATGAAAAATAAGAAAGTTTATGAAAGGAATATTTTTAAACATTATGCAATATACAGTTTTATCTTGTTTTTTTAATATAGCTGAATAATGAATTCTATTATTGGATGGTTTTTCTGAAAACTGTACAGTGAAAATTTCAGCTCATAACCATAATACCTACAGATATTTATTTTTTAATGCCATCTATGCCATCCAATTACTATTAAATGAAGTATTTAAATATTTCCATCACATTTGGAAAAGAAATTCATTAAATATGCAATGTATTTTAATGTTAAAAAGTGCAATAATTTGGTACTGATATTTCAGATATTCTCAAGTACGTTGCTCCTTTAATCACACTTAACATTTATTTGCATAGCTTTTGCTTAAAAAAAAAAAAATCAGTGAAATTGGCTTAAAACTTTCAAATACTTGCCTTGTCTATGCTATACTTTAAAAAATTGAAATAAATTTCAGGTTATAATGTTCCAGTACATGTTTTAACACTTCAGTGAATTTTAATTTGTATAAATTTTCATTAAAAAACTTAAAAATGTGAAAAATTTATTTTTCAAGAGTGAGTTTTGCATAACTTTTGATTTGATTCATAATTCCTCTGAATATATGAATTATTTTACTTTTAATCTGAGAAACCCATGTAATTATGTTATCATAAATAATTTCCTGGTTCCTGTGATGGAGTCTCAAGCAAAGAATTCTTAAAAATGGAAATGCTATAGGAATGTTTCCTAATAATTCAGTTTTCATGTTTTATATCTCAACACGATCTCATACTTAATTATCTATTCATTATTCCATTTCATTTCAATCTGGTTCTGAAAGAACAGACCTAGATCATAGACAATAGATCCTTAAAATAAGTTAAAATTTGCGCAGGGATTTCAGAAACCCTGGAATTCATAACACTGAAAGGACTATGATAGAAAAGACTAGTAAAATCACCTCAGAGTTTGTTACGTCCCCGCGTGTGGGATTAAAATAACATTATAGGACCACAGATGTCACCACACCTTGAAAAGCTTCCTCTCTGTTCATATCTATAATGTGCCAAGGCTTTACTGAAAACATTGACTGTTTAATATTGTTCTTTCTTTTGGCCTTTTCAGAAATGATCAGTATAATAGAGTGTTTATTGAATACTAGACCCACAGAATGCAGCACCTGTGTTAAGATCCCATTATCTCATGCAAGGACAGAAGCTTCCCAACCAATCTCTTGACTTTTAGACCTTTTCCCTGTTGATTTTCGTTTTGCTTAGAATAAAATCTAAGTATGAGCTTGTTATGTAATTCCTCCTGGGTTCAGTGCCAATCTACCTTTCCAGTTTTATTCCTTACTCATCTATTTGTATTCCCCTTGCATGCCACACTCTCACACTTTCTCAGTTTTAGGGGGAAAGGACACTAATTATAATTTGATGGTAGGTGGTTTCATGTATCAAGTGAAATTGTTGTTTACACAAGAAGGGCTTTTATGATCCCATTATACAGCTTCGTAACATGAAGTTTGATGGTGAGAATGACTTTTTTTGTACAGCACACTGAGGAGAAACAGGGCAGACACTAAATGAATTCTGTAAATAATTCAGGAAATGCTATCTATACCCCTTGCTCTTCCACGTACTACCCTATTTATGCTACTTTTCCTTTTTGCTTGCCATGTTTTTCCCATGTACAAATGGATACTTCTGTTGGATACAAATGTCCAAACTCAGGATTTTTTCTCAACAATAATTTTCTAATTTTCCTGAGTGCAATATTTTCAATTAAAGCATAATTTTTCTCCATAATGAATGATTACACTAAACATAAATATTTTTCAAATTGTTAATATTCATTTCCTTTTCTGCCAAATTTGGAAGATTTCTTGAGCATGAGCTACTTAAGAATAAAATATATGTTATTCATTTTAGTAACCTTCTGGAGTGTATAGAGTAGTACACAATCAGAATCAGAAATGAATTAATGAATGAAAGAATAGCTGCTTGCTGTGTACACTGAAAAATGCAATATAATTATCAGGCAACATATAACAAAATAGCCACTAATAGTGTCTTATCCTACTGTTTGACACTGCTGCTCATGAATATAGTGGCCATGAATTGACCTTTGCTTGGTCAGGCATTACAGAAGTCTAAAACACAATTTCATGTCAAGAATATTGGTTAATTTTATAATTAATTTTAAAATTAATTTTAATTAATTGCTCCTTTCAGGATTGTGTAGCCCTTATAACAAAGATCAATTGTCATAAATGTAGAGTGTGGAAGTTAGGTGTAAACAAAGCAGTGGATCAAAATGGCTCTCTTGAGCTATCGCTTTAGGATTAGATACCCCCTGCAGAGATTCTTTATGAAGCAGTCCTTTCCCCACTGCTTCTTTCTCTGCGTGCAGAATGTGTGCTAAGCCACATGTCCCTTTGACTCATAGCCTCCTGAAGGAAAGACATTAGCAGTAGGGGGTCTCCTCTGACAGCATATATTTTCCTTTAGGGCTTATTGTGAGTACTTTTCCTGAGTGGGTGGTAACATTATTTATGGTCACTATATTAAAAACATAAAAGAGTAAGTAACGTTGGCACAGGTTTATACTCATTCTGGTAACCTCTAACGGGACGCCTTTGACACTGCGATCAGTGAATATTGAAAGAACATGGACATGGATGTTTAATAAAAGAACATGCATATAAATCATGATTTCCAATTTAATATATCTGGTGATAATAATTAAGTTTATTATAGAAGTAGAAGAGATAAGAAATAAATGAATGATAGCACAAAGGATTCCTGTATGTGGATCATTCTGTATGAACATGAGACTGATGATAAGTGAAAAATGGAAGACTTAATTAAAGGCATTTACTCTTTTATCCTGAGTGAGTCATACATAATACAGGTCTGCTTGCTTTATTACCAGAAGCATATTTGACATATTTGTAGATGTAGGAGACTTTTTCTTAGTTTATTTCATTGTTTGTTTTATGGCATTTATGTAAATGTCAGTAACTACCCAAGATCACTCTTGCAGATTAAAAACTGAATAGGTGCCTTCCACTGAAGAAGAGCAATATCTGCTAAAACAGAATTATTGCATATAAATTCCCCAAATTATACAAAATGCCAAAGAAGATCCCAATCTATTAAATAAGAGATTATAAAATTACTAGATTTTGATCTAAGTCAAATTTAATTTTGAAAAATTTAATTTTGATTAAACACTCCTATAATCAATTTCTCCTATGTAGCAATGAGAATAGAGACAGTAGTTGAAGAGTCCCTCCTGCAAAGGCTTTCTTTTTATTTTTAGAATTTGTTATTAGGGACTCATTTTAAGTAAGTGAGGTTAAATTGTGCTCAAATAATTCATCCAAAAAGGATAATTATTACCTGGTAAAATATCATCTTAAAAAGATTTCTTCCATTAATTGGTCCACTTTCCTATTAGGACCCAATGACACTGACCACAAATTGTGCAGTCTATCTGGTAACCTGACATTAATAGCATATTAATTACTTTTCTCATTGCTGGGAGAAATTCCCAACAACAGCAACTTAAAGGATAGGTTTATTTTGGTTCAAAGTTTCAGAAGTCTCAATCCTTGCATGCTCCAAGGCAGAGAATGGCATGGCAGAGGACACAAAACAGAGAGAGAGAAGAGACAAGCTGAGGAGGGAGATACAGCCTTCATGTCAAGCCTCCTCTCTCCCATCAAGTCCACATTTCCTAACAGCAATCTTCTGCCCAAAGCTCTGCCTGTGAGCCCATGCAGCTCTCAAGGGACATCTGGACACAAAGCAAAACAAATAGTTCCTGAAGAGATAACAATAGAAAAAGCCTTGGCTGTGGATGTTATGACAACTGGATTCAAATCCCTCTTTAGATATCTATGAACTTTAGAATCTTGGGGAAATTATTTTCCTTTTTAAATGAGTCTCTTTAACAGCAAATTGATATACTAATATCTGCTGAACAATTGATGCAATAATATCTCTTTTGTTCCATATGTGAATTCGTATATAACATGAATACCATTGTGTACAATTCAACAGAAAGAACTGGTTGCTATTATTTGAAGAAGTTTCCTAATATATGGCTTTAGAAGGACCACAGCTAAGTTTGCTAAGTTCCAGAAAACTGTGATGTACACTACAAACAAGGTTTATCTAAAAAGTTAAATAACCCCTCTGGAAGTTGATTTTTCAAGAAGAAAAAAAAGAAAGCTATACACATTATGCAGATGTTAGGCATTATCCCTACTGGTAGAATCTATAGGCTGGAATGATTTACTCTACTTCTAGTATGTTCATGGTTTCCTTTTTAATAAGACATCTAACATCCTTTTCAGAAGATCCATGCTGTAGCTTGCTGAGCTAATTCCCCTGCATTAGTCCTAAAATGTCTACAGACACATTTGTGTTTACCTTTCAGGAACATTGCTAAGATTAATCAGCAGGCTATAAATTATCTCTGCCTAGACAAGAATTCACTAGAGTCTCTTGATTGTTATTATCTACTCTAAGCTCTGTTGGTCTTCACTGTAATTTCTGTCATTGTGGTTCTTCTGTGATAAATAACAAGCTTGCGTGCTACTTAAAGTCCTTTTCTCAATGCCAGAAGGTATTATTGACCACCTCCACACATTTCTTGATTACTATATGTTGAAGATAGGAAGAAATATGTCTATTTCTCCTTGTACTTAGTAGGAAAAATGCTGAACTTGTCTTTGTTTTCCAATTTTCCTGTCTTGCATGCTTAATGTCCTTATGAAAACTTAAAAGATTAAAGTGATAACCCACCGTACACGTGCTGTTTCTTCGAGATTATCAGCCTGGACTCTATTGCTTAACAGTTTCATTACCTTTATATATGATGGGTTTAATAAACTCCAATAATATCTAACATTTTAAGTGTCTACTAGACATTGTCATAAACTTGTTGCCTGTAGTATAACATTTAGCTTTTATATACATATATTAATTTCTAAATGAATTAAAAGTATCTGCATCATTTAGATTAGAATATTATAATAAATCCAGACAGAATAAAATTTGGAGACCAATGTCAGTTTTAAAAAATACATGAAATCAAGTCAGCAATGATTATTCTTTTTTTTTTTTTTTTTGGTAGCAGAAATCAAATTCAGGACCTTGTGTTTGCCAGGCAGTATCTATGCCACTGACCTATATTCCCAGCAGCAATAATTATTCTAACCTTCATTTCCCAAATCAGTCCTTATCTGTAGTATTGAGTGGACAACAACTATAAGATGCCATCCACATCTGGCAGGAAAGAATATTGTTTCTATTAGATAACATGTGGCCACCATAAAAAATTAGGAAAAACTTGGTGTCTTAAAACAACATAATGTATTGTGTTATGGTTCTGGAGGCTAGAAAGCTGAAATAGAGGGAAAACGCATTCACTCTAGAAGTTCTGGGGAAAAAAAAAATCTATGTCCTCCCTCCTCTAGCTCCCAGGGGCCACAGGCGTTCATTACTTGGTGTGTGGCTGAATCGCTCCAATCCCAATCTCCTTCTTCACATTGTTTCCAATCTGTATTTAATTTATCTCTGCCTCTCTTACAAGAACACTTGTGTTGAGTTTTAGGATCCATATTGATAGTTGGTGTGATCACTTAATGTCAAAAGCCTGGATCTAGTCTCATTTACGCAGACCGTTTTCCAAAGCAATGGAATAGTGCTCACTTCAGCAGGAAATATACATAGCAACAGAATATTCAGAGGATCCTGGGATTAGGATGTGTGTTTACTTTAAGACACATTATTTACCTACAGTATAATGAGTGGTGGGAAATGCCTGCCATGAGCAGGAGAAGATGAGTAATGGTAGCATCCGAGGCATGTCTTTACCATCAAGGATCTCATATGTCATTTTGTAAATAAGTGCTAGATTCAGAGATTTGGGTAAAATGCCTGCATTAGAGAAATCCCAGGGAGAGACTCATGTATAATAAGTTGGAAAATGAAGAGTTAAGCCAAGGGGTTTTCTAAGGGTGTGTGCAGAGCTAGGGAACACCATAAGATTTGTTGAAGTGCTCCAAGATTAGTGATAGCACAGCTAGACCTGAAGGATCAAGGGAAAGATCATCTTAATGATAGCAGCTGTGGTCTTTCATAGAGGGTTGTAGAAAGATGAGGGTAGTGGGACAAACAGCAACTTCACTGTCTTCTTCCTTCAACCTTATATTTTCTCTCTCTCCTCTCTTCTGGCTTCAATCTGCTACTTTTCATTATCAGAACCAAAAAGAAGCCAGCGGACAAACTAGCCTGTTTTTACTGTCCATTTTGGTCAGTCTCTCTCCGCACATAGTTGAGTAGAGAAGGATGGAGGAAGAGGTAAGGGGTAAAGAAAATCACAAATCAATTTCACAGCTCATTAGTGTCATGGATGGGAGCATGGTCTGAACTACTTCGGTCCAATATGTGTTGTGATTTTCACTGTATACAGTTTAATTCAATAAATGTTTATTGAGTACATGTAATATTAATACTTTCTATGTAGCTGTCTAAGAAATACTAAGAATATTTTTGTATGTATAGCAAAATCAGCCTAGGGTTAATTTTTTTTAGGATAGCAATATAAATCTGAACTTTATTAGGAGTCAGAATTAAAATACATGGAAGGATTTATGTAGGAGCTATACTGGGATAAGCAATTAATAGGATCTGGCAAATTATTGCTACCTACATACTAGAAATGAAAATGCCAAAAATTTATCCAGCATTTTAAAATGGAATTAGAAAATATTTCTGCTTCTTACAAAGTTGGTAAAGTGTAGGAAGAAAGTTTATGTGGAGATTTTAACTTTGTGTTTTATGTTTGTATCCAGTAATATCTATGCCAGGATAACCAGAAGGCATTTGAAATATGGGTTTGGTCTTGGGGATCGAGTAGGAGGAGAAAAGGAGAACATAATACAATTTCTTTTCATTAGTTCATGAAACTGTTATTGCCTCCTTCCTGTGAGCCATACATTCTATAAGGATTTGTTGATGAACCAGTGACTATGATCAAATCTTACTGCTTGCAGAGAAATCTTTAGAGATTCCAGGCATTTAAAGAGATAATTCAATAAAATAGGATACATGCTAGGTGAGAGGTATACATGTGTAAAAACCTGTTAGGTCCTGCTCAGAGGCCACAAATGAAATTATAAGACTGAAGAATACACTCAATATGGAAACAATATAATTCTCATGTTTAAAAGACACAAATATTTTGGATATGATGATAATGGACTTTACTTTTTATAATGTGGGAAAGATTGTGATATTCACATTGCTTCCAATTAATTAAACTACTTTAAACCACAAAAAACCTGGCAAATGATTCCACTTGTTTTGACAAGTCTATAATATCTCTTAAAGTTATCAATTGTTTTTATGTCTTGGAGGTTGAAGCAAAACATCAACACAAACACAGGAAGCTACAGATTAAAGGCTTAGAGACAAAACTATGGTAGCATTTCCACATTTAAGGCATGAAAGGGTAAAGGAGAGCCAATAATTGCAATGGAAGTACTGAGAGTGAAGAATTAGAATAGAATAAAAGACAAACATCAGCCACAGAGGGATTTTGAAAACATAGGGTGGAGAGGGAGATAAAGCAAAGCAGAAGGTCAGGAAAACTTAAGAATAAGAATAAACATGTTGACTTTTGTGAAAGGACATATCTGGTGACCTTTCAAGAGTAATTTGAATAGTAAAAAGGTAGGAGAATGGCAGAAGCACCAGATCCCCAAGGAGATAACAATGAAGAAAGAGTCAAAGTGGGAATGGCAAATGTTCTGAGCAGAGAAAGGCAGGGGCCAAAATGGAAGGGACTTTCAACTTTCATCTTTTACATATGGGATATTTTAAGTTTACTTGTAGAGCTCCATCCCTAGCTTTAGTCTCATCTCACACCCTTCCATGGGCTTTGCTAAACTCTAGATGTATGAGCATTTTCAGAGCTTCCAGAATATTCCAGACTCTTAGATGTTGCCTTTCTTTGATTGTACTTTCCTTGTATTTGCACATCTGAGTTCTCATAAATCAGGTCTCAGAACACATCCTTAACTATGCTTATCTAAAGTAGTTTTTCAAGCACCATACTCCTTAATATTATTTATAATTACTTATACATATGTTTTATATTTATCTCATTTTTCTGTTTGTTGGTTGCCTCTCCCAGTAAAATAAAAGCTACATGAAAATAAAGATAATGTGATCAATATAATATTCGTTATTATGCCAGGCACATGCAGGTCTTCAATACATATTAGGAGAATAAAATACAACTAAAAGAATAGAAAATAAAAGAGAAGATGGAGGAAAATTCAGTTTAACCAGGGGTCAGAGGAAGGGAATAAAGAACACAGAGCTGAATTCTACATTATGTAGAATTTTTCAGTAGGGCCTTCCTGTGAACCAGTGTTCAACGGTGACAAAATTTAATACACGGCAACTCAGTGGGTGAAAGATACAGAATGAAGATGGAAAACTATTGACAGAAAAGATGAACAAGTAAATTATTATTTATTCTAGACATGAAGGAACATATTCAGTTTTCATTTATTTTATTATCTGGTTACCATCTGTAGCAAAATAGGTTTGTAAAACATTATGGGCCAGTAACGTTACTTCATTTTTCATCATTGGGCTGATCATTACCCTCTTCGTGTCCTCATCACCGTCACCCTCACAGAGTCTAGAGGCAGCCTCTGTTTCCAGCATTCACTGGTTGACCACTATTGCAGTAAGCACAGTGTATGTCTACACTGGAGGTCTCTCTCTCCTTTCTCTCCATCCCCCTTTTTATCTTCCTTATGCCTGATGCAGTGAGCCTTTCTCCATTTTCAATTAGAGGGTACTAAATTAATAGTCTGTAGATATCATGAAGCAGTGAAAACTGGGCTGAAATTAACACATTTTAAAACAAAATAGCCCATACATTTTCACTAGCCATATTTTATTTCCTTTTCTTTTTGTGAAACTACTAACCAACATGAGTGAGAAAGCAAGTTTAAGTGGTAAAGGACAAATATCTGATAGCTGGGAAAAATGATATCTTAATGTGAAAAATGATATCGCTCACTTTTATTATTGTACAGAAATATCTTGCCTCGGTTGGAAATAGAAATACAAGTAGCCTATGGCTGGAGACTAATGGTATCCATGCTTCAGAGCTTTTTGTCTACACCCCGGTAGTCCCTTGGTAGTTTAAAAAAATGTCCTTATTCAAATCAGACCTCATTAGAAAGAAAAATGTTGTAGTTTTAGAGTTTTCAGTGTAGCACCTGTTACATTCTTCTTGTCTCTCCAATGAGAGAATTCTTCAATTCACCTGCAAAAAAAATTATAAAACAAAAGAAAAACAAAGAGAGGGATAATTTTATTTCTGTAAAAATAGAAAATGTACCCCTCAAGTTGTACTTATTCCACTGGCCTTTTATGACATTTTCAAGTGACAGCAATGAAGATCAAAATTATTTCTGTAGGACCCACACAGAGACAAGCAACAGAAATCACTATTAATTTTAACAGAGTAATTTATTGAAACCCGACACTCCATGATTAAAATATTGGGATCTTTTCCTTTTCCATCCTACTCATCATTCTGAATGAATCCACATTCCTTTTCTTTATCTATTCCCTTATCCTCCAAAAAGCCATCTGCTATTTCCTTTATGAAAAAATAAAACCTACAATTAGTGTCTTGTACATCTTTTCTTTCTCTGAAAAAGGGAACCATTATGCAAATACTCTGCAATTTAGTTTCAAATACTCTTTGTAGTGTGATGAGCAATTTTCCTTCACACAAACCCAGCTTTTTTGCCAGGACTTACTAATAGATTTTTTGTTTAAACAGAACTTTCACTTTTCGCATGAAAAGTCCTCTAATGTAAACTTTTCAAATGCATATTTAGAATGCAATTATTATTATTCCTTGTATTGTAAAAGGTAAAAATAGTCATTTTTTATGAGGTGTCTCAGAAAGAAGCCTGAAATATCCTCAAAATCTTGCTTCTACCCTCAATGTCATTATTCTGTTTGCCTGAGTAAATGGCCTGTACAAACCACTGATCTCAGTAAGTCACAGAGAGCTGACTTTTTTCTGAAAGTGTAATGTAAGGGATGACAGTGTATCTGTAAGCGTAAATTTGTTGTCTGATTTCACTTGCTCCTCAGACGCAGAAGTATAATTTGACCCAGTTTATTCAGGTATGGCTAATGTGATGTGTTTAAAGCTATCTTATTAACAAGATAAACATCTACAGTGTGAAGGGCTGATGGAGCTGCAGCGAAACTACAATATCATAAGCAGTAGCTCTGTACTCAAAGTCAGAATTCTGAGTCTTAAAACTGCTCCTGTAGTGTCTTCATCTCACAGCTGAGAATGCCTGCCTCTTTCTACTGCTTCCTGGAGGTCAAAGAACTGTTTGAGGCAGACCACAAAGCTGTTGCATGTTTAGCAGCGGCATGTAGAGACACATATTTGGTCAAGACTTGCCAGCGTTCTTAGAGTTTCATCCTTCGTACAGCGGCTTCCCCTCGGGGATTTGCTACACATGCAGATTCCTAGGTTCCACTTCCAGATCTGATGGCCTGTGCATGCGACCAGGTAAACTACATTTGTAAGGTGAACCTCAATGATCCTACGCTCAAGAAAACCCAAGAGCTGCTAAGAGAGACATGGAACACTATCTGTATAACTTAATTTAACTATATATCTAACGTTTAATGTCTAATCAAATATCTGACAATCATAATAATGATATCTAACTTGATACTTTGCTCATTTGCTGGTGTGGATGTGGATATTTTATATATGCTTTATGATTTAGTGAAGGAAACTGCACACAAACAAATATTTCATCCTCTCTTAACTAAGAGGTAAGGCAATTTGGCTAATATTGCCAACGTTCATATCTATACTCCCCTTATAACGACACAGCTTTGCTTTCTTTCAAATGTTTCCTGAAATATACAGCGAGTGACCCCAAAATGTTTTCACCCTGTGAAGGCAGCTAGGGCCCCCTGAGTGCCTCTGTGACTGGCCTGTTCCCTGAGGCAGCTGGGGAGAGGACTCTGAAGGACCCATTTGACTTGGAAGCCATCTGCAAATCAATGGCTTCACCTTCTGCCACAAAAGCTTAGGAACAAAAAGTCCTTTGAGACACAGTGACACGGGTTTACGGGCTTTTTAAAAAAATGATCTTGTGTCATTCCTTTCTATGCCAACACAGCCCTCTTCTTCGTTGCTCCAAAAGTAAAGTGAGCTCCCACATGAAACTGTTGCTGGATCCTGGAAATCTGTATTCTCCATCACAGACACCCCATTGCTGTGTCTAATAACCTTTAGGCACCACCAAAATAGTAGCAGAGTTTAACAATAGATACCGCCCGCTCAAATAGATTTACGGTAATGATAATAAAAGTCAAATACTTTCTATGGCGAATGGCAAAAAACAGCTCTGGATGTTCTTCTTTCCTTTCTCTGTACCCCCAATTTTCCACTTTCCCTGCACAAAGTACTTTCAGCATTTTACAAATTGTTTCTGTGACTTCACTCTATATGTCTAAATAATATGCTTATACTGTCAACCACCTCATACACTAGTTCTCTGGGAAGTGTGTTTCCAACTCCTTCCCATTACCGGATGCAGAACAGTCTCGCTCCCCCTTATCTTCCAGTGTAGTCCAGTCCTGTCATTTCAGCTTATATCAATATTGGGTGTTTGCGCTGTTATGATTATGTAACTGTTTTCCACTGCGCTCTGTAATGAATGTTTTCCTTTCTGGTACAAATCTTTGTTTTACCTCAAACTAACTTTTTCTTTCTACTTCAGCTCAGTTTCCTAAATATCTGTCACCCATTTGACCTTCAACTGTTGGTAGAAAATAAATAGTCTTTTAATTTCAACTCCTTAGGTGTTGAATCAATTCTGTCTTCTTGGGTTACCTGCTCCAGAGCCTCATGTCCAGCTCCAGTCTGGGCAGGTTGCTCTCTTGTCTGTTGCACAGCTCTTAGTCTGGAAGTTTCCTTTACCACCACTTTGGATTACTATAGCTCAGTTAAGATCCTTGTTTCCTCCATTACATCCTTTTCAATCCTTCCCCCCTGTTTTTCTGTGGACATAGCCAGCAGAGAAAGAAAGCAGGGAAGTTTCTTTCATTTTTGTTTTTAAAATTTTTGTGTGTCCAAACGTGTCTGTCATGTCCACTCAGTTGAAATTTTGATGTGCAAAATTTTAAATTTTATACAAGCTGTCAAAAATTTGATGGCACAGACCTATTTGGGAAAAGGAGTGAGAAAGTAGTCTGTATTTCTATCGGATATAAATTTACATAACATCAATTGTCCCTAAAATACCTCTCCGTCCCTTGTTCCTGATTGCCTCAGTCCACAATATTTTCACTATGGGGTTTCTGGAGATAGCAAAGGATCACTGTAACATAGAAGTTTCCTAAGTATACTATGAATCAGTTTTTCTAAAATCAGCCAGTTCCCTATATCGTGTGGGAATTTTTTCCAGTCTGGGAGGCAAAGATCCAAAATTGCCTTAACTCTATAATGAATTTTAATTTGTACACCCCCCTTCTTTTAACACTTTCACAATATTTATATTTTTACTACATACAAGCCAGATTCATTTCAGAATATCCTAAAATGTGGACTTTTTTGATTGATTTCTTATGAGTAGATTTATTTTAAATGTTATTGATAAGAATATTGCATAGGTGATGCTATGTTCTTTTATACAAATTTTGCTATTGCTTTCATAAGACTAACTTCTGTTTATTTATTTTTATAATATTAAAGCACATATCAAACCATAACAAAGTGCATTGAAATATTCTTTATGATTATATTTACTTCAGATTTTAATAAGGGCACATAATAACTTTGGGTTGCACTGAGTAACCATTACAGTTCTGTATTTTATTATTATTATTAAAATAAAGAAATTAGGACTCAGTTCTCTTACTTTATGAAATCAGGAACCTGGAGTAGATAAAATTTTGTGGTCGAACCTAGCTCTCAAATTTTATTAATCTTTGAATAAAATATCACTTGGAATTTTGAAAATAAAGTAAATTTGAGTCAACTTATGAAGAAAATGCCTTATGAAAATATATACTCTTCTATATAAATGACAGTTGGCATACAGCATGTGATTGTTTATATTTTTACAGCTTATACATTTAACCTTCATATGCTTTTCAACTCTACATCAATAATAGATGACTTGAATTTTGGTCACCTTATTCTAGTTACAAATAACTGGAGTTGTATAGATCATTGTACTCTAGAACCAAGATCAAAAGTTAAAATCCATAGTACAAGTTGAGATTCACTTCAATATACTTGGCAAATAAAATATAATATTGTTCATACTAAAGAAAAGAAAATATTGGTGTTATTCTATTGACATTCTATAACTCCTTCCATTTAATAAGCATAGAGACTTTGCTTTTCATTTAATTTCATAGAAATAAACCATTTTAAGGATAGTTACAATAATGTCTCCTCAAATAATTCCATCGAGTCGATTATCAGAATTACTATCCACACTATCTGCACATAGCAAGTGATTATAACTATGACAAACTTTAGGCTACAATAATGGCATTACCGTTTTTCTTCCAGGAAGCTCTGATCATGGCAAGTATGGATCATCCACATCTGGTTCGCTTACTGGGTGTGTGCCTGAGCCCAACCATCCAGCTGGTTACGCAGCTTATGCCCCATGGCTGCCTGCTGGATTATGTACATGAACACAAGGACAACATTGGATCGCAGCTGCTGCTGAATTGGTGTGTACAGATAGCTAAGGTAAGTGCCATCACTTCCTAAGGGAGTGAAATTTCTGGGTTTATATCACATAATCTGGAATAGTTCGGGTATTAAAAGCATGTCAGACCTTTCAACCCATTAAGCAAAATAAGTTATATTTGCTATACTGAAAGACACATTATAAGGAGGTACTTATATCAAATCACAGATCAAACACATGATGTATTTACATATCTGTAGGCTATTATCCTGTACCATCCACATTATACCTACTAGATACCAAAACAAATAGCTTACTAATCAAAAGGAATAACCACCATACTGGATTTGTTTGATTTTTTGTTTGATTCAGTGCAGTTAAATTAATACACAAAATCAAGAAGATGTTGAATGTCTGAAGTGTTCTGTTTTTAGATAATTTTATTAAAACACCCTATAGAATCCTCAGCATTGTAAATTCTCAAAATCAAAATAACTTCCTAATGTTTTGGTTTTTAATTGTCTGTTGTTTTGAATTGGTTTGGTCTGACAGTAGGTCTTAGACTCAAGGAAAGTAGTCTTGCTGAGGTAGGAGAGGGCACTGGGGTACCCTAGAGAGGTCCACTCCTCTCTAGAGACTGATTAGGAAAATATAACCAGAGAAATCTGTTATTTCCATCATTCAACAGAGGCTAAAATGTGAGGTTGAATTCACCAATATAAATCTTAGCTCAAAGTTTCGAAGCACTCTGGGGTCTAAACAAAACTTCATGTTGTGTAGTCTACCAGTGTGTAACTTCTGGTATAGATTATATTCGAAGAAACCTTTTCTTGATTATCTGTACCACTCGTGGCTAACCTTTTAGAGCTTTCAAGAACAAACACCCCGCTGTGGCATGTGTGCCATAGGCTTGCTGCCACCGATGTATCTATCTTTTTTTTTTTTTTTTTGAGCAGAGTTTCAATATGTGGTTGTGACCAGCCTTAAACTTACTATGTAGCCCAGGCTGGTGTCCAACTCACAGCGATTATCCTGCTTCAGCCCCCAAAGCGCTGGTATCACAGGCACATAGCACCATGCCCAGCCTAGATGTCTTTCTGGAAATTTCTCCCTCTACAAAAACAGAGATGTGATGAAGTTTTAATTCACTATGTGAACCTAGCTAAGTTACAATATGACCTGATATTCTATAAATTTTCTACATATTTTAATCTTTACAGTGTATAAAATAAATGCCAAAATATTGTTATTGGTTTTGCCTTTTTTTCATAATCTAATAATAAATGAATGTACATTATCAAAAGACAAAATTTAACATAACTCTTAAAACACAAACCTCCCAAATTACTTGACAGAGAAGTGGAGTTTAGCTTTATGTCTTGGAAGCTCAATGTAGCTTCCTTAGGAACTCTGTTATAATTTTGTGCCTGTTGTGTGATAAATTCACAACTTTGTGGGTTCTTTATGGCAATGAAGTTTGAAATGTAACTTTTAAGACATATTTATGAGAGAACTTCTATAATTTATAATTTTTTCTGAACTCAGAGGCCAGAAAAATCCTCAAATCATCCTAAGATTATACATCTAAAGAAAGCTAAGCTTCAGATTTCTTAACTTTATATGTCTTGTATTGTTCGCAATTTAAATTTTGTCCTTAGGGATTTATGGAATAATATGGCATTTATACACTGCTATGTACTCTAGGAACAGAAATTATTTTGACCCTGAATCACCAAACAGTTTTACACATTCTTTCCTTTTCAAATGCCACCTTCTCTGTATAGAAGCTGTGCTTCTCACAGCTTTCTAATTCTCACATGATCTTATCTATTTAGTAGCATTGATTGGGCTTCCTCCCTTTGCATGGAGAATTCTCAAGACAGCCCTCCTCTTCAGGTAGATATAACTGGTCTCTTTTTTGTCTTCATTTTGGTTGTCGGCAGCTTGAATACATTTCTGTAATTTGCATGTTCCACTATATGTATATGTGTCTCCCTGGCTGTATAGCAAACCTATCTACTCATTAATCCTCCAACAAATATTTGTGATTACTTATCATGTGCCAAATACTATGCTGATTAAAGTATGTGAGGTAAACAACATAGGCATGGACCTAATTTTCTCTGTACACACTAATGGGGTGAGCAGAATTTCAACAAAAGAGGGCACAAATTATTGGACTAAATACTATGGTTCAGATTTTGAAGAAAAATAATTAATATGTAAACAAGGGACAATTTCACTGGATTCTAAGGAGGGGATACTGACTATGAAAAGAATATTTAGGCAAAGGAAAGATTGTATAAGACCACTGAATTTATCATTGAAACAGGACAGTTTCAGAGGTGAAAGGGTGCTCTACAATTTATTAGGTCAAGGCAACCAGCATATAGAAAACCCTTAATTGGAATGGGTTTGTGGTGTTTTATTGTAACATAAAATATTTTAATTTTCTATTAAGTATACTAGGTAGTTACAAAAAAACCATGGAATTGACAATTCAGTTTGTGTTCTAAAAAGGTGTTACCAGTTTATCTATGGAAATTAGATGAAGGTAACACAAGAATGGAAATGAAGTACTGGTTAGGATCCTGGGGAAATGCAAACCAGATAAGTAGATGGAATGCAGATACATTTTTAGTAAAGGCTTAAACTGTACGATTATTAACTAGCTGTGGGAGGTGGGAGAGAGGAATATAGTATTAGTCAACTTTCCTGTCTCTGATACAGAATATTTGACACCGACAACTCCAAGGAGAGTTTTAAGTTGGTTCATGGTTTTAAGGGATTAAGTCCATGGTTGGTAGGCTTGAAGGTATCACAGTGGAGGGTTGTGGTAAAGGAAAGCTTTACTATGGCCAGGAAGCAGAATGGAGAGCAGCACCAGAGAGAAAGGGGTGAAGACTAGATATACACCCCAGATCATGCCTCCATGACCCACTCAGACATGCCAAGAAATTTGCTTTACCAACCCCTTGGGTGATTTCCAAGACAATGAAGTTGACACTCAAGCTATTGCTTGAGAACCATGGAACACAGAATTGTTTTAGAAATGTCTCCAAAATATGGGCAATGGGGTCTGAATGAAGAGAGATATTTACAAATGTCAGTTTCAGTAATTCAAGGCTTATTTTTCTTTACTTCCATTACACACCAAGGTAGACCCATGGAGGTATATGAGATACCATAACGATTGCTTCAGCACCCACTGTTAATTTGTCTGTATCTCTTTTGTTCTTGTTGGTAAAGCTAGCAAGTAAAAGGAAGGACGTTTCTTTAAGATAACCAATTCATACTTCTGTTATAGCATACCTATAGGAACTTTAGTAGTACGCAATAGTGGTAATACTTATATCTGCCATTCTCAAACCCTTCCTTGTCCAAGGAACTGCTCTTGTACTTTTTATTCATTACTTAATATGTCTCATCACAAAACTGTGAGGTAGGTATTATTATTATGTCCATCTCACAGATAAAGTGATACACAGGGAACTGAAGTAAAAAGAATAAATTCACATAGGTAGTAAAGAAATTGCAGAACCTCTATTCCGTGTTGAAGTATTTTAAATGCATTTTCATGCATACTCCAAATATTCTTTACATTCTTTCATTACCGCATCATTCCATAAAATTTAACAGAAAGCACATATTTAAACATCAAAACAGTTTCTTCTTATAGGCAGCCATATTTACTCTGCATACGCAGCATGTGAAACTTGACTTCACTTGGCAAGCACAGCAGAACATGTTATTACTTCGTGTTCATACCACAGTGTACGTCTCCATGGTGCTTTAGGAATGTAGGAACCAAAGTAATGGTGAGAAGTGTTTTTCACAGTTGATGCTAACAAGTCAGGCAGTCATTTACCAACAGAGTAAAGAATCTCAAAAGTGTTTTGTGGGCTTACAGTGCTGGTGTTTAACAGTGATAAAGGTTGAGTATGTGTGAGGAAGGCAGTTAGCTTTCCTTGAGACAAAGCAATTTATAAAAAGAAGAGCTGGATGTGGGCTCACAGTTTTACTACTTTCTCGGGGCTGGGGACATAGCTCAGCAGCAAAAGCACTTGCCTGGCAAGTGCAAGGTCATGAGTTCAATTCCCAGTACCCAAAACAAAAAACAAAATAAAACCACAAGTTTCTCTCCATGGTCACTTGACCCCTTTGCATGGGGTCTGTGGAAAGGACATATATATAGCACAGAGTGTGTAGTAGAGTAAAAAGCCACCCTCCTAATGGCTGGGGTGTGAAACAGAGAAAGGAGGAAGGATTGGGGACTCACTATCCCCTCCAAGGCCATGTCCCTGTGCCAGAAGCCCTCCCACCGGCCCCATCTGAGTTTCCACCATTTCCCAAGAATGCCAACACTTAGAACTTTGGAGGACATTGAAATTGCAAAGCATGCTATGGGTGAGGCATATGGTATTTAGATCTTTTTAGTGCTTTTCATATGCTGTGGTATTTAATCTGTTGAAATCCTAGCAGTTATGGCCCGTTATTTTGCTGAGTCACAAATGAGGAAAATGGGAAGCTCAAAAAGTCATGCTTACACACTGATATGCTGAAGTTTATAACTCTGCCTCCCGAGGTGGGTCTCTAAACTACACACATGTCCATGTCCATTCACACATACATCACTGCAGTGTTTGTTACCTGATCTCCTTCTGCTGCACTTGTGAATTAGAGAATTGTACTTATAATTGACTGCATTTTTAAGAACCTATCATAAAGAGTACTTTCATGAAGATATGTGCTATCATCTACTCCAGCAAGTATAACATGCATGATTATGGAGGATTATTTCACATATTGTAATAGTATTTCAACAATTATGATAAAGCAAGCTTCAAAGAGTTCTGTTCATTACTATGGGTTATAAATACTGATCAGGAGTGACACTATAAATTAAGAATTTAAAATATATGATCTGGGACATTATGCCCACAGACTGTATAGCCCAGTTGCCTGGGTTCAAAACACACCTTTACAATTTATTAGTTGGGTGGCTTTGACAAATACTGTGGAGTTAATTTACATGTGGCCTTGAAAATAATATATATTGCATACAGTATTCATAAGGATAAGACCATATAAAATGCTAGAAATACTGCTTAGTCTAAAGAGAGAATAGACATTATTTCTTATTTGGGATTGTATGTTAAAAGAATACAATAAAAAAGGCACACATATATATAGTTAGCATACCGTAATGATGCACAACATAATGATACTATTTTTAAATCTTAGATACAAAAGATTTGACATTTGTTCTCAGGCCATGCTGAATGGAGGCTAGGAGCCAATCTCATATTCAACTTTCTGTATTTCTGAGCTTTGAAAGAGAAAACTTGCCTCTCTCATCTTCCTCTACTTTCCTACACAGGTTTCTAAGAGGCAATTTGTTCTGCTTGTGCTCTTATGGCTTCTAATTTTCATGTTAGAAAATTGGATTATTTGTAGTATTGAAAACATGTGAACTTACCAATGTACTCGTAGAAAACGGAGATCAAGGGTAATTCATGGAATAAGGCAGTCTGTTACTAAAGATGAGCAAAGAGAAAATTCTAATCCTTCCATCTCAAGAAAGGCAAGGTCGGTATTGGTTTGACCTCCTATTACTGCACAAATTTCAGTTCCTGACTTCTTTTCCAGGGAAATAATGTTTATAGCTTTTTCTTCTGCTGCTGCTGTATTTACGAAGCATGGGTACTGAATGTAGGCCACTATTTTTCAAAATCTTACACCTTTCCTCAGATTTAGTTGGCTTATTTTACTTTATTGTCATTTTTTATTCTGGTGCTTTATTTAATTTGGATGTGGGGTTATTATAGGCTTTCTTTTTGGGTGACAGACAAGTCCATCAGAGGTCTACTATATACTTCAACATGATTCTCAGGTGGTCAGATTATGTCGTAAATTCATTCACCTGAAAATGCTTCTGAAAGGAGATGGAAATAAAATCATTCAGTAGTTTTAAGAATTAAAATCAACCTAGTATGTTTAAACAAGATAATTTAGGTTCTCCCTATGGATAAAGATATTTTCAGTAATACTTTTACAATTGATTTCCAGCAGTTATATTTTCTGAGAAAACTTGTATTCCTTCAAATGTTAGCATGAATATTAGGCCAGCTTAATAGTTTTCTCAAATAATTATTTTGATTTTGTGTTCTGTTTTGTTTATCCCAAGTTTCTGTTTCTGGTCCAGATTATATTCCTAATTAAAGCTAATGAAACATGAACTTTTGTGTGGCTCATGGAGAAGTGTCAGCAGAACCTTTAAGAAAAGTTTAGTGGTAGAGTGAGGGAATTATTGGGAGTGGGAAGTGGACAGATAAGTCCTGGCTTAAAAACAAATAGTTCACCATCTTGGTAAAAGAACAGAACTTTTATGTTAAGAAATGGATTCCCCTTCTGTACATAGATATGAAGTCTTCCTGAAGTCTTGAGTGTCTTACACAAGCAGAACCTTCATTTACCATCTTTCTTTCTCGTTTCCATTTTTCTTTAGCAGTAGCAGCAGAGTGAAAGGAGACTGTAATTTCTTCTTCAGTAGAGCCATTTTCTTTTTCATGAATACAAACTGACTTCAGGTTAGAGTGTCTGATTCAAGTCAAATGTAGGAACTTGGTATTGACACTTCTATTTGCTTCTGTTCTAGAGCAGATTCTGCATGTAGAGATGACCTAGTCATATGCACATATATTCAAACTACAAAATTTTAGACAAGACGAGAGAAGGAACAGACCCTACTAACATTTTACAAAAGGTAAAATTGGCATCTGTCCTTACACTTAAGAATTGTAATACTGACTATTAATTCTGTTTGCAAGTTTGTGAATATCAATAGGTTAGGGGGGCTTTCTCAAAAAGTTTTGACAAAAAGAAATTTTTATCTTTTATATAAGAACAAAAATGAAATGTGAAGAATGAATTTTGAAGAACAAAAATGAAATATGAAATGAGAAGTCATAGTATTAGTGGCACAGATGAGCACCATGTACAGATAAATCTCAATTAAAGTTAAAATGGAAGTATTTTTATAACCATAAAATCCACTTTTTAGAAGTAAAAAGAGCAATAGCTTATTATTTATTATTTTAACTGCACTATTTAAATTTGGATGCAATATATAGTCTGATGAATCATTATTATATCTTTTGAGAAATTCAGAGGCAGGAATCAAACTCAGTAGTAAAATTTTTTGCACGGTAAATAGCTCCGGGGAATCTTCTTGAATCACGATGGAAGTTAAGCTGTAGGTAAAGAACTGATGCCTGAAACACAGATGCCATTGATTATTTCATAGAGATTCAGTATTTGCTATTGTTTTTCACTAAGGAGGCTGCCTACCAGGTGAATCTTTGTAAAGTCTGTCTATATTTAGAGATTTGACAATTGAATACCAAAGGACAGTTATCTAAATCTTTGTCCAACAAAGAGTGATTCATTTATTTAATTAATGTTAAGACAATAAAGTAAGCATATTAGTCAGGTTCCTCTCCAGATAAACAGAACCATAGGATTTCAATAGATAAAGAAATAGATTTAGCACAAATAATTAGTCCATGAGATTCTGGAAGCTGAGTCCCACGATCTGCTGGAGACACGTGAGAACCAATTCTGCAGTTTCAGTCCCAGTTCAAAAGCTGGGAGCCACCTGAGTGGATGGTGTATTAACCATCCAAAGGCCAACAGGCATGAGCTCCTAAAAGGGTTCATGTTTCAGAGTCCAAATGCAAGAGAAAAGTGATGTCCTAGTTGAAAGGGAATTGGGCAGGAGATCTTCCCTTACTGAAGAGTCAGCCCTTGTGTTCTGTTCAGTCCTTTGGGTGATTGGAGAAGGCTGGCCCCCCAATAAGCAGGTTTCCATCAACTTTATTCCCTTTACCAAGGCAAATATTAATCTCACCCAGAAGCACTGTCAGACACATCCGAAATAATGGTCAACCGAATATGTGGGCCCTCATGGCTCTGTCAGGCTGACACAGAAACAAACCATCACACTGAGGTATGGGGTAACCAGTCCCATCCCAAGCTCTGGAAACTCAAAAAGAGGACAACTGAAAAACTATATCACAGCTTCCCTATTCCACCGAAGAAGGTGAACACAATAACTGAGAGAGAGAGAGAAAAAAAAAAAATACTACCTCATGTAGTGAAGAGTGAGGGGGGAACCTCCTGGTAATTCATGAGAGCTGAGAAGGAAGGAGTACAGGGTCCCGCATTCTGCTCTGCCACATAACATCTGCAATGAGGAGGCAAATTCCTCACTGCCTTTGTCTGTTTCCTCATCTGTCAAACGAGTACAACTTCAACACTGTTGTAATGGGTAAAAGCGGTCAAACATCATGCTGCAAAGCTGCTGCCAAGGTGCTGATGCTAACAGACGTCATTGGAATAGCAAAAAGTACTTTATTTAATGTTTACTATCAAAATTAGTTAGGGCTTCTTCAGAAAGCCAGTGTAACATAGAAGGAAAAACCTGAGTCTTACACAAACAAGGATGCAGATTTTAATCCTCAATTATAGTTTTGAGACTAAGACTCATTTCCTACTTTGCTAAGTGACAGAACTTCTACCTGCATGACATATACCAGCCTATGTTTATCAAATCTCAATTAATAAAGAAACAGACAGGAGCAACTGATGCTAATCTAAAAATGAGAAGTCTTGCTGAGTGTTGGTGGTGTGTACCTGTAATCCCAGCACTCAGGAGGCTGAAGCAGAAGGAGCCCCATGAGTCTGAGGTCAGCCTGGCCTACAGGGTGAGGTTAAGGCCAGCCTGAAATACAATAGTGAGACTGTGTCAAAAATTGAAAAAAAAAAAAAAAATTTACATAACACAAATATATATTCTTTCTTCACTTGTACTAATTAATTATTATACTCATGAATGTAATAAATAGTTACCAAAATATACTATGATTATTATAGAAAAACATATTTTGGATTTAGAAAGATCTACTTTGAATCTCAATACAACCTATTATTTTTTATAAATTTTGAGTTTTCTTAAACTCTCTAAACCTCCTTACCCGGAAATCAGGGCTAATAACACCCACCAGATGAAGTTGTTGTAACATTTAAATAAAATAATAAAGTGGGTCAATATATTTCCTATTTCCTGGTACAATAGTGACTTTCTAAAATATTGATGTTTTTGTTTGCTTGTCAATTTGGGGTATTTTGCTTTGTTTTTGAGGCAGGGTCTTGCTATGTAGTACAGGCTGGCCTTGAACTCATTAGGTAGTCCAGGATGGCTTTGAACTCATGGTGATCTGCCTGTCTCAGCCTCCTGAGTGCTGTGATTACAGGTGTGCACCACGATGCCTGGTTTTATAACAGTGGCTTTAAAAGATTCCATAGAACAATGCTGATAGCCTTCCATTTTAGAAAATTGTCTTGCATCTCCATAAATAAAGGTTCTCTTAATATTTATTCAATGGGACTGGGGATTTAACTCAGTGGCACAGCGCCTGCGTGGCAAGCCCAAGATCATGAGTTCCATTCCTGGTACCAGGGGAAAAAAAAAAAATTATTCAAGATTGAAAGCAAGTCTGACCGAGAACTTTTGTTTTTAGCACTTCCTTGTGTTAAATTATAATAAACTTGGTCTAATACCTGATTCAAGGAACATCACAGTACTTCGTTCTTTTCTAAGTTATTCTATAGCGTTGTAATAGAATGGTGGGAGGATAGTGGCAAAGTTGGTTGAATGTTACAAACTTTTCTAAGATGAGTAAGTCCTGGAGACTTATTCAGTCCTAAACACAATGACTACACTTAATAACAATGTGTTATATACTTGAACTTTTCTGAAAGAGGAAATCTCAAAGGTTCTCACCACATACACAAAATAAATGGTAAGTAGGTGAGATGAAAGTTATGGTGGGTAAATGGCGATAATCATTTCTCAGTGTATATATCAAAACCTCACACTTTACTGTTTTCCTAAATATACTCAGTCTTTACTTGTCAATCATTCTTCAATAAAGCTGGGGAAAATGTTCCAGTTTGAGGCACACCTATCAGAATGGGTGAGGAGCATTGAAGAATCTGAAGAGGTACACAGTGGTTACAGAGACTTTATTTCCATTTTTGAGAATTTGTAAGGAAAAGCACATAAAGGTGTGGCTTGTTCTGCCCCACAGTAACACAGGTCTCTAACCCATTTGTTGTGCTTACACGATTAGACCTAGATAGGCTACTCAGAGTAAAATGGCACTTATCCTCTCTTTATTTCAGAGCAGCAAACACAATACACCAACTCATGTCTTAGTAATGTATTATGCTAGATATATACTAAATAAAATAAATTAAAAGTGACACTGAAAGAACATGGCCCAGAAAATTCCCTTCGTTGGACAGGTGAATTTTTAAAATTGACTATCAGAGCCTATTGAAATTTCGGTGCAGGAAGGAGCTACAAAAGATAGAGGTCCATTTCTTAAACTTTTCTTGAAGTTGTGGGTTTTTGTCACGTGAAATCTTACTTGAAACCCAAAATAAATAAAATTGCACCATACCCAGCACAGCCAAAGAGTGTTGAGAGTGTTTCACAGAAGCCGGAGGGTTCCCCAGTGCTCACAGAGCCAGCATTAAGACTCTCTAATGAGCCTGTATGGGATTAGGGTGATCTGAAGCCTACACAGGCGACAGTGTCCATTTAAATTCACCCCCCAGCCACCGGGGTTTCCCTGTTTGGTTGAGTTGACACCACTCCCCAAACCTGCAAGACTCCTGAGCACATTGTTTGGAATTTAGGTGAAATGACTACCACAGTATTGTAATTAAAGGCAAGGAGGGAAAAGTCACATTCCTTTTGTGGTAAGTTTTTAAAGGATCTAACAAAGTTTTCTCCATATGGAATTTTAAATCAAGGAACTAGCTTAATTTTGCTTCCAAGTACCTTGTGTTTTCAGCTTACTTTCTAAAGGATTTTGTTTTTTAATCTCCTCTTTCCACCAGTAGTTTTCCCTCTCAATCTTTATATCAGAATGCCTTATAGCATCACAACCTCCCAAACTGGTGATAAAGCACCTGGCTGAATTTGAATTGTGTTTATCCTCTCCTTGAAACAATCTCATGCTTTCTTATTTATATGCCAAATTCTCATTGCCTTAAAGGAGGATGATATACAAAGTGTAGTAAAGGATAAGAGAGAATCTCAGTACCACCACATGAAAATAAAGTTTATTGAGGCAATTTCTAGAGCACAGGTCCCTGAATTGCACTGAAGGCTTAATTATTTCCTGGGGTTTGCATGAAATATGAAGATCTCTCACTTAGACAAGAAGTCATTTCTTTTTTTTTTCCTTGTCTAACCTATAAACTGGCAAACTTGCTCTTCGCTTTGCTTTGCCTGTGGCTTTGTCTGGCGTGCTGAGCAACGCTTGTAAGTTACCCCTTTCTATAAATGGCAAAGTTTTCATTCAGCTACTATACAAATGCAGAAAGTAAAGGACTTAATTTCCTTTCTGTAAATTTATGCTTCAGCTAGTACTTTTAATGTACTTTTTGACAGAGAAGTGAAAGCTATCCAATCCAAATGGAATAAATTGTACTTCATATGTTTAAAATGCTCACAATTACATCTATTAGTCAGGACTGTGTGAGGGCTGGCATTGTCGTAGATTTTAGGAGCACAGTGATTTTCTCCAATGCAGAATCAAAGTACCAAGACTGGCAAATCTAGTTTATCGCTCCCCTATGGCTCCTGTTTCTAAAACTGTAGAGGTAGGTGGATGTTACCATACTGCTCTGAGGAAGTTGAGAAATATATTCACGTTCTTTCAGTTGTATGCATACTAAGCTGTTTTTCCCACAGATTTCAGGATGTTTCCAGGAATTTAGAGAGACAAGACAAGCATTTTGCCACAGACAACAGAAACAAAGTATGAGGTCAAGCGACTTACCTGAAAACAAAAGCAGAGTACTGGAACTAAAGACAAAGCACTGATTTACTGCTTGCTACACTGGACTGAGGCCACATTTTTCTCCAGTTAGCTCTTTTTTGGAAAAGTTTAAAGAAAAATCTTTTATTTGGGGATAATTGTAGATTTTAGAAGATTGTAGGGTTTTATAAGTAGGAAGTTACAAAAATTCTAAGTAGAAGTTCCCTTTGCCCTTCCTCCAGTTTTCTTAAGGATAGCATCTTACAGGAGACAGTACAACACCAGGAACAGGAAATTAACATGTTGCAACCAACACTGCATTCATATCTCACAAGTTTCACATAAACATGTGTGTGTGTGTGTGTACTTCTATGAAATTTTGTCACATGTTCAGATTCATGTAATTAACACCATAATCAAGATGCGGAGTTCTTTTGTGACCTCATGCTGTCTTATCACAGCTACACTAACTGCCTACTTCTTTGTTTTTAATTGTACTACAGTTTTAGCCTAATCCATATTTATTATAATGTCATTTTAAAAAAAAAACTACCACCTGAACTTGTGTCTTGTACATTAAAATAGATATGCCATACTCAGGGCCCAAAGTTTGATTCCAGTATTAGTAACTTGGAAATTTAATTTCAAAGGATATCTTCTATAGATTTGCACAAAAATATTCTAGAATAGTGACTGTTAAATAGAAGAAGCACTTGGATTGTGTAGTTATGTGACCTACAAAAGATGCAACTGTCAAATAGGTAGGACTCTATTTGATTCTCTTGCAGTTACTGAATTGGAACTCCTGTACTTATACTACTGCTCCCTCTAATTACCATAGGAAAGTGGTTTAGCAGGTCACTGGCTGTAGCAAAGACAAAGCCCAAACTGACCTAGAAGGGCATAGAGCTAGCAGGGAGGATAGGTAGCTTCTATGGGAGAAGCAATTAAAGCCCAATGCTGATTTTCTCATTTCTGAAAAAGTTCAGTAATTTGGAATGATTTATTTAAGATCATTCCTGGTAAAGCAAGATATAAACAGATTGCATGATATATATGTGTACATGTGTATACTCACATCCATGTGCTAATATACATCAATATAGCTAGGTATGTTATATTTTACTCTATCTTGAATTTCAATAGAAAAAATTATATTTTAAATGTAGACCAGCTCTAGTAGCTGAAATTCTACAGTACCAAATTTATTACATCTGTATGAGAAAGGAGGTAGCATGTTGGTAGCCATTAGTGCCTTGATTAAACAATATTTCTATAAAACTTCACTTTCCACCACCTAAATTTGATTGACTAAAAAGAGCTGATTGGCAACTGTTTGTTATTCTTCGTTAGGCTAAGGTGAGAGTTGAACAGAATATATGTGTTGTCAAAACAAAGGGTGAGCTGAGCGGTTACAAGCAGAGCAGCTATGGATCAAGGATTTTATCCTTTGTGAAGGAGCGTTCCCTGAGCTCAGGCTCTACTCATGACAGGGCGAACAGAGAGTGATCTTAATGATAGTCATCTATCAGGCAGCCATACTCGAAGCTTCAGGATCCTGCTATTCCCCATGCTCTGTGCCTTGACAAGGCTAATTATATAATTACAATACTATATCACCCACTCTGGTACACTTGCACTGGCAAAGACCAGAACAGGGACTCCGATGGTCATCGCCCCAAGCAAGCACATTAGCACGGATACAGCTCACTAATGGGGCTGCTCTATTAAAAATTGTACTACATAAGGTTTAAGCCAAGGATTCTTTCATGAGCTCCCTTGTAGATTAAATGCCAGACCGAGTTGAGCTCTCAAATTAGAATTATTTTACAATTTAAAATAAAATCAGTGATTCCTCTTCTGTGTTTTTGCATCCTACTGGGTATGGTTTAAGATTTACCAAAGCTTTACTACTAACATGAAATAGAGTATAGAAAGCTCTCACCAATAATACCAAAACAGCTAAATAAAAGAATATCCTCAAATTAATTCCAAGATGACATTAAGTAGTTCCATTAAAGTCTAGATAAGATTTGTGGGGAGGAATCTGTGATTTCATTTCCGTCTTAGTCTGGGAACTGGTTAAATGGGAGACTTGGTTTATGAAATTTTATTGAAATTTTCTTTGTTTAATTTATTCAGTGAAGTTTCAACTGAAGTCAATAAAAATGTCTATCACTACACTAATGATATATACTTTTCTACTTTACTTTTCATACTATAAAAATACTGAGTCTCGCTATTTATTTTGCTTTAAAGATTTTACATGTGTATTTCCTCAAAGGTTTGGTCAATCATTTCAGAACATCTGTCTGAAGTGACTTTGTTTCTGCTATCAACAGGATGAATATAGGATGAATCTGGAGTACGGCAATCACTAACTCCAGAGTGTAAAGCCAAACCGTGTTTCTGGTAGAGTTGAGGAACTTTAGTGAATTTGTCTCACCCATCCATGCATATCGCAGTGACAGATCAGAATGGGGCGTGCTCTGGGACAGATTGCCATAGTTTGGTGTCACATAGATCCAAAAGACAGTTCAGAGCAGTAACAATAATGGAAGATAGTGACTCTTATACCTCATTAAACTGCGTCATTTGTAAAGTAAACACAATTTTATAACAATAAAATTAGCTAATATTTGCATTGAAATTATGGGAAGGACATTATTTTTTCACAATGAAGTATGCGATAGATACTATTAAATGTTTAAATAAATTGATATATGTAAAGAACCTAAAACAATGCTAGGTATTTACTGACACTAATCTTACCTACTATTATCACTCTTGTTATTACTGTTTATAGTTTTCCTTTAAGAGAACAAACCTGAGGAGGTCATATCACATATCCTGAGTCATACAACTGATAAGCATGGGTCTGTGATCCTGCCCCAGTTTGCTTTCCCAGCTTTGAAGCATTTCCATACTGCACAACACGACGGATGGCATAAGGCAGTGACCTTGGAGTAATAGTACTCACGTTGAACTGGCTTTTCACCTTAATTAGATAACTGAAGGAAATGTTTCCTGCCATAACCATTAGAACTTGAAGTGTAAAAATTTACCTGGACCAGGTATCTTGTACTGTAATTCCGTGGAGAATGTGCGAAAGCACAGGCTACGTACATTGAATAATGAGCTGGAGGGCTATATTCCCAGCCTCCTGGGAGGCTGAGATGGGAGTATCACTTGAACCACGTAGTGCAAAACTAGCCTGAGAAACAGCAAAACCCATTTCAAAATAAAAATAAATAAATACATTAGTAAACATATTCAAGAGAGGTGATACGAAATTGCATTAGCACTCTCCTTTGAGAACAAGCCAATATAATATGCATAATACCTGCAGACTCTAATTACATAAACATGGGTCTTTTAGTGGGTGGCTTCTACAAGGACAATAGTTGCTTAGTCTCTTGCTTAGTCCCTTGCTTAGTCTCTTGTTACAGTTGCTCATGATCTTGTTCACAGGAGTGCTGTGGTATCTGCTCACAGAGTCCTCACAATTTCATCAGTCACCGAGGGAGAGGTATTAGAAAAACTGCTTAAAAAAAAAAACCCTTAAATTCTCCAAAAGACTGGCCTTGAAAAACATTACAGAAAACTTGTTTAAATCAAATTCAAGATACTGAAGGAGGACCTGCTAGAGTCCCTCAACATTTCATTATAAGCCCACATTTTCCAACTTTAGTATTTGGCTGTAAAATTTTCTGTGGATCATGACACAGAACACAAAATTTCAGCCCAAAGCAATTTTTATTATCATCCTTCAAGTATTGAGATTTTTCCAAGTTATGATTGTCTTTAAAAATACCAGAAAAGTCACTTACTTTGGAGGACACCCACACATTTCCAAGTCCTTTATAAAATGAAACACTATAAACAATTTTTTCCTCATGAGAAGCAAAGAAACAAATAATTAGCATACCAAGGCCTGAGGAGAAAATTCTGGGAACCTCCTTGGATTTGTGTCCTGTAGTTGAAGGGCTAACTTGGTATTTATGTTGAGATTTTTAATGTTACACTAATAAGGTTTTCGAGAATTTGGCACCAAATGAGTACAGTATAAAAGAAATTGGATCATAGTCAAGGGAAAATTATAATATAGACTGAAAATGCAACCTGTAGAATAATATTCTCAAAGTCACTGACATTGCTGGCCTTAGTGCTTTGTGTTTCTGCTTATGTGTATTTGTGTGTGTTTGTGTGTGTGTGTGTATTTGTGTTTTGTTTTCCTACCGGTGAGTGTCAGATAAACTGATAAACAATTTAAAAATTGAGAAAACTTTGAAGTGCACTCATAGAACCAGAAATTTTATCAACTAATCCCTATTGTAATGTAATAATTGAATTTCTCAACAGAAATTGCTATATTAGAAGTTACAATTTTTTCTATCCTCAAATCACATACAAAATAGCAATGGAAACTATAGATCATCTTATTCTGTCAGCTTCCTTTCTCATCACTCTAAATATGAGCAATTTATGAGGAAAATTACCTATGATGTACATTTCCCTCCTGGGATTGAATGAATCTACATTGAGTCAGGTAAGGTGGGTAAATTTATACTCTCTATCCATGAAGAAGTGTGATTTTCAGAATCAGATGAGATCAGTCCAGGGGCAATTTTGGCAACTGCTAATTCTAAAGTACTTAAAAATGCATTTTTTGTGCATATGTTAGGAGGAATCCATATTATAAATATATAAAGAGATTTTTTTTTTTAACTAAGTAAGAGAAGTTTTGCTACATTGGCTACTTTGCATTAAAGCTGTCAATTTATATTGTTAGCTCCCTAATGTGACTGGAATAAAATACAAATTTTCAGGACAAGTTTTCACTTGCCTCACATTTTCATTGATGTATAAGAGTACTGGATGGTATTCTACTAGAAGACATATATACACACATGTAGATTTTACATATCTCTGCATGAATACGGTCACAAAGAGGAAGAAAAAACAGGTAAAGGATCATTAAGAATCCTTGAGCTAAAGCTTACATGTGCATCACTGGCAAGCCAAAGAGCCACGTTCTGATTTATTATACACTGTGCTGACTGAAATTATCACAGCTGATTACAGGTTTTAGCCACAAATAATGTTCCACGATACCCCTGTAATCAGAGTTTAGCAGATTGCTCCTGAAAAAGAACTGGCAAAATTTCTTAGTCTTTTTGGTGTAGAGAATTTCCAACAATTTTCTGGTCTTCTTGGTAAATTATGTCCTATAGCATAATAATGAATTTTTCTTCTATGTCTTTGTCTTGCAGTATCTGTGTATCTCTGGCTCTGTTTGGCTGCATCCCCATGCCCAGATTCAGAGTTTATTGGCCCAACTCTACTCTGTCCTCGGCCTATGTAGCATAATGTTTATTGGGAAGTATAAACTGCCAACTTAGTATGAAGCATGACAGAACCATAGGAAAGACCCTTGAGTCATGAATCACAGTTCCATAGGACACTCAGGGAAAGAGGAGAGGAACGGCTATATAAAATTGAAGTCAGAATGCAAGAACAGCCTTCTTGTCTTCCATTCTGAAGTGTGCCAACCAGGAGCACATAGTAGGGAGATAGTTTTCCTGGAATGTTTTAGGGAAAGAAGTCTAGGGGCAGCCACAAAGGACTGCTTCATTCTGATGTCCAAGCAGTTTAGCACAGAGAAAACTGTTCCAGCAACCTGCAGGCCATGTGCTATGTTTGTCTCTTTGCCTAAGGCACTCACCAATTATATGTGCTATAAATGTAAGTACATCTCCCTTCCATAAGCAAAAGTAAAGGGACTGAATGTTTTTGTGTGCTGTGGTTTATTATAAAAGATGAAGCGTTCCTTCGTGGAACTATATAATAATCCAAGAAGGTACTGAGGAAAACAAAAGAGTCTAAGTTATGAGATCTGTCTTTTTCTCATTGCTGAGACAAAACACCCAACACCAAAAGTTTAAAAAGGAAAGATTTATTTGTCTCACAGTTTGTAGAGGTTTCAGTCTATAGTCAGCTGGTTCCAGTGCAGGGTGGCATGGCAGAAGAGCATCACAGGGGAGAAATAATTCATGTCACGGCAGGGGAAAGGCAGGAGGCAATAAGCAGCAACAGCTTACCTCTCCCTTCTATCACTTCCAGGATACCCACATTTTGGGCAGTGCCACCCACACCCAGGGTGGCCCTTCCCATTAACCACACCTAGAACTATGCCACACCAACCATTGAGCTAGTTTAGTAATTATGTTCCCTGAATCCCAGGGTCAAACATTCTAGATCCAGCCACCCGTGAGAAGCCACGTCTATGACTACATGAGGCTTTGAGGGGACATGTAGATACATGCCTAACAGGATCAATGACAATATAAAAAATGTGGACCCTATCTCCATCATAGATTATATCTTTGATTTCATTACACTTAATTTTTCTGAAACTTAGGCTCCACTTTTGCAAACTGGTAATAATGCAAGTATTTAGCTTGTAGAGTTGTATTAACATAACTCTACGTATAAAGACTTTAGATGAGTGAGCTAACATATATAAGGAACTCAACTTAGTACAGGGCCTGAGACTTAAGGAGAAATTAATGATGCCTCATATATCATAAGAAATCGATGAGCTACACAGTGAAAATATTGATGAATATGATATATTTAACAGTTAAAACAAACCAGTGCAGAAAAGAACTTTTGAGAACTTTTAAGTTAACTTTAACTCTAATGAAAGTGCACATTAGAGGAAATTGCAACAACTGTAATTATCTGCATTTATCACACTGGATAAGGACCTTATGAAGAACATTGGCTGTGCCACAGGAAAACAAAAGGATCCAGATAACCTATTACAAAGAATTCCCCTGCAAGGTTAGATACTGGTACTCAACTAAACATTGTTAAGGAGAAGGGAAGAGCTTCATGACTTGACAGGAAAATTCGGGAGTGAATTGTCTTTCTGATGTCAGAGAAGACAAGTGAGACCAATCAAATTTAACTGCATCTCATAGTGAAACAAATAAATGTTATTAAAATAATAAATCTGTCACTTCCACAACCTGGACTTAAATGTCCTAACTAGGAAACTAAAATTGATATAGGAACAGAAGAGACCCAGAATAACAAAAGCAGTCCTGGGAAACAGAACAAAGTGGGAAGCATCTCAATTCTGGACTTGAAGTTACACTACAAATCTACAACATGGCACTGTCACAAAAGCAGACATGAGGGTCAGTGGAAGAGAATACAACATGCATGGCTCTCAAAATCCGTGGGGTGAGGATTGTGAAAGGTGGTGAGAAGGTGAAGAAATGAAGACAAGATACAGAAAGCTGGGCTCAGGTGGAGTCCTCCCTCCCGATGGGAGGAAAGACTGCTGAATGAGTTTCTTTATACATTTGGCAGGTTGATGTCACGTGACACCCCTTTGCCTAGCAATCTGTTCCTGCATTGTCTTGGGGCTTGGTGTTCTCTGCAGCTGAGCAGCTCGTTCACATTGCTCACCTCAGGTGCTCTCTGTTCTCGGGACTGGCCTTGCCCCAGCTGCACACATGTGATCCACCTCCAGCTTCAGCTGCTCCCCACAGCCTCCCAAAATTAAAGACCCAATCAAAAAATAAGCAAATGAAATGAATAGACACTTTACCAAAGAAATACCAATGACCAATAAAAACATGAAGAAATGCTCAACATCACTGACTCTTAGAGAAATTCAAATTAAAACAACACTGAGATTCCTCTTTAGCCCAGAAAGAATGGTCATCACCAAAAAAACCAAAAAAAAAAGGACCGGGGAAGGTGGGGGGAAAAAAAGAACCCATCCATATTGTTGGTGGGAATGTAAAGTAATACAATGATTCCTCAAAAAGCTAAAGTAGAAATTTCATTTGACCCAGGTAAAGTGTTCTACATATCTTCCCAAAACTGTTAAAGACATCATGCTGCAGTGATGCACGCATAACATGTCTATAGCAGCAGAATTCCTAATATCTAAACCTTGGAGGCAGGCTGTATGTCAATCAACAGATGAATGGACAAAGAAAATGTGCTATTTACACACAATGGGATACTAGTTTGCTGTAAAGAAAGATGAACTTAGTCACTTTTAGCAAAATCGGTCCATTTGAGACTAAAATGTCAAGGGAAACAAGTTAGACACACATTAAATACCACATGGCTTATATTAGAAAGATAAAATATAAACAAAGAACAAAATGATGATTGACAATAGGTAGCACAGTGAGAGATGTGTCTAAAATAGGAAGAGGATGGAGAGATGGAGGGCAGGGGAAGCAAGAGTAGGGAAAGAGGATGGAAATAGGAATGAAGATGTGCTATGTCCAGGTACCGACTCCCACAGGAATGCAGTCATTTTGTGCTTCAAGCATTCACTAAAAAAAGGGGCAAACATATCATGTTTTCCTAATGTGTAGAATCTGAAGAAGATGACAAAGCTAAAGGAACACTATCACTAGACGAGAGAAAGGAAATAAGAAGAAAGTGGGTTGTAATGGTGGGTAATGGGGGAAGGGCATAAGCCAAACACATTATACACATTACCCCCACAAAAAAGATAAAGTTGAAATGAGATGGAATGAGAGGATAAGGGAGTGATGTGACAGAAAATTATTAAGATGTACTATATGCACATAAAAATCTGACCAATTGAAAGTACTCATCTATATAACCAGTATGCACTAATAAAAAAAATGTGAAAAAAAGACATGGTATAAAAAGAGGTAGCTGATAAAGACAAAAAAAGCAGCTTGAGTTCTTATTTTATTGGAAAAAAAAGAATTTGGATGTGAATTAGTAGCTACAAAGACAAATTTGAAGAGCAGATTTTTTTTTTTAATTCTCTGGTTTATCAAAGTACTGGTATTCTAAGGAGGAAATAGCATATGTCAAAACATCATATTTGATTGCAAATGTCTGTATTTGATAAAACAGTAAAAAATGAAGAGTTCTTATTATTTCACTTGAAAAGAAGAATTTGGATGTGAATTTAATAGTTACAAAGACAGATTTCAAGAGCAGATTTTTTTTATTTTGTGGTTTATCAAAGTTCTAGTTTCCTAATGGGGAAATAATATATGTCAAAAAATCATATTTGATTGGAAATTTCTATATTTGATAAAACAGTAAAGAAATCAAGCAATATCATATTGTATTCAGCCCCAAACAAAGGCAAGTGATAACATTCTGAGAGACAGTCACATAGAAAAAAAACAAGAAAATAAGCCCCTTCCACTGGAAACCAATGAATTTTGTCATGTGTAGATTTAAAAGAATGATCATGACAGCATTACTTATTTTGTGAAAAAAACTTTTTTTATTCAATGGAAGAAAGGTAAAAAATAATTTCATGATAAGATTATAGGAGAATAACAATAGTTAATATATTGCATATTATTTTCTTCAAAGTAGTTACTCAGAGTATAAGATATGGATATAAAAAATTCTCCAATTAAAAAAACTTTCATTAGTGCCACTGTTCAGGATTCAAAACTCAGCTAAAAATGTCATCCTCATCTTAAATGCTATGCAGAACCTTTGCTGTGCCTATCAGATGTTTACCCTTTTCTCAAGACTCAATGACAGAATTCTTTTATAGAATTTAAACCATATGTTTACTAGATTGCATTGCATTGTAATTATTTCTACAAGTTGTTCTTCCCTACCAGACTGTGATTCTCAAAATGAGCACACTATATGGTCTTCACATTTGTTTCCACCAGCTTAGCAGTGTTTACGACAGGACGAGTGTTTAGAATAAGTACGCAGTGACTGCATCTAAGAGTGTGTGTGTATAACATACATACTGAATACATATTAGCTGGTGAATTGAGGACAGCAATCAAGGATAATATCCTGGGAGCAGGTATCCTTATAATAAAACTTTGAAAATGAATAATAGACAAAATGAGCTTCAGTTGTTTATATAATGCAACAAATTGGGTATCAGAAATATCACCAAGATTTATTAAACTAGAATTTGAAAAAGCATTTTGTCTACCTTATGGATCAAAGATCTTCACAAGAAAACTGCATATAAAATCAAAGACAGACACATGGTAAAGACTGACATAAAACTTGGAAACAAACTTTATCACAAAGGCCAGCCTGCTTAATGAATTGATGTTGTATTAGGTTCAACTTAATGACTTTAGAAAGGACTTTTAAAATGAACATTTTCAGCATGAGAAAGAATGATTCCACTGTTTGGAGAGGGCATAATAATAACATAATAATAAAGAGGATATAATAATAACAATAAAGAGGACATAATAATAACAATATAGTAAAACTCCCTCTTCCCTTTTTGGGATGGTCATCTTCACAAGCCTTCTGTGGCTTGGTTAACACAGTAGTAAAGCATTAGACAAATGAGGACATATAGAGGCACTATGTCCTTAGAATGAATTCAGATGAGTTATATTTCAAGGTAGCCAAGGGATCCATGGTATGTTCTTGCAATGTTAATCACAGTTCCTGAAGTAGTACAGAAATCAGGATGAGGCTAGATATTTACAGATTTTTGAAAATGGTTCCTCAATAGCACCAGAGAAAGAAGAAAATGGGGTAAATGTAAACAAAAGTTGTCTTTGTATTATACAATTCACTACTCATTGAAAAAATGCACATCCACTTGGAATTTTTCTACTTCTATTACTTTTATTAAGGCCTTTAACTCAATTCAGACACTATTTTGCATGGTACAGATATAAATTTTAAAGTTCCCTTAAGTATATTTAATCTTGAGCTATATTTTAATGTTATATTGGGAAACTATATTTATCTTTATATTACAGCAATGTACTTAAAGGAAACACACTTTCCTCAAGCTTTTTATCTTTTTTTTCCTGAATAAAAGTAATCTTAACATAAAAGGACCAGTAAATTTAAGTTTTCCTTTGGAAGAAAATATTTCTATACTGAAGTGACTGTTTTAAGAAACTGGATAATTTAACATTTTATTCCTTTGAAAAATGATTTACAAATTATCTTGTTTATCTTACCTTTCTCATTGCCAAACTACACTGTTTTGAGATTGTTTTCATCTTAAATCCATCTACAAGGATAAAATTTTTCACTTTTTCAGAAATTTCAATTAATTCAAGAAATGTACAAGTCAATTTAGACAACCCGGCAGAAATCATGCATTTTACTCTTTGTTCTTTTAAAAGGCCTTATCATAAGCCATTGTCGTGAATGGAAAGAATACATTGTTCCTTTACTATTGGGAAAATCATGAAAATGTTGAAGCCTTTGAAAATGTCAAGCTCTTAGTAAACAGCAGCTTACAGATCATTGAAATCAATACTTCATTAATACTGTTTTATAAAATTTTTGAAATAATTAAAAAGTCAAAAAACTTTCACTCTTCCCTTGTGTATATAGAGAATTCCATCTTTAGAATTGTTTGTGTTTTTAGAGTATCCATCTTGAAGATTACATGAAGTTATCATTGCTGTCATCAAGGAGTAAGGAAAATGTTTGTCCTGATTATTGCAGTTGTCTTCTCTCTCCTTTGTTCTCTTGGGTTAGGAAAATAGTACAAGGCCAGAGATTGATATTATGGTACACTTTGAGTCAAAACCCTCTCTTCAACTCTGTAGTCCACCCAGAAACCTAAGTCTTAGGAACTCAGAGTGAGGTGAAGCTAAATTATAATATGAAGGGATATGCCTCTACTATTTTTTTCTTTATCTCTTTCTCTTAGTCTTTAGCAGTTTGCTTTCCTTCCGATTTCCTTCCTCCCTATTTCGTTCTGGATTTCAATAATTCTACATTCATATTTGCTGCGGTCCATGGTTATTCTCATCTTTCCATACTATCCATCCATTCACTGAGGTGTCTCTGGATTTCAGGGTCCGAGGAGTGAGCTGCTTCCAAGAGTTTCCTTTCCAGGTTATGTTTGTTTTGTTTGAAAACCTGCATCTTTCCCAGTGCTAGACGTGGACTCCACACTGCCTGATTCGGGGTTACCCAAATGTTCACAATTTAAAGTTGGGTAATTCCCATTCACAATGTCCTCTGTACATCAGTTTTGACAAAATAAACGATACTAAACTTCTAGTTCATTTTAGATTCAGAAATCAAATGAATGAGCTGTGAGAGGGGGAGTAATTTCATTGCCAAGTTAAACATATTGATTCCTGGGAATTTTCTTTCAACTTGAAAATTTTAAATTTGAAAATGTGAATCATTTTCTCTTCATATACAGTTTTAGGACTTTTCCAAGGTACTACCGTAGGAAGAAGACAGGGAAAAAGAATCACAACTCAGTGAAAATAGTGATAATCATCTAACATTATGCTGTTTAGGGATACAAAAGATCAGCTGGACTTCAACTTGCCTTCCCTACTCAATTTTCCCATATCATCCTAGCATTCCTTAAGGTTAAAAAAAAAAAAATAAGAAAATGCATCTTCAAGAGCATACGGAGGCCTCTTAAGGTCCATAAACATTGCTTATAAATACATATAATATAATTACTTTAATTAGCTTTAATGACAGTATAATATAAGATCCAGCAACCAAGGTTGAAACTGGCTCTGAGTTTCAGGAGATCTAGTTCATGGTTGGCTGGCTCCACAGCAGATGCATTACTGCCAATGGGTGTGGTGGAAGAGAGATACCTAGTGCAGAGGGGCCAGGAGGCAGAGCACATAAGGAAACAGTACCAAGGCGGAGAGACAGAACCAGACACAGTGTCCAAGGTAACGCCTCCAAGAAAAATCCAAACACACCCAGAAGTATGCGTTAATCCTCTGGGCAGTGCCCAAATTCAGTTGCCCTTACAGCCTAACCATCACATTCTATCCCTTTCCAATTTGATACTCAAATTTTGAACAGTCTAAAGCTCCTTGTGAAGAGAGAAAGATTCCAAAATGTTTATTCATTTTTAATTTACTAGGAACTGCTGCATTTACCCTGGAAATGAATCTAGACATTGAGATGATTTTAGTAACCCATATTACACTTTCTATGCTTACACATGCATGCTTGCATATATTTTTTTCTCATTATGTTCATGACAGCAGTGTTTCAGAGAGTATATTAACCCATTTTAGAGATGGGAAAGCTGAAATACAGACTTGCTGTTTTAAAGCTTACTTAGCTACATGGTAGTAAAATCAAAACTATTACCTACAATTCTTGGTTCTAAGTCCAGATTATATTTTTAATGTACACCTATGGAAACTAATTTGGTAACTGAAAGGCGATTAATATCTAAAGGTAAGAAAAAGAATAGGAAAGGAGTGGGAGTCCCCTACATATAGGTCTGGCAATGCCTCACCTGTCAGGACCAAATATATTTTTCCATCAGCAAAGTATTTAATAATATGGTGATATTCTCAGAATAAGTAATTTCTTTTTTAAAATTTCGGTACAGCTCTTATTAAACCACAAAAATGTACCACATATTACAGGTTTACAAAAGAGGTGCTTAAAAGAACAAATGTGTCCAATTTTCCCTGTTGGAAACAAAAGTTACTATGACAATAAAGGGAACTGCTCAGTCACACACAGCTTCTACGGGAACAGCGGTGCTGAGGTAGAATGTAGATTTTCTGGATCACGTTCGATGTGGTATACATTTCCCTGGTGATGACAACAATACAAAGACCAAGGTTAGCCTGTTAAATGAAATGTGAGCCAGAGCTGGGCACTTGCAAGTGGCTGCTGGCACAGTTTTAGGTGTCCTGCCAGCATCCAAACCCACAGGGTCATTTGGCAGTCAGGTGTCATTAGTCAACTCTCTCCCACCCTCCCTCATCCCATCTGTTTTCATCTAGCCTATTTGTGTAAATTACCTCTCAGTATGCAGCAGGGCGCAGTCTAGTCATGTATTTTCCTCCTACTCCTTTGTCTTTTTCATCCCCGACTGCTCATTTAGGCTTATACCAATCATTTGACCCAAAATTTAACATGAGAGGCAAGGTAATGGTTCCAATTAATATTATTACTGTTACAAAGCAGCGTCCCTTATGACTATGGTAGAGAGACCACTATGGATATTGTAATAAATGTCAAAGATACAGTTTGCCACTGGCCATTCAAATCATGATTATTACCATCAGAGACCAAATGTAATGATGCTCTTTAAGAGGATGTAGCATTTGTGTAATTTTGTGTGGACATTTTGCCAAGTTAATATCTGAAGAGATTCTTGAGAGAGCACTGCTCCCACCTTTTCAAAAGGAGATAAAATCTGATTTCTCTTGAGTTGACCGTATCACTTACTAGCATTTGGAATGCCCAGTACTCTATGATTCCTTTGAATACAATCAAGTCATAAACATAACTGTCTCAATGCCACATGAGGAAAGATTTCAGGATCAGCCTGCACTACACAACCAGTATTCTGTAGCACAAAAGCAATTCAGGAGAAATAATTATTATGTGGAAGCAACTGAGAGCAAGGCTTTCGTACTCTGGAAAAGATTTAAAACTGAAAGGACTATTTCCTAAGGGCAAATAAGAATAGACCACAGCAAATAGCCCTGCCACTGCCTTTCCAGCAATGACAAATAATGAGTCATCTTGGAGCCATAGTTTGCTTGTTGACATCTAACTCCAGTTTTCATGGAATCATAGAAAAGTCAGTCTGATTGAGGTCTTTCTACCTTTTATGAATCTGGACCGTAAAGATATTCAGTCATATTTACTGTACTTTGTTAAGTTTGGTTTTTATGACATATTTGACCAAAGACATAAGCCCATGGTTTTTAACTCACTGTTACTTTGTTGTAGATAGATGCATTTAGGAGAAAAAAGTGAGCAGTTGTACTGTACAAATAAGCAGCCCTCAGTTCTATTTCAGTGTATTTTAAAGTTGGTAAGACCCTGAGAATAATCTAGATTTGTCATTGGTTGATTGATTTAACCTCTGAAGTCACTGGAAAAATGGTTTTTCTTGTCTATATGTAAATATTTTCAATGGTAAATAGCCATTTTCTGTGGGGTGGGAATTGCATTTTTAGATAATCCTGGCTTTTTGACTGTGAATAATATTAACCACACTTAAACAGTTAATTCAGTTTTTCCTTTCTAAAATCCAACTTTAAACTAATGTAAGGATTACAATTACTCAATTGTTTGAAGGCATAAGAGTGTGTAAGAAAGTGTGTAAGAAATTTTTTCTTACATAAAGTGTGTAAGAAAAATGATAAAATAACCTAGCAATTTATATCTGCAAACAGATATTTGAAACTGACTAAAATTTGTAAGACTTAGAATGATATATCATATAAAATAAAAAAGATTAAGTAGCTATACATTTTCATTGGTGTAAATAAAGACAAACTATTTTATAAAATATGCTAAATATTTATTACATATGTAAATATATACTACATGTTAAATATAATGTAATGTTATAAATGATAATTTATATACATTAAATAACAAATATTAAATATTGTCACTTGTAAATAAATACATAGAAATGTGAAGAAAATATATGGAACAATATAGAAGTTAAAAAGTTTTAACACTGTTATCTTTACTGTATCACACATTTGACAAAGATAGGGAGAAAGATAACTTTTTATTCTGTGTACTGTTTATATAGGTAATTTCTTATCCTAAAATTCAAGATTGAACACTAAAAATAATTTTGAGTAATAGAAAAATGTCAGTCATTGAAACTTTAGAGTTCAGACATCTTTTCTCCTCCACTCTTTTTGCTATAATTTCTTCTTGAGGTTTGTTTAGCTTTGTTTTGTTTGCCCAGTTAGTGCACAAAACCATCTCACCTCTGTCCGTGAGTTTCGGAAGTGACGTAATATTATAAGTGTGATGGAATGTAACATGGCTCCTTTTTTCGTTCAGGTTTTCTATAACTACTTTGTGCATTGCAATTTTCTTTTAATTAGAACCATGAATTATAATGTCCAGTATTGTCTCTTCTCCTCTTGCCTTTTGTATATGCATTCAAAATTTTACACTTTTATACTAATACTTCTAATACCACTAATACTTTCATACTAATTATTTTATGCTAATACCACTAATTATTTTATACTAATGCCAGTAATACTTCTTATCCTCCCAAATCCATGCTAAAAGACACCTCCTGTAACTTAGTCCAAAGGCTGGCAAGCTCTCTATAAAGGTCTGCATAGCAAATATCTCAGACTGTCTCTGGTTTCTAGCTACCCCTCTCCCTCACCCTTTTATCTTCCTTCCCTTTTCCTTCTCACCTCCCTCCTCCTGCCATCTCTCTCTTGCTTCCTTGTCCAGTTACTCTTGTTCTTGTACTTATTCTTTTTCTGTTTCTTCTTTCTTCCTACAAAAACATAAAATCATTTCTTAACTTATAGGCCGCATAAAGAGGTCTGGATTTAGAGTAAGAACTGTGTTTTGCTAATCTGCGTTCTAGTTAGTTTTCTCTTTATCTTCCATCTCTTCCTTCTCTTCTCCTTTTTATAGATATTCTAAAAGACAATATATAAATCCTGAATGTTCTTCAAATATATTTTCCTAGGCTTAATGGAACTTTCAGTGGAATTATCTCCTATAGTTAAAAAATGTTACTTTCTGATAAAATCTGAATAAACAATCAAATACTATCCCACAAAACCAAAGTTCATTCCCTTTGAATTCCTGGGGCAGATTTTACTAACAAATTTATTATTAAAGATTATTCTATACCTTTCAAAATAATTTAGAAAAATAACATTTATCTTAATGAGAAACAATAAACCTATGAGGATTGTCGAAGCAGGGCTAGCAAATATTTTTAAAATCTCCAGATGTAAGGTTGTCCTCATTTTTGAGGAGTTATTCTGGTTGGATCTTCTTATTTCTGAGAAATCGTCTTCTCTTTGGTGTCTGATGCTGGTGGCTCTTGGTGACCTGCTCTGGGTTTTGTCGTCTTTGCAGAGTCAAAAGGATTCTCTTCCGCAGCCAGCGGAAGACCTGTCCCACTCTCAGACAGCTGGTGGTTGGTGCATCAGAAATCGTGTCCTCCTCCTCCAGCTGTTCAGAGAAGGCTGAACAGGTGTCCGCAGTGCCCTTGTTTTGGTTGCCAGTCTTCTCACCTTCCATCTGCCAAGAAAAGGAGGCTGAATTAGGTACACATGATGCCAACAGTAATGGAACTGATATTCACTCATTTATGAAATTGATATCCTTTTACTAGAAATAGCCTGATTATAAATGGAGAGTTTCAGTGCTCATTAATACTGAAGAACACAAACTTTTTTTTTTTAAGCTTGATTATCCCTTCTCTTTGTTCTTATCCTCTCTCTCCCTCAGAGCTTCCTTGGTATTTTCTCTGCCTCTCATCCCTAAGTCCTTTCCTTGCTGTCTTCCTTCATCTTATGCTAGTCTCTTCTGACATACATCATCCAGCCCTGCTTCACAGAAGTTTACTACAGGCTTCCTGCTATCCACCCTGGCACGCACATCAGGCCTGTCCCTAACACTCTGCGAGGCCTCTCTATGCTCACCTCAGCAAGTTCCTCTTCCTTACGCATCCGGGGAATCTCTGGGACTTGGATAATGCCTTTGTTTGCTGGTGATTTTCTCCTGGGCAAGTCTTGGCCCATGTCATGGTCTTGATGACTGACCCGAGACATACGTGGAGTGGAGCTTCTGCACAGTTTGAGGTCTTCTACTGGAGTAAGTTCGAGGTAATCAAAGGCATTATCTTCATTATTTCTCCTATTTTTTTTCTTATTTTCTTTGCCATATTTTTTACTCTCATTGTTGTCTTTTTTATTTTCTTCATCATCTCGGTGAACATCCTGAAATGTTTTAAGCAGTTTCACTAGTCCATCCAGTTTGTCCTCAGTAAGTCTTGTTTGGTCTTTGGGACACCTGTTCAGCAACCCCTCACCTCCACTTAGGTTTTCATGAGCTGTTGACTCTTCAAAGTCATCATTATCGGCCCAGGCCACGATAATGCCCAGTTTGCAAATCTGCTGTGGGTTGTCCTGAATTAGATTTCGTTGACTTATACGTCTGTTTATACTTTCTGTTCCCCACGTGCCTTGGATAGGAGGGATGAGGTTGACTGAAGAACATACATTGGAAGTTGAGTCTTCAAGAAGAACTGTTTCCTCGATGGAAATGTTGTCTTCACAGGGGAAATAGCCCACAGAGAAGCTCAGAGTAGACGTGATTTCAGAGTCGCAGTCCCCCATGTCAGGGGAGTCGCTTCTAGGAGACGAGGATGCCATGGAATTCAAAAGTCAATATGAGTGTCTTGGCCAACACCGGAAACTTCCGGGGATGGGGAGATGGACGATAGGAGGGTGAGATTCGCCGCCAACTCTGGGAGAATAAGCGGGAGATGTGAGAGGTACTTCAGCATTCAAGACTCCGTGGCTAATGGTCTAAGTAGGTCATAATCCGTGTTCTACGACTGTTGGTCACCATGGCAATATCAGAAGCCAATAGCCAGAAGGTGGGGATAGAGAAAAAACGGATAGGAAACGGTAGGATCTACCCCTTATTTCCAACATATTGTGTATACATACCCTGCAGGCAGAAGAGGGTCCCTCGTGAGGCCAGAAAGAACAGTGCAAGTTGCGGAGTGGGTGAGGGGGTGGGGGTGGGATGGGGGTTACTTTCGGTTTGTTTTGAGAGTGTACAAGATAGTCCCTGTTTCAGGAGAACTATGCTCCTCTCTGGGGAGATCCACATAGAGGTCCTGGTATGGGACAGGGTGGTAACTATAACAGAAGGACCTAAAACTCACAAGAGGACAAAAATTAGCAGCTTGTGCAGGTAGGCTGGGAGTGGGTAGCAGAGCAGGAAAGTTGTTCTAGAGATAGCTTCTGATCAGAGAATTTATGGATAAGTAGAGAGGAGTAGAGCGAGTTGACAAAAGAGACAGACAGGGAACCTGATGTGGTGGCACAAGGCTAAGGGAGGGACGTGCACCAGGGCGCAGTTTCGGCGAGAACATACCGCGGATGAGAAGCTGCCTTTGCTGTGGGGCGATCAAGCTCAGTGGGGGACGCGGGCTTTAGTGAGGCTGCAGAAGGCTTTTTTCTCTGCTGGGTAACCTAAATTTTATCCTCTAAGTAGGCAGGGATTGTGGCCTTCATCTACGTGATACTCTTCCAGGGAGTTAAAACATACTGCAGTAATTCTAACTCCCTAATAAATATTAAAATATATTTTGGAGATAATTTATTTTTTATTGTATTTTAAAGATAAAAGAACAAAATCATATTGATAAACACACAGCCATTTACAAAAACAATAAAACAAAAACAATCAGAGCAATACAGAATTTCAGACAAGGTGATAGGAAATTGACATGGTTGGTTTTTTTGTTTGTTTGTTTTTTGTTTTTCTCTGGTACCGGGAACCGAACTCACGACCTTGCGCTTGCCAGGCAGGCGCATTTGCCGCTCAGCTAAATCCCCTGCCCTTGACGTGGTTGTTGTATTACATATTGATATCTTCGAATTCCTTACTCAGATAAACAAATATAAGCATGTAAGATTGATCAGACAATTAAACATTAACTGTTCCTTTCAATAAAGCAATAGACATCGGTAGTACAACTACCTTAGCTTTCCTGTGTGTACATATACATATTTTCCCTTCTTTTCTCTTTTCCCTCACTCAGTTGGTCTTTCTCTTGATCAGTTTCTTTCCCTCTCAATTGGACATAATGTAAAACACAGCAAACTTCCAAAGGACTTGCCCGCATGCGCGTTCCTGGTTGGCACGAATGAGATGCCAGCGCTTGGATCTGTAGGGGAGGAGGCAGACTGTGCTGCGATGAAGAAGAAACGGAGGAAATGAAGCGGGAACAGAGGCCGCAGTGTGGGGAAAGCAGGAAAGGGAAGCACGGGCAACGGTCAGTTTCTGCATCCCTTCTCCTAATGAAAGAATCAATCCAGGGGCAGAGGTTCAAAGTACGAGTGGTTGGCTGCTGCTTTCGCAGGGTGAGGGCTGAAGGGATCCAGTGCACCGGTAGCGGGTAGGTTACAATAAAAGAAGCTGCTCACCCCCTGACCTGAGAAGGAAAGTGAAGATGAGTGTGTCAGAGATTGCCGTGGGGAGGAGGAATGGCTCTTGTTTCTGCCTAGGCTTCTGCAGGGAGGCCTCTGCCTTTGTCCTGCAAAGCAGCCAGGTGTCTGTGACTGGGATCTCTGTCCTGGTTCTCCTTGCTTGTTGTATGCTCCTATTATCTGTCTCCACAGTGTTTTCAGGAACCCGAAGTGCCGAGGTCCTTCTGGAAAGGGCGCTTTGCCCACAGGCTGGTCTCTCCTGGTTCTGCCCCCCTGACTACTTTCCCTCACCCTTTCTGCCCTGATGGCCGCAGGAATCCCGGTGGGGTTTCACTGAGTGAGGCTCCTGCTGATCTTGCCTGTCCCTCCGTCCACACAGCCACTCCCCCTCCGTGGGTTCCTCCGGGGTGGAGGTAGTCACTTTCATGATCTGTGTCCAGCTGTGCTATTCTGAGGACAAATGTGAGTGGCATAGGATGGGAGGCTTTTGTTTCTGTTTTCTCAACTAAATAGGGAACCTCCTCTACAACCAAATCCGTCTCATTAAGTACAGTGCTAATACGATCTGGTTGGCTCTGAACAGTTGGAATAGTGTTTCTAGGTTCCATTTAGAGATGTATATAGAGCATCAGGCTTTGTGTAATGGGTCAGTTCAGTTTTCTCACAGTAAAGTACCCGTATACTTTGGAAGAACATAATCTAAAATCTACATCGCTTAAATTTGTGTTTGGTTGTTTCATTATGCTTCAAATTTTAAGTCGCGCTAAAAGAAGCCATAAGATATTTTGAGCCAGACGTGGCGGGTGCAGGCCTGAAATCCCAGCAATCAACAGGCTAAGGCAGGAGGATCGCTACATTTTCTAGGCCAGCCTGGCCTAAATAGTGAGTTCAAGGCCAGGCTCAACTACAAGAAAGACCCATCCTGAGAATCTCTGGAGCAACAGAAAATGTGGCCACTAGAAGCTCTTGGGATCCAGGGCCACAGGGAAGAGATGGACATCAGAGACAATTTCGCCTTGTCAGCTGCTGCTATCAGCTGCTTTGGTGGTGGCGGTGAATAGGTTTGCAAATATTTTAATCTTTCTATTACTTTTTATAAACAGGATACAGTTGGAAATTTATTAGAAAAGTAGAAGAATAGGTGTCAGTTGAGCTAGCAGAGTAGTAGAGGCCCCACATCCCCAAGTGGAAGAGGGATGTCTGCAGAACAAGGCTTTAGAAGAATCACTGTCACTTCCTTTTCTATTAGAATAAGGCTAAAGATCCACCTTCATGAAGCAAGCACGCTTTTCCAGTGCTGAAACTAGAGTATTTGTGCATTTATAGTGCAGCCAACCAGACCGGAGAAAACAACTGATAAACACAGAAACATCTCTATTGGGGTTCCATTTATCTTTATGTGATGCAATTACAAATACATTCTGAGGTGCCATTTGCTGTCTGTCTGTTTTCCTCCTATAACCCTGTTTTAATTCATGGTCAGCTGTATTAGTTGAGTAGATTTGTGACCCTTTGATTATCTTTTTCTCTATACTGTTCAGTCTGATTCTGAAATTTGGAATATAAACAACTTTTCAGGTTTAATCACTAAGAGAAATAGAGACTCTTCTGGTTCCACACTGTGATAACAGTGTGACTCGGATCACCCTCTGCTCTGAAGGAAAGTCTGGCGACCAAGGCAGGAGAGGCAGTGGGGAGGGTGCAGTAATCCCTGCATAGAGCTGCATCAGTTAGATCCACAGGTTTAAACAGAAAGGAGAAACTCACAGCCACTTGTCTGTATTGGCTGGAGTGAGCCAATCAACTAGTTCAAGTATTTGGTTATCTTGAGTTACAAATATGGGTCATGGGGTGGTTAAAGCAGATAAGGGTAACTGAGAAAACAGGTGGGTTTGAATTGGATGAGAACTCATCTTTGATCCCATTTTTCCCCTTCTTACTGGCTGCCCCATAACTGCAGGTACCGATGGGTATAATGTATAGTGGTATCTTCTTGTAGTTATTCTTGTCTTTTCACTAACTTCTCAATTTATTGAACTTCTTACAATTTATCTAAGCTCAATGATTATTGTATGCAAGAAGGGAATTTCAGTAAGACAACTGAATTTAGAATATTTTGCGGGGGTGGAGGTTACTGGGAATCAAACTCAGAAATTTACTGTAGCTAGACAGATGCTTCTGCCCCTGAGCTATGTTCCTGGCCCCAAACAACAATTTAAAACTTCCTTAATTCAAAATACCTTCTCCATATACCCATACTAGATGTAGTAATATTCAGGAGTGTAAACAATTGTGTGAGGAGTTTGCAATAAAAACCATACTTATTCTGCTTACCAAAATCTTCCTTTGAAAGAAGAAAAATATTTTACATTAAAGAAAAGATCAATGCCTTATCCTAAAGTTTATTATTTTAGAAATAACTTTTTTATAAAGTTAATTTTTGGCCAACTTTTAAATCTCACATATTCTTAAGGCATTATTGCATTACACTTTAGCATTTTCAGTTTTTTGTTTGTTTGTTTGTTTTTTGCCTTTTTGAGACAGGGTCTCTCAGCATGGCCTTGAGCTCATTTTGTAGCCCAGGATGGTCTCAAACTCACAACGATCCTCCTGCCTCAGCCTCCTGAGTGCTGGGATTATAGGCGTGCGCCACCATGCCTGGCCACTCTTGCATTTTCTATGCTGAATGAGCATGGCTTCTAAGTCATATTTGTATGTTGTTGATTAATTAAACATTCTCACTTCTCTCCATCACAAACTTAACTCTTGTTGCCATTGAAATATCCTGTTTTGAGATAACCTCCTTGAATTAAAATGATAGTGTAAGGAATGCGTTCAGATTGCAAAGCAATGTTAGAAACACACTTATTTTAATGATGTTTAATTAAATATTACTAGGTAAGTCATATAGCCTAAGAAGTACGAATAATAAAAAGATCATATTTTAACATAAAAAACCTCATTTACAAACTGTAGGTTAAAACTAAAGTAAAATAATTCAATATTGATACAGTAAAAATAAGCCACTTTATTAAAACTCCTTCCAACTTTATATGCACAAAATAGGTGTGCTCCAGTGGTGTATATATTGCATTATTCCACATAACTTGCCATCATTGCCACCAAGATAAATAGGTTCACTCAAACTAGTTCAGCTCCATTCAGTTGCAGTTGAAGCAAATGGGAAAAACAGGGATCTTGAACGAAATCTGCACCTTCCCTCATTGAGGTCAAGAGAAGGGCTGAATGGAATCTGGCCTTTCAGGCAATGTGGGATTTGTCTAAAGGTAAATTAACAACACAATACGTACATTAAATCAGATTTTGAAAACCAGTGCCAAACCTATACCCATATTAAAAAATTTATGTCTTGAGAAAAGAATTTCAAATTCACTCAGTAATTATAGCTAGAGTTTATAATCTCAGTTACTGCAAATAAAGCTACTGCAAATAAAGTTGAAAATCCTGTTTATAATCTCAGCTACTGCAAATAAAGTTGAAAATCCTCAACAACTACACAGATGGACAATAGTAAAGTAAACTTTACGTAGAATCATATTATGCTTCTTTCAATTTTTTGTCTAATGGTATTTTCAAGGGGCTACAAATTCAGTGACAAACTCAATTATTTGTTCTCACTTCCCACCTAGAGGAGTAGCTAGCTAACATTTATTGAAATCTTATTGACTGCAAGTATTTCTGTGAATTATTGTATTCAATCCTTGACACAGGGAGAATTTTTAACCCCTTTTATAAGGGTGGAAAACTGAGGCACATAGCAATTATGTAGTTTCACTCAAATGTCATACACTTAACCCATAATCAGTACTGTGGATTAGGAGAAGTCTTAAGAGAAACATAAATAAGAGGAGTTACAGAAAGTGAAAGTATGTGCATTCACAGTAGGATGAGTGAAGGCAAATAATTACACTGGGATAACACGAGCAAGCAAAGCTGAAAACATGAGGTAGTTTTGTAGTGATGAGAGCCTCATGGAAAGCTATTGAAGAAAAGTAGGATTTGAACGCCTGCCTGAGTATAAAAGGAAGCTGTCCTCTCCCATTTCTCAATGATTATCAACAGAGGACCACAAAAGTAAAGTTCATCTCTCTCGTTTTTGATTATTATTTACCTTGTTGTGAATGGCAATTAATTTTCTGGATTTCAAAAGTACAAATAGTCTGCAAATGTTCCTATAATACATGTCTTGGATTTTGCTGTAACTTATGTATGTGTAATGATTTGTTGTTTTACAATTCATACAAATTTAGTAGCTTGCTAAGCAGAAAATAATGCAAATGCTCAAAAACATGTTCTGTTCACTTAGACAAAGTGTTCCTGTGTGTTACAACTACGAGAGGCCACAGATAAATGTAGAACAACAAAAATAAAATCAATAAACCAAAAAAAACCCCAGAAAATACTGTCTAGCCAAAAATATTCATCCATGAAAAATTTCTCTATGTTGTTTGTGGCATTGTGAAATGTCTCTGTTTTTGAGAAAAAAAAAAGGAACCCATAGCAGCCGAACTGGTTCAACTTAGTCAAGCTTTGGAGCCACAGAGCTAAAAGATGTCACTTGTTGCTTCATAGGAGCCTTATTACCGTGTCATAGATGGAGATATTCAGTCTTATTCTTATTATTAGAAAGTATAGATTTGGTGCTAGAATCAAAGTTATTGGTTCCCATTATGATATACATTCATTCTAATACAGTCTTTGTTAAGTTATGGGAAATGTTAGCTGAAGTTTTCATTGGTTAAGCAGAGATATTCTGTTCAATGTGCTGCTTTCCTGTGTGTAAGTGAACGACTTTTTATAGTGTAGGTGCACTGCCCAAAATGCTTGCCTTTAGAAATTCCATGAGGATAAGGGTGCTCCACAGCAATCAATAATCAATCCAAAGGTGGAAAAATTGGCTATGTTGAAGGAGCAGACGCATTCTCTATGCCCACGCCTTGGCACCATAGCCTGAGAGGGAAACAGTCCACGAGCACAGCTGGCCACATCCCTATTTCTCTTGGGTGCCTCTATTTTATTTGCTTCGGTGCCACTGACTCTTGTTTCTGTTGCGAGGTCTGTCCCCTAGGGATGCAATAATTCTTTATGTACTCTGAGTATAGCATAAAAAAGCCTTATTTCTCTCTTATTAAATTCTTTTCCCTGTTAGTAATTTTTTTTGCTAAGTAATTAAGAGTGAAATAAAGTCATAACAAAACCACAAAAGAGATCCCAAGAACACAACTTAAAATTATTTTGTTTCCTATAGATATGGCTGAAAATATTAAAAAATTTTTCATACCAGTTAGCACACAGTCATTGCCTCAAAGGACCTGAATATCACACACGGCTCTGTCCTAGCTGTCTGGATTCTTTCTTAGGAAACTTCACAAACCACCAATTAAGGGGAAATACATGGCACCGTAGAGCCATCCAGGACCACACCTTAATGTGGTGACCAGCAATGATCTAATTGTTCTTTGCCTTGCTATACTGGATCGTGTTGACCCATAGCCCTTGTGTGATAGTAAGGAAATGTATCTTCAGAGTGAGCTTCCAAACTGCAAGCAAAATCCACATGGACATGCAACTCAGAAATTTAATATTAATCATGAACTTTCTCATATATATATATGTATGTATATATATATATCTATATATATATATCTATATATATATATATATAGGCAGTTTCTAAGGTCTACAGTTTTCCTCCTTAGCACTTCTATACCATAACTTCTTTCTCTTATTCACACCACAGTGACCTACTTGATTTCCTAATATTTCAAGCTCACCCATTTTAATGAGCTGCCTCCATGATAATGCCAAGACTCCCAAAGGCAGTGGTTAAAACACTTCAGAATCTTCCATTCCCTGTTTCCTTCACATCAGCTTCTGCTGAACCCTCCAATTTGAAGGCCTTGAGAAGATGCCAATCAAACCTGTCGTGAGTGTGCCCCTTGTCTCTGTCAAAGATAATTTTTTTTTTGCCTGAAACACCTCCAGACTTTTGTCCCCATGCTGCAGCAGCTTTTTAATTTATGAAGAATCAGTAGAATCTCACTGGGTATATGAAACCTTCTTGTATGCACCAGCTAGGAACCAAGCCATTTTTCATTCTCTCCTGGAAATTATGCATATTTCTTTCAAAGCTCCTATAAACACTTATTACAATAATTTGTTATGTCTTCATGCTGGACTAAAGTTGATCAGAAATAAGAACAGTATAGATTTTGCATTTTCAGCCCTTAGTGCAAAGATTAAAACATTTGGAATATGTAGTAAATGTTTGCTTTATGAGTGAATAAACAATTTCATTATTAAGCACAAAGCCTCCAAGTATTAAAAATTTCCATAAATCATCATTATATTTGGGAATTGGTTACTTCTTTAAATTTTTTCTCCTGAATATACTCAAAACTTTACTTCCTGTCATGTACTCATTTTAGAAAACTTGGAAAATAGAAAAAGGCATAAAACACTAATTATGTATTAAACCATGGTTTTATGATCTCTCAGAACTGGAGTTACCCTACTCACATCATTGCACTTTGATTCTTTCCATTGTATTGAGACATCAGTATTAGTATCAGGATTACAAAAATAGGTTTTTTATTTACATGCAACCCTGAAACATAAGGTAGCTATTATCCTCATCACATTTTTAGTGATCTGAGTCCATGCTAATTGTGTACTCCTGTAAGGAGCTAACAAGGAATAGATAGAAACTGTCAAAACCCTATTATTCTCCCAACTCTAAGGGCTGTCTTGGTTTCTTTTCCTAGGTTTTTGATAAAAAGTATCTCCTGATCCCCTTTTCTTTGTCCCCAAAATTAAAGCTGTTAGATGTTGCAGGGCAGAGTTCTCTATAGGGAATCCGAACAGATTGGAATCATGGGTACAAGTCTTAGCTAAATTATGAAGGATTTCATAAAGAGAGAGGCAAAGATACCAAAATAAAATGTCTAGGATCACAATTTACAAGTATTTCAGATGAAAATGGTATAATTAACCTTTGACATTTTTCTTCTAAGAATAGTCTTACAATAGTATTATTTAATCTTGTGAATAAGTAATACTGCATAATCTATGTCCAGGGAATTTCAAAGCACCTGAAAGGAAATTTATAAGAAAATTTTATAAGATGTACAACCTGTGTTGATAAATAATAACATTCTTATAAAGACTTTAAGTATATCATAAAATATATTACAGGATTATGTATTATAATTTCCTGCTTTTTCACTGAACATAATATTTCTCAGTAAAACATATTTTGGATAATTTGCATTTGTCATCCTTTATCTAGTTGTAAAAACTTAAAGTTTACGTTTCACATGTTTCAATGTCATGAATGATTTGACGGGTCAAAATAGAACATACATTTCTGTACATATTTCTCTATATAAATTTCTGATTATTCCTTGGGAAAGATTCTGCTCAGGGGAATTATTGGTTCAAGTATTTTAATATTTTAAAGCTCTTGATAATATACTGTAATATTATTTGACAGAATGTTGGTATCATTTTGTGTTTCTGACATACACAAGAATGCCTTTCTTGCAAATTCAACAGGACTGAGAGTTTTCTTGAGACTTTTTTTTTTATGTACTGGGAATTGAACTCAGGACCTTGTGCTTGCCAGGCAGGCACTTGTGCCACTGAGCTATTTCCCCAGCCCTGAGAGTTTTCTAATCATTCTTTCACAAATGTACAAAGCTAATCATACGGTTTATCTCAATTTTGCCGTTCCTCTCTTTGATTCTGTTTCTTCATCAGGAAAAAGTTCATAGCTTGAACTCTTTCCCTCTCTATACAACTACTCTTAAATCCTTCATTGCTGTAAAGATCCATCCCTAGTATCTCCCAACAAGTGATTTATTCCCAAAAAACTGATCTCTGATTTGTTGTTTCCATTTCTCTCTTAACTGGAAATTTGTTGTCAGGACTCACTGTTACAAGGCTTGAGAAACAAGTGTGTAAAACAATCATTCCTGTACACGTACACAAGCCATGTTTTATGTAAGACCCTAAGTGTCCAATCTCCACCCAGAGGCAATCTCCACCCTCAAGTCAGAACTCTAATGTTCCCGTCTGGCCCAAAAACAAAAGCCTGACCTCATCATGAAAACTTCCAGTCAATGATTAATTTCTATCTGATTTCCTTTATTTAAGCATCTTTTCAGGTCTTTTGAGGTAACTATGGCAATGGACACCTAGAAGGGAGAAAAGATCTTTGTTATTAATTTCTACATGCAGAGATGGGTCAGGTGTTTAGTTGTGTTATTATGCAAATCCCCAAACACGGCACTGGATAACCTGCTGGGAATGTTCATGCCAGGAACAAAATACCCTTTTAAAGAACTGTACTTTGAGGTTAACTTTATGTTAAAATTTAAAGGCATAGTACTCTTTGAAAATGAGCAAATTTGCTTTGCTTGTTGTTAAGAAAATGACAAGTTTTCATTGATTAGAATGGAAGTATGTGCAATACATTTAGTGGTAGTTCCAAATGGGAGTGTTTTTAAAAGCTTAATTTGGTTTGTTCACTCATCAGAAAAAGTAGTGTTTTCTAGTAAACTTTTAAATGTCCTCTGTAGATAAATGTTTTCTGAAGATTTTCTTTTCTACCTGTTCTTTGCAATAATAAAGAGATTCTTTCAACTTTGAAGTCAGTGCTCTTTTGAAAGGACTTGAAGACTGGATATTTATTCCAAACATAAACCTCTCCAAGAGTGATGGAATAAGATTTAAGATACCATCAACGATGAAAGGAAAAGTCATATGTTTATGATTTACAGCTAGGATGGGTGATTTGGGTTGATATTCAAACTTCTATCTTACAGTGGAAGATAAATGATTACATTCTAGTTATTCTATTGTAGATCAAACAGCTAGCCAAAGTTCAAATTGGATCATTTCTAGATTTTTTTCCAAAGAATTTCTTCACATTTTCCCTACATGGACATGTTTCACCATTAAAATAATGGCTTATGTAGTAATTTTCAAATTAAATTAGTACTTTATGAAGTTTGTTTATTGCTCCATGGAAATCTTATATTCTGCCTTTCAGATGACACCAGTTTAAAGAATTATGGCTCCATGACCTGGTAATCAACTAACCAGTTTCTCACAAAACAATGGCGTAGGGGTAGAAAAGACTTTTCTGAATATTTTAGTTCCAAAGTTGCCATGGCAACAAGATACATTGGCTTTATTAACATAATCTTTTCATTTTTCTCAGTACTTTTCCTCTCTAGAAAGGATTCTTCTTTGATATGATCACAATTAAACAATAGATTCTGAAATTGAACTGGCATTTATAGAAGTTGGTAACAATGTAAAACAATTTTACTTATCTGAAAAGCACACTGCTTTAAAGAACATTTATAGATAACTTTTCAAGGTTTGTCACTTCTTATTAGGGCCAATAACCGCTCAAGTTTTGCTTTCTCAGGGTATAACATCATAGGAATTTTCCACTAAATCATTCTTTTTCAATGATGGTCATGGTCCATTTTCATTTTTATCTCACTTCTTTGTCAGTGTTGCTGTTTTGTAATTTTTCTGTGTTTATTCAAGAACATACACATAAACATGCTATGTGACACAATTATAATACCTAAGTACTTTGACATTGCTATTGGGTCACAATATTTATAATTAGTCTAAAATATTTTTCCAAGCTCCTACAGTGTACAAAATACAATGTTAGATAATGTTGAGAACACAAAATAATATGCTCAGCACTTAAGGCAATTTTTAATATCTTGTTTAAAGTATAATTTATTTTAGCATGTTCTCAAGTAGGAATTTTTAACCTATGTAGCAAAAACATTGAAATTTTTTTATTTTTGTGTGTAATTCATATATGCTACCTAGAAAAATTCAGGAGAGAATTTGAAAAGAAAAAAGATTCATTATGTTCCATTGGTATAGGTGTTGCTAAAGTGGAATACTGGGCATTGGTTAATCCAATACATTAGTTTGATAGTTAATTTAAGGCTTATAAAATTAATAATAGCTAATCTAGTGTGCATTCTGGTCCCTCTATTTATGTTTTCTTTTTTTATTTTCTTCTCCGTTTATATTTTGACATTAAGGTTTAAAGTTTAAACCATGGAATTATATATATTTTACATTGTTATCTTAAAATCAAAATAATTTGACTGTTGCTTCAAAATATTAATTTCTATAATAATATATATAATGCTACATCAGAACAAAAGGGAAGATAAACTAGATTGTCATTTTCTCTTATAAGTAAAGAAATGTTATTAGTGTTTGTGATCGTAGTAATTTCTCAGGGACAAAGGCAAGCTATTGAGGCAATACATGATTATTGGGAAAATAGCAGAATGCTAAACTGATGAAATAATAAAAAACTATGAAGTGGCTTTGAAAAATCACAGAGCCTCTCAGAGATACTATGTAATTGAAAGCATTTTCCAATTTCAGTATTACAGTATATATGAAAGAGATCCATGAAAGTTATCTATTTTGAATGATATCTCAAGGAAAAGTGCATACAGAATCAGAGTTTATTCCAGTGGAACATTTTAGTGTAAACTATCTATAGGACAAACTGCACCATACCCTTCTTCCTCAATAAGAATCTCAGAAATATGCCTAAAAAGTCCAAGAAATTCTAGGGAAAGCATCTGTAGAGCTAAAGATTTTTCACAGGATATAGAAACATAAGTGAGCTGTCAAATATAACCATCTCATATTTTACATTTTTAAGTTTTCACGATGATCAAATTGTGGGTTCTAGACAATAGGGACATCGGAAAATATAGTAGAGCCATACATGTGCAGGTGATCAGCTTTAACGTTACAGTGAAAGATCTACATTCCATGATGTACTCATACTTATTAACATCTTGCCTGGTTGCTAAAATAGTAAATTGCTCTACTGTGTAGTTTTATTAATTAAGTGGACTTATAAATAATTGTCAAGCTTATACTTTGAAAAAGTTGACTAATCACTATGAAATGCGAAATAACTTTAAGCCAACTACAGAAACTGCTTTCTGCTCAAAGTATGAGCTGTTAGAATGTCTTTATGAGTGTAGATTTTAGCAAGCAAATTTTCCTTTTTATTCTTGAATGATATTATTTTCACAAATTTGTCTGTCAGAGGCATAAAAGTATTGTATGAGCACTGCAAGCTCTCAAGACTACTGGTGTTACATACCTCATTTATGAGTAGAACTTTAAGCTATGGAGACTGATATGAAGGACATAGAAATGACTACATATTACCTAAAATCTTTTTTCTTTGGTCCCTAAAATCTTCTAAGCTAGCTTTCCACAATCTTCCAAAATTTCAACATTTGAAAGTCATTTGTGCGGCTTTCAGCAGAGAAAGGTATCTAAATGTTGTCCATATTAATAGTTTGACTCATTTCATATTTCAAGGAAGAATATGGGAAAGCAATAGATGTAGTCAAACGGTTAATAAAGTCTTTGAGATACTTAATGTGACCCCGCACTACCGAAACCTCTGAAGGCATTGCTTTATTACAGTAGAATAAAGTAATTGATGTTTATACAGATGGGCCTGAATGAGCAACATAAAATGATAGGTCCTATTTTGTGTATTATGTTTCATAATGAAATATGTAAAATACAATTTAAAAATGAATTGAAATAGCATGATTTAAAAGACAAGTTAAATAACATTGGGAGGAGAACTGTGGGTATATGAACTGTAATTATTGCTTGATATTGTTAGACAAGTATAATACTACCCGTGTATATAAATACTGAAGTACACAAGCATTATATCTAGAGAGAGGGAACTCAGTACAAGGATATAAAAAAAATGAGAAGGATTATGAAACATCTTGTTGCTTCACAAAAACCAGAAAATACACGTCAGACGTTTTGATTAATGCTGTTTATTTTATGAATTTTCCTTCTTTAAGGGAAGATTGTTTCTAGTAGCTTCTTTTCCAAATGAAGTATATAAATTCTTCCTTCCCTTCTACCTTGTAGAGGATGCTTACCATCTATTTATTTTTTATAAGCAGTCTTTTATAAATTAGTAGGTAATGTTCCTAATGGAACTGCAGATAATGAACAGATAATGGCCTTCAAATGAAATATACATGTCAAACCTTACTAAAATAATGAGAGAAAATGAAGTAGTAGACAAAAGAAATAGTGTTTATTTTCTAAATGTTAGATCATTACAGTTATTCAGTCACAACCTTTAATTTCATTAATGCCAATCTTATTACACCAAAGTAGTCCCTCTTTTAAAAACTGAAATAATTGGAATGACCCAGCAAACCAGTGTTCACAGTGGGAGATACGTACAAAGTCTGTACCTGAGATTTAGTCTGTGCTTTAGCTTTCAAAAATCTTGGGGAAAACACTAAGCCATATAATTTAGAAATATAATAGACATAAGATTCTTACAGAAGTACACTATTAAAAAAAGCATGATTTTTATGTTTTCTTTTTCTGAACAACTGTGACTCTTTGGTTGTTTAGCTTCCATTGCTTTAAAGTGACCTAAGAAAATCATGTGTTTAATAATTCAATGATGAACTAATTAGTGAAGAGCAGTTTGATCATTTGACTAGAATGGAAAGTGACTTTAGGTGATATTTTTAATGAACTGGTCCATATTTTTATATAACCGAACCTATTAACAAATGGATATTTAATATACCATCCTTATTCTAGTAAATAAGTCAGGTTTCAATCAAATGATCCATTTTAATGTTTTTTTTCACTAATAGGCTTCCAACTATTACCTAAGTTCTGTTAAATTGCTCTCCTAGAAATAAAGCAGATAGAATTTTAAAAATATCTGGAACTATTCATTTAGTAGTGGAAATATTATGTCAAATATTTGAATAAGTAATGTGACTTAAATTATACCCTTTTAAATGGCTATAAATGAGAAAGAAACTATGAATAAAATTATGATTATAGAATTTAAGAAAGGTCAGGGCAGAGTGTACCACAAGCAGATACAGAAAATGAACTCTAAATATTTTCAAAGACACATTTCATATCTGTCAGCCTCATTTGACACTTTCATATGCTTGGTTGTTATGCTGAGCTAAAGAAGGGAAGCTTCCCGAGCACTCATATGCTCCTTATCAGCATGTATCCTGTTAGTGTTCTTTTATTGTCTGTACTCAGGATAGTCAATGTACCCATCTTTAGAAGAGCTCACTGACCCACAATATTCCTCGTGATGAGACATTGAAGACAAAACTAACAAAAATTTTTTGGAAACCTAATTTATGATTGCACTGTCTTGGGTTGAGGATGGTTTATGTAGCCTTCAAAGTAGAAACTTTTTGGGTGTGTTTACCTAGAAAGAGCAAAGCAAAATTTCTGGGAATATTCTGCTAGTGTTCATTATAACATGAACACATGGTAGTGTTCTCTCCTGTAACTTGTACATTCTGGTGATCTTCATCCCCAGGTACATTCCTTTCCAGCTATAAAATGACCAGCACACAGCAGCTGTTGAGTCACAATTGCGCATCACTAAGCGGTACTACATCTTTAAAACTGAAGGTTAAGTGTAGAAGTAGCCAGGCGTGGTGGTGCACACCTTTAATCCCAGCGCTCGGGAGGCTGAGGCAGGAGGATCGTTGGGAGTTTGAGACCAGCCTGGGCTACAAAGTGAGCTCAAGGCCAGCCTGAACTGTATAGCAAGACCCTGTCTCAAAAAGACCAAAAAAAAAAAAAAAAAAAAAAAAAGTTAAAAAAAAAATCGGGGGGCTGGAGATTTAGCTCAGCAGCACAGCACCTGTCTTGCAAGCACAATATTGTGAGTTCGATTCCAGGTAGTGGAAAAACAAACAAACAAACAAAAAAATTGTAAAAGTCAACAAGCATACATTCTAGCAGAAAGTAGCAGTAGCAGCTTTGCAAATGGAAGAGATGATGAAATGAAAAGAGTATTTTCTGCTTGTTTATTCCTCAATTCACCAAATAATTATAGCAAGCTTCCCCACAGCTAGGCTCTGTGTTAGTACCAGGGTTAAAAAGGAGAAAGTACCAGGTGAGGCAATTTTCTTCATGAAGCCTACATAGGGAAGATCTTTATCATCATCCACTGTTGATTAATCTCTTTCCCAGATTCTTCATTTGTGTGCCTGAGAAGGTACCAGCAGTTACGCTGTTCATGTCTGTATTCTTTTTAGTACTTTGTCTCTGATAATGCTCTCTAATTTTATTTCTAATGTAGATGGAAAGTTTACTCATCTTACAGGGCTTCTTAAGTTGCATCTCAGATTTATTTTTGATCTTGTTTATTTCTATCAGTGCATAATTAGGATATACAATGTTTATATTTGTTGTAGGGGAGCTGGTACATGTGCATAACACATCTTAATTCTATTATTATCCCTTCTTTCCTCTTCCTCCCCTCTTGTTTATCTCTTGATCTCCTTCACCTTTGAGAAAAATCTATAGTCCTACTTCCTTTTATCTATCCTTTATTTATATTTTGGTTTTCTCATAGAAGAGAAACCAAGTGATATTTAAGGTTACGCGTCTGATGTATTTCACCTAACATTATGATGTCAAGGTGGACCCAGTGTCCTATAAATGACTCATTTAATATTTTTATGGAGGGCTAGTGATATAGTTTAGTGGCACATCAACTGCCTGGCAAACACAAGGTCCTGAGTTCAAATCCTGGTACCAAAAAATAACCAAACAACAACAACAAAAACATTTTTATGGCAAAATAGTACTCCATTGTGTCCAAACACCACATTTTCTTTATTATTTCATCTGTTGATGGATATATAGGCTGCTTCCAAGATGTAGCTATTATGATTTTTTTCTGCTATGAACATGGTTATGCATATGTCATTGAAGCATAATGTCTTTAACTTTTGGAGGAATATACCTACAAAAGGAATATTTGGGTCAAATGGTATTTGTATTTTTCAACTTTTTGAGGAATTTCCATGCTGATTCCCATGGTGGTTGTACAAGTTTACACCCCCACTAACAATGTAGAAGAATTCCTTTTTCCCAGGGTCTTTCCAACAATTGCTATTATTTGATTTCTTGATGATAGCCATTCTTTCTAAAGTTCAATCTCAGTGTTGTTTTACCTTGCATTTCTCTAATGGTCAGCAATGTTGAGCATTTCTTCATGTATTTAGTGACCATTTGCATTTCTTCTGTGAAGTATCTGTTGATTTGATTTGTCCACTTTTGGTTCTGTCTTTTACTTTGGGGGCATCTACACTGCCCTGTGCACAGGTACTCTTTGCCAACTGTAATATTAATATGACTTATGAGACAGGCTGTTAGAAGAATGGCCAAAATTTAGTTTCCTGGGGAGAAATCTGGAAAAGATGAACGCAGATGAGCTATCGAAATTTCTACTACTGTTATTATCTATGATTTTTGAACAAGTGGCCCATTAAAATACCACTTATATAACATAATGGTTTTTTTTAACAACACAAAAAGTTGAATGTGAAATGTGTAGAGTATGCTGGCAGTGGAGATATTTAGAAATAATTGTGATGAGTTTGTCCTGATAATAATATATATTAATATTTATACATTAATATTTTATTTACGTAAGATTAATCCACCAAACCCAAACTAGGAATTAGGCTCATTACAGAGAAAGAAGCAAATAATTCTTGCATACTACTTCTAATTCCATGCCCTTTAGAGGAGCTGAGGACCTAGAATCTGTACTCATTCTACTCAATGAGAGATCATGCTAAAGTCTTTACCATGATTCGGAGAATGAGCATCTCCAGAATTTCCTAGCTTGCCACAAGTCAATATATTGTAAAAAGACCACTTTAGAATGTGAAGAACAATGAGAAAAACACACTGCAGAGATGAGAAAGGTTTACTGTGATGCTCTACATGGGGTACCAATGTAGTCTTTGTACATGCAGGTGTCTTGGTGATAATGCACAATGTAGCCACTGATGGGTGACCTACAGACAGATCTGTGCTAATAATATTTCTTTCATCCTGCACATTTTATTCTGCTCTGAAACAACGTGAATATATTGGCTTTGAAGTTTTGCCTGCCTTTTTTGGATAGACCAAAATAGATGGTGTGTAAAAAATTAAGCAACTTTACACTATTCTGCCTTTTGGACCCAGACATTTATTTACTGTGAGTAGCATAGTATATCTGCTTTTTGTAATTATATGGGTTTTCCATGAGACACATATTTTCCTTCATAAGAAATTTATGCCTCCATTTAATATGTTATCCATCATCCCTTTAATATGCATATCACACCCGATTACTTAGAGCACATCCTACTAATTTTTCTTTCTTTAAACTAAACATATATCCCTGTCTCTTTTTCTGTGGTTCCTGTATTGAGCTCAGACCATGGGAAAGGCAAGAAGGATTAAAGCAGAAACACCAGTAAGCAAACAGGGTGATAGCTGACATGGTAGCTTGGGCCAAGGTGAAAATTGTAAGGATATTTAAAAATATTCATTATTTGGATAAAGTTTTGAGGGTAAATGTGACAAGTGAGTGTGCAGTGTTAGAGAAAGGGAGTTTTCAAGAATGATGTCTGTGATTATGACCTGAACAACTGGAGGAATATCATTGCTAGTATCAGATAGAAAGGGCTGGTACTTAGCTTGTTTTGGAGGAGAATATCATGTATTTATATTTGCATACATAACTTTTAGGAGTCTCAAATGGAAATGTCAATAAAGCAGATAAATAAAGGGCTCTGGAATTGGTGGAAGCAGCCCAGATGAAAGCTATGGATTTAAGAGTCATAGGTATGAAGGTGATATTTAAAATCTGGAAAAAGTGTAATTCGTGTAAATTGTGATTGTAGATAAAAAGGAAGAAAAATATCTAATTATTCCAAATTAGGGAGTTTATGTCAAAGAAAAATCTGGAAACTATATAAAATCACATAGGGAGTGACTTTAAATTCAACAAATAGTTTGTATGGTTCTTATGCTATTTTGTAAATGGATGTCTGTTTGTTAATATGTTTTCCTTCTTTCGTATTTAAAATAAATTAAAAAAATAAAAGCATGCCCAATTATGATATTGGAGTTATAAGGATGAGCTAACAGAGAGACTGAGAAAGAGCTGTATAGAAAGTGAGAGAGAAACTGTCCTATTAAATTTTTTTTTTTTTTTGATTTTTGGTTTTTCTCCGGTACCAGGAACCGAACTCACGACCTTGCGCTTGCCAGGCAGGCGCTTTTGCCGCTGAGCTAAATCCCCAGCCCCTAAATTTTTTTTAAAAGGAAAAAAATGGCTAGATAATGTGGATCATGTCTATATTCCCAACTACTTAGGAGGCTGAAGCAGAAGGATTACAAGTTAGAGGTATTACATTTTTGGTATTTTATCAAAAACTTGTCTTAAGAAAATAAACAATTTTGAAAGGGCTGAGTATATAGCTCAGTGGTAGCGTGCTTGCCCAGCAACCTTGAACACCTGCGCTTACTCCTCGGCACACACCAATGCAAAAGGGAGAAAATGAACCCTGTCACTGCTATTAATGGGTCAGGTAGATGATAACTAAGAAGAAATCAATACAATTATCAGAATGGAGATTATTTTAAACCATGCAAATAGAAGAAGATAAGTCTCTATTTCCAGATCATTTAATAGGGTGTTCTTCAACGGATAAATGATGTTAGTGAATATAGTTTGTAGATGGTGTAAATAAATCACTATACAAATTTATAAAGGTAACATTCACTGTTATAGTATGTTAATTAAAATCTATCTTTGCTAACTATTTGCAAAGTAGTTTCTTTCTCTGATTATTTTAGAAATGTCAGATGCATTTCAATGAAAATTATTTATTTCAATGTTAATGTCCATTTCTTTGTGATATTCTATTGTTTTTGGTCTCTGAAATGGACTGATGTACACCACCTAGAGAGGACAATATAGTTTGTTCCTACCTTATGTTATATAGATTCAAATATCAGACAATGTATAGCAGTGATATTCGAAGGTTACAGGAAGGTTGATGCTATTTAGGCAGATGGTGGATTGCAAATTCAACATGTTGTCACAAAAGTGAATACATGAATGAACATTGATATTGCAAATAGGAAAAAATGAAATAGAGCTATCCTTTCTAAATATATACACAAATTTATTAGTAATAGCTCTCTCATAGTAAAAGTAGTTATTCCTCACAAAACACTGATTATTATGTTCTCACCTATTTTCAATTATATTCAGTGTATCTTTAGCAGTTGTTTTGATGCCATGTTTCTCGGCAACGTGGTTTAAACATTTAAAAAAATTTGCTGTATTACAGTATAATTTCTCATTTATAGTTGTACTATATAGCCATCCTTTTGTCTCTAATATCAGATTTCCTGGTGCTTATTGCTCCTAGTTGAAAAGAATGTAGTTTACATAAACACATTGTATTTAGTTGTATTCCCTTTGATTACCTTTCCCCCATATTTTTCTAATATTACTTTATAGCCCAAGTCATCTATATCAAGTACTAGGATAACTTCCTTTATTCAAAAACATACTCTAGTCAATGCAATGAAGTTTCTTAATGGAAAGATGATCTTTTAAAATCTACTGTAAAACTAGCTATATCTCAGAGATTAAAATGCTTCCTGTGCTATTTTAAGAAATGCCTTAAATTTTGACATGTTCCCTATTAGAAAACATGATTTGTTTTCTAAAGCAGTTCCCCAGGATGTGCATCAGGAATCCTGGTGTACATGAGATGACTGTCAGGTGAACAGCTGCCCTCCAAATGCAACCAGTTAAATAGCATCGTAGTTTGAAGCTGTCACTCAAAAACACTGCAGCTCACCTAAAGAAATGATTGAAGACTTACACAATAAACACTTTTTAAATGAGAGTCATGCAGGAAGCTTTCATAATTTCAGGAGCTCATTAGATGACAACTAAGTAATTATTTATGAAAGATCTTTTTAACGTGGAGATTCCTCAAAATATATTTTCAAGCAGCAAAGAGGACAGCAGCTGCCTAGAACTGTGTTGTGGATGGAGTAAGTCTATCCAGTCAATACCAATGAAGTGAGTAGGCTGTATTTTATAATCTTTCAGTTTTTAAATGAACTTTTATTTAGCAAGTATGTTCACTGCTCTGGCATCAGAACATTAGTCTGATTTGTTATAAGCCAGGTAAAATATTTTCATGACTGTTGGCAGTATTTCTGCTACTCACCACAGGGTGGTCACAAATACACAATACAACATGAATATTACTTTTATTTTCCTGTTTTCATAAATAATATGTATCCATGCATACATACAAAAACCTTTGTGTATACACCTATGCAAAACTCATGCATGTGTATTTATATATGACCAACGTATACATAGTCTAATATTCTCATTATTGAGCGCTAAATATTATTACTCAATGTTTAATACACATTATTATGAACTTTATAGGCTTCTGATATTAAGATTATCTAAAAAGTTTCATTAAGTTAAGCAAATGTATAAGTCAATACATTTTTATATTTCTAAGATCATATTGTAATACATTTCTATATCTAGCATGCTCTAAAAGGAAATATGCAAAGATAAACTTTATTTATTTATTTATTTATTTTTAAAATTTTTTTGGCTTTTTCTCCAGTACCGGGAACCGAACTCATGACCTTGCCCTTGCCAGGCAGGCGCTTTGCCGCTGAGCTAAATCCCCAGCCCCCAAAGATAAACTTTAAAAACATGTATCCTTCGCATTGAACAAAAAAAATTCCAAATTTGTTCACAACATATGAAGCAAGTTAAATGTAAAAGGAAATAAGTATATTTTCTGTTTAGTCCATAGCATGTTACATGTTATACGGTTTAATATATTTTTCTATTATCAGTGTTCTCTTAATTAAATTTTGCTGGGCTAAACATGTATATACATTGAGCATGTATTTTTTGAACTCCTTTTACATTCTGGTCACATGTGTACACATAGATGAAATGTGACATCTAGAACTGTAGAACAATGGTAGAATTTACTGTAAACACATTTTTGCATGAATAATTAATCCCCATTGGGAATATGCTGCTTTGGAGGTATACAGAGCTCCCTCAGTCTGAGCAAAGAGTGGACTTCATGCTAGAAATGCTGTCTACTTGCTGAGAAGTAAAAGAAGCTCTTCCTCCTCTCAGGAATTCCTTCAGATCGTACTCTACTTCCTGCTGGACCTGCCACTGTAACCTCCTACATCATCTGCTCTGTACTAACAACTATGCTGAATCTCAGGGTAAACACACTTCAACCAGTGACTCAGTTTTAGAGGTGTGTAATAGCTGGAGTAGACTGAGCAACATCATAGAAATGTCTGAGAGCTTATCTTTAATTTGCTGCACATAGAATGATGGGTTAGAGTCGAATAAGTGTAATGCAGGAAGACCCATTAAAAGAATCACCTTAGTGCTTTAAGAAAAAGGTTATGTAGCTTGGGTGAAGTGGATTGTGCAGATGGAGAGAATTGGATGGTGTGGGAAATCAAGTGTTGCAAACTTGCCCTGGATGAAACCTAAATTGTGATCCTCCTGGGTCAGGCTCCCAGACAGGGAAGCACAGATAGGCACTATGATGCCTAGTTTCATTTGACCTCTTTGAGACTGAATGAGTAGGAAAGTGAACAGATAGGACACATAGAGATGACCCCTAAACTCTGGCATGAGTGACCAGCTGAATGCTCATGCGTTTTAGCAATACAGGAATACTACAACAGCAATAGGCAAACAGAGGATCATGTGGAGCTCAACACTGGACATGTGGTATTTGAGGTATCTTCAGAGCATTAAACTGGGTGGATATATCACAGTGAGTGTATTTATGTGAGCTAATTAGTATAAGTTATTGGTCTTTGGATTACATATGGTAAATAAAGTCCTATGAGTAAATAAGTTCATGTGAGGAATATGTGGTTAAAAATAGAAAGATTAGATTCGGGCACTGACTCTCAAACTCTGGAACACCTGAGTGCCCATTACAAATTTATAAAACCTTATCTCAGGAAGCCTAGAATACGGAGTTGGTTATGACTAGCAACTCCTCTGACTGGGAGTAAACATACAATGTTTTTTACTAAAATCATCTTTAATTGACAAGGATCAGAATCAAAGAAGCTAGTTGGACATATTAAATAACTAGGTAATCTGGTCATAAGGACTTATTTTTACTTCTAATATCATTAATACTAGTAATGAATATTGATTATTCAGTGTCTCCACTCTGCCAAGTATTGTGTTTCAAGATATTAACAGGCAGTACAGATGGTGATTAAGAGGGTAGGCTCTGAGGTCTGGTAATCTAATTTTGAATTTGGAACTTTTAAAATGAGTATTTTTTTCTATTCTTTTCTGAGCAGCATGCAAAGCTATTATACTTATTTTAGCAGGACCTATGTTATAGTATTTTTGTATTAAAGTATTATAGTATTAAATAAGTATAATATTAAATAATTATAATAAATAATTATAGTATGAAATAAGAGTATGTAGGTAAAGCCCTTAAAATCCTGTCAATTAGATGATAATTCCTCAGTGATACATATGATTATATTATCTCATTTAATCCTCAAAATAAACATTATCAGTAAAGCCATTGTTAGTTTAATTTTATAGATAACAAAAATTAAACTCATAACTACAGTACTTTGTTCAGTGTTTTACTGGAAGCAACGAAGCCAGGATTTGAACCTCATTCTCTATAAACCCGAAGTTTGAGTTTTCCCAATAGAACCATATTTGCCAGTTTTCCCATTGGTGGGCCAAACTTCCTCATATACAGAATTTAAATTTATTTGGCATGTGGTTTCAGATGTTTTAGTCCATGGCTATCTGGTGACAAACAGAAATATCAGTGCAGAAGGGCGTGGTGGAGCAGTGCTGCTGACTTGGTGGCCCCAGGGAAGCAGAAGACAGGGCCAGAGCACCAGAGAGAGACATGTTCTCCAAAGGCAGCTGCCACTGACCCTCCGCCAGCTGGGCCCAACCCTCTAACAGCCCATTCACCCACCAGCATCAGAGACCCATAACCCACTGATGAGCAGAAAGCCCCATGATCTAATCACTGCCTCAGCAGTCTTTTAATACAGTGAGGATGACAATTAGGATTACCTTGCACAAGAATCAAAATAACTGAATTTATTACCTTATCAAACACTCCCTCTTCTCTTGAAAATACTTCGATGGAACAGCCAATGTTGTTATTGGAATTTCACTGTTCCTAGGCTGCCAAAGCACACTGATCTGTGATAACACAGATAGGCTATTCTAACATACCCTACTCAGTTCCAATCAAGCTTCACTTGCTTAAGTTTTTTTATGTTTTAAAGATGAGTTTATATACCTTTATGGTGATTTAAGTTGACATGTGCTGCATTAGGCACTTTGTGATGACCATCTTCATGTTCTTGATGGAATACACAGTGGAGAATCCCAAGTATCGACAATAACAATCTTTTGGTAAAACTAATCTGCACTTGTCCCTACTTCAAGCTCTGGAGCCCTAGCTTCAATATCATCATTGCTATTAAATATTTATCATGTTCCTATTGTGTACATCCCTTACTAAAGAGAAATGATGCAGGGAAATGAAAATAAAACAAAAATATGTTTCTGTAAATAATTAGCATTTTAAATGTTTTCATTGATCTCCTTCCTGATTATTTTTAAAACCCTAAGTAGTTTGAAAGTTCACTTGCTATTTTAAGTTTTGTTTTTCTTCCTATATGGTTGCAGTGCATAATGGTTGCATTCATTGCAGGGAGTTGGTCATTCACCTAACACGTCTTCATTCTTTCCTTCATCCCCTTTGCTTTCCCCTTCCTCCCTTCCCACCATCTCTTGGTCTCCTGTCCTTCTTTTTTTTGCCTTCTTAAAAAAATTATTTAGGGATAAAAGAAGGAAAACATATTAACAAACACAGATCCATATACAAAATAGCATAAGAACAATACAAGCAATATCCTTTCTTTTTTTTTTTGTTTTTTTGTTTTTTTTCCAGTACCGGGAATCGAACTCATGACCTTGCACTTGCCAGGCAGGCACTGTGCCGCTGAGCTAAATCCCCAGCCCTGAATATCCTTTCCTTTTGCAAAAGATTTATCTCCCTGTTTCCTATTATCTTTTTTTTGTGGTCATTATGTATATTTTGGATTTCACATATAATAGAAATCATATGATACTTAAGCTTGTGTGTCTGATTTATTTCACATACCATGAAACCCTGATTTTATTTTATTTTTTTTTCTGGTACTGGGAACTGAAGTCATGACCTTGTGCTTGCCAAGCAGGCGCTGTGCCGCTGAGCTATATCTCCAGCCCCCCAATTTTATTTTAAATTCATGTTATAATTATCATCCCTAAGAGTTCCACAATCTATTACTTATAATATAAGGTAAATACCTAACACTGTTTACCTCTAACAGTTTCTTTAGCATAGTTGATATTAAATAAATATCAGATGATATATATTTTTATATTTACAGTGGAGCTCTAAAACATAATAAACTGATACCCTACAAATTTATTAAATGGATTAACATTCACAAACATTTTAAGAAGTATTGTTTATTATTTAATTTTAAAGAGTAAAAAAAACAATAAAGAACAATGAGTTTTACTGAAGTAAATTGTAATGCCCTTTTTGGTATCTATATAGTGGGAGAATCCTCACTTTCAGGCAGGAAATAATTGATTCCAGCGGTGTTCTGGATGGTGTTCTGGTTCTGTCACTCCATCTTTCTAGGCTTTATTTCTTCATCCAGAAAGCACACTGATTATACTAAATCAGTTTTGAGACCTGATCCATTTCCATAATTTGGTGTTATGCTAAATGCTTTGAAAGAAAATAATTCCCTACAGCAAATTTCTAGTAAAGCATTAAGATGACTTTGGCAGAATCCATCTTTCATAAATCTTTTCTTTCATGTGAACATTTTATGTCTTAATGTATAATCATTATCACTTGATGAGTTAGAAGACTTCACAAATTCCACAGGAGATCTCGAAATAGACAGTATCACATTAGAATCGCAGCAGGGCTGATGGAGAATATGGATTTAACCCTGGGGAGCCTCATCTTTTCAAAGCGTATTGTAAATGTACAACTCCTCAAACACTACACAGTTTCTTGTTTTTAAATCTACACACAACTGTGGTTAAAAGTAATCTGCTCTTACCTGAGTAGCTTTCTTTGTATGTTATTTGTTCCTAATAGTATGAATGCAGCTGAAGTATAAATCAACAAGTTTTCCAACTCACTTTTATCTTTATGATTTTTATGATTACATCATAACATTTAGTAGATTAAACAACTAATTTACATAAAGGTGGCTCTTTTTTCCCCTTGTATATTATAGAACTTTATTTGCAATTGGGATGCAAACCTGTAAGGAAGGAATAAAGGCCAAAATTGAAAAGTTTGTTTTCAGGATACTTTCACGTCTCTTTTTCATTGTTCCCTACACACTCACCTTGCGAACCATAAGACATGGGCTTATTCATTTCTTTGAGTTGGTGTTAATACTCCGTCCTGGACCCACCTCTTCATCTATACATAGTTTCTGAAAATCTTTACTCCAGGCTGCCCATGATTTATAACAGGTGCATTAAACAATCTAGTTAGCTTGTTAATTCAGTCATCCAATTAATAAGTTTATGATCCTAGTGAAATACCCTGATGGGTGCTGACATTCAACAGGAATCAAAGCCACTAAGCTCCATCCATTTATTGGCTAATGTTCAAGATAGGATATTGAGGAACGAATGGATAACAGTATAATTTATTTATTCAGGCTAAATGCTATGGAGGAGGGAATCATGAATTTCATTTTATGTGGGGGGGTTCACTGGGGAAAGAATGTGAAAGATGAGTAGCAGTTTGCTGAAACTGAGGAATGGGTAGAGCTGAGAAAGAGAGAAACCTGAGGGGAAGCCAACATGAAGAGAACCTAGTGAGCAGTCACACAGCAGGCTTGATGTGCGGCTGCAAATGGAAGAAGGAGCCAGATCGTTTCATGAGCGGTAAAACCAAATCTGAAGTATATGGAAGCAATTTCAATTCTGGGAATATTTTAAGCCTGAGATTAGCATAGCAAATTTATGTTTAAAAGCAAATGATTAGGCTCATTATTGCATGATGGAAAAGAAAGATTGTATAGAGCCAGATTTGCAACATTACAGCATAGTCCACGAAAGAGATGAGGGTCGTTTAGACTGAACTGGAGGCTAGGCCAGAGTAAAGGGATTTAAGTTTCAGAAATATATTATTGAGTCAAAGTGGACAAGACTAGATGTGAAGGGATATAGGTGAAGTAGGAATCTGTTTCTGATGTGACAGAGAGTATGTTTTCAGGTGTAGCTGGAATAGAGTTGCCATTTGTTAAAATGGGGGAGAAACCTAGAAACAGTGGACTTGGGGACTTGTAAAGCTCAAAAAGTCAGTTTGGACCTGGTTGACTTTGAGAGGACTATAGCATGTCCATTTAGAGCCATTCAGCAGGCAGTGAGAACTAGATCTTTCTCCCACCTCTCTATTCTGGGCTCTGGGTATGTGCATCTAAGAGTCGTAATCATAGAGACAGCAAAAATGTGGGGCTAGACAGCTTCACTTAGAGAAGGAACACGAAGTCCAGGAGTGCCCACCTATGACAGTGCACTGGAGAGGCTAGAGAGAGGAGCTGAAAGCTGCCAAGGAAACTGAAAGGAGAAACTAGAGGAACACCAGGGAGTCAGAGGAAAGTGTTGAAGGAATCACATCATTTAATATAAGAAATTCAAGTAAGAGGAAGCAGTTTGCAGTTCCCTAAGGCATAGAAGCCTTTCCCCAGTTATCATACACAAAAACTGTTTAAGTTATGTTAGTAATATGAAACATCACTGAGGAAGCTTGTGAGTTACTTTTCATTTATATGTATGTCTTGGCACCCTTCAAGTAATGTTATTGGTAGATGACAACTTCATTTTTAGAGAAAAGTATAAGGTATTAACGTTAACAGTTGACAAGATCAGATGTGGGAGAATTTCACTTAGTGGAAATTTTTATAAACTGGGAAATTCAGTTGGATAAGAGAATTGCAATAATGTCTATACTTTTTCTATGAAGTTGACTTTAATTATAGTAATAACATCAATAACTTTTATTATAATAACCATATTTCTACTAAAATGTTTTGACTATCAGCCCAATATTTGGCACTGTCTTTGGAATAAAGCAAATACGACTTTATTTTCATGCAGAGCTGACAATTTCTAAGAGTTTAACACATTCACAATGGGGGTGGGTCTTGTGTGACTGTCCCAGGCTGCCTGCTAGAGCAGTTGTGCATGTACCGCCGGGTGCTCCAGCCAGCATCAATGTGTTAAAAACTATTCTTATGGAAGTTCTCTAGAACTGTATATTAAAGAAACTATTTATACAAAAATGATAGTTTTTTAGGTTTTAAAACTGAAATTACATCAAGGACCAGACCAAACTTTATTTCTTCAAGATAGAGGAAGGTGTAGCATTGTCTTAGTACTTGTGATGCTATAAGAGAATACCACATTAGGTGCTATAATCAATAGAAATTTATGTCTCACCATTCTGGAGTTTTGGAAGTCCAAAGTCAAGGTACCAGCATTTGGTGAGGTTCTTACTACTCCATCCTCAGGTAGTAGACGGTAACAGGGAAAGAGGAAGCAGAATAACTATCGAGACCAACACTACGAATTCTCTTTTTATAAGAGCCTTAACTTTACCCACAAGGAGAAGCTTCACTAGCAAGTCACAGCTTAAATCCCCACCAATTAACACATCACAAAGACAATTAGGAATGAATGCTGGAAGGAACATATTTAAGCCATAGCAGCCAGATAGATTCTATCTTCTCAGTGATCTGCATTACATAAATTCTTAATGCACTATAAGATCTTAAAGCCAACACTTCCTATATTTTGATCGTAACTTTTATCTCCTGGTTGTGACATACAGCCATTCCTTAAGATATACTTGCTAAGTAAGTGAATGAATAGATGAATATATTAGTACTATGTAGCTTTCTTTGTATGTTATTTGTTATATCATATGTGTGTATGCATTTTAAAATTATTATTGCATAGTCAGTACTTCCATGAGCCCAGGGGTTAATTGTGTCTTTGACAGTGTGTCTCAGTAACACATACAGTTCCTAATAGTATGAATGCAGCTGAAGTATAAATTAACAAGTTTTCCCATTCACTTTTATCTTCAATTGCATAAGTAATGAGAATTTTTAAAAATTTGCATAACTTCAATTACTATATTGATTGAGAGATTAGTGGATAGATTGACAATGGCTGATAAACAGAAAACAAATATAGGTCACAAGGCAAGTAGGAAATATCTTTTTTATAACAGGATCAGTAATAGCTAACATTTAGTATCATGCAAGGCTTTTTACCATATAATCTTCTCAATCGTGCTTTTGGTTAGTGTTACCACAAGTCTACAGTTGAAAAACCTAAATCATAAAGAGATTAAATCATCTGACAAAGCTGTATAACTGTTAAGTAACTGGACTGGGATTCAACCTCAGACACATTCTGGCTTCTACCATTCAGCTCACTACCACTAGGTAATATTGTTTTGTGGTAGTTTATGAACAATTGCCACTAGAAAATATTTTTGTCATCCATTTTTCCTAAAGAATTAATCCATGATAATAAGTCAGCTGTTTTGAAAAGGCTCTTACTCAGAAGTCATTTAAAATCATGTTTTCAAAATTTTCTCAAACTAATAAAATGCATGTTCATTCTTAATGATCAACTTATTTTTCCTTCCTTCCTTCATTAAAATACATTCTCATCTACCTGCAAAGTTCAAAAGATTAGCTTTTGTTTCTTTCCAGCCACAAAGTCTACTACTCTGTGGAGGTAAATATTTACCTCTAATGCAATCTGATTAAAGAGCAAATTGGAGAATCAAAGCTACAATTAGCTATATAGACACAACTGCTTAATTCAAAGAGCAGAGTAAATAAGTTGGAGTGGAATGGGCGAAAAGTGCTGCATTTGATGAGCCTCATTAGTGTAGGATTGGTGCTCTCCCCCTTCCCACCTGCAATGCCTGTGTTTCATTTCCTTCAGAGTCTACTTTTGTAAGAAAGAATTGTGACATTTTTATTTGCAAGATGTGGGCAGACATTTTTTGGTAGAAATTTTGAATCGTTTACATAGTCTGATTTTTTTTCAGCAACAAGTTTCAAGGAAGTTCTTTCATAAATTAGTCTACTAAAAAGAAGCAAAAAATGTTTTCAATATTTTATACTAATTCAATGTGTTACTTCTACTGGCACTTTTATTTTTAAGTAAAATCTATCACTTTAAAGTGTGAACTAGACTCAAGCATGTGTAAGCTTTCATATTATACTTTTTCTAAACAAAATATTATCCTTGAATCGCTTAAATTTAAGAAATATTTATTCAGCAGTTTCTACTGCCTGATACTCTTTGAGACAATAGCAATACAATGATGAACAAGAAAGACAATATCTCCACTTTTGTGGGACTTAAAATCGAATAAAGTGGTACATTGATAAATACTTTCTGGTAGTGTTACATACCATGGCAGACATAAAACCACACAATGTGACATAAAATATCTGAGGGAACTTGAAACACTGTATATAGTGCTCAGCAATATTTCTATATTTCTTTTTTTTTTGGTTTTTCTCCGGTACCAGGAACCAAACTCACGACCTTGCGCTTGCCAGGCAGGTGCTTTTGCCGCTGAGCTAAATCCCCAGCCCCCATTATTTCTATATTTCTAACGAGGTATTTCTTTAAGTATATAGAAGATAGCTAGGTATTTCTTTGAGTATACAGGAGCCAGAAGGGGAACAATTACATTGTCAGGCTTAAGTATTCACTGTCTTGAACTGTTTGAATTACATACACTTCTGTAAATATTTCTGAACAGCAACAACAAAAAAGTATTTCTTCCAGGGAAGCAGTGCATGTGGTATGAGTACTAATTTTTTTCCAGAGAAGCACTCACATTTCTTAATTACGCTCTTCATGAGTAGTCATGTATAGCCATTACTGAAGGCTCAGCAGAGCGTTGTTCTTCCAAAGCCTTGGAGAACAATAATGCTGACAGTTCAGGGCCTCCGTGTCCAGCATACTTTCCCTCTCTCTTCATTACCCCAGCTAATTACTCTGGCCAGCGGTTATTGTGTAGCTCCTCTCCCTTCCCACAACCCTTTCAACCTACTACTGTCAGTGAAATTTATAGTAACAGCATAATATCCTCTCCTTGCCATGCTTTTCTACCAGTTATTTAAGGGTAACATTTCCTTTTATTATACATAGCTTTTGAATCTCTTTAATGAGTGATATCTAAGCTCTGGACCAGAGGTAGTGAAACTACAGCACAAATGTTGTTTTTCTTTTAAGGCAAACAGTACTAATGTATGAAGTTTTTTTTTTAAACTAAAATCTCGGTATTCAGGTTCATTGCAGTGTTGCCACTTTGTGATAAGCAAGTGGATTTGGGGTTGTAGTTTGAGCACTCCTCTCTAAAAGATTCACCATCACAGCTCTAGACTAATGGAAACACTACAATGCCACATTTTCTGAAAATAAAATTGTTTTCCCAGAAATTCTGAGTTTATAATGAAATAGAATATAATATTTTTAATGTCAAGTTACTATGCCAAAGGAGATAGTTTGAGTACCTGCCTATGTAATGCCAGTGTATTTATTCAATTCACTTGAAAAAAAAGATGAACAGCTTGGCATCATGAAATTAAAAGACTGATATACTGCTTAAATTTATTTTTATTTATGTATTTTATTACCAGTTAGGTTAACATGATATGTAGATAGTTTTAAACTTGATGACCTGAAACTATGCCATTTTTTTTAAATAAAGGTTCTTCAAAACATTTAAAAGAAAAATAAATTGCTTATGTGAGGAACTTACTCTTTGATGAAGCTCTTATGTTCTATAGCAAGAGTCTGAGCCTAATTTTGTCATCATCCAAAACAATAGAGAAAATTGTTATTTTATTTTCTTCTTGAAAATGTTTTCATCTAAACATCATTGGATGATTACAATGCAGTGGTCATTTTACCTATTTTAAACTGTATAATGTTTATCACAATTCTGCTTTGGAGACTGATATCATTCATATTTTTCACTAGAGAAAAATTGAGGCTTAGAAAGATTAACTAATTTGGATTGGGCCATGTGGGACTACAGTAAATGGTAGATGAAATTTGCTCCTAAGTCTGTTCAAAATCAGAGCTTGGGCAACTAATCTTCACATATCGCTTGTTACTTGTTAGGAGTGAGGCAGAGCTAAGACAGTTAGACTCATGTTCATGTCTTAAATTGAAAGTGTCATAGATTTTATATGCTGGAATTGTCATCTCCATTCTGGTTGATGTTTTCTCTGCACCTACGTTGCTCTAGAACTAAGACACTTTCAGTGGCTTTTTAAGTTTTAAATGTATTAGAATGAATTCACAATCAGGTTTGTAAACGAAATGCTTAGGGAAAATCTTTCTATACTATTGAGGACAAAAATATGTTAAACATTAATATTTAATATTGTTTCACATTTATTAATAGCATTCATTAACTATCTCTTCTTCCACCTGGGAATGAAAAGGCATCAAGGAGCATTAATTAAGAAAACAAAACAAAACAAAGAGCAAGGTACTCATTTTTTTGAATGCACAGTTATCAGCAAATATGAAGTTCTAAGAAAGATAATGTGTTCTAACAGCTGTAAACTTTTAGTAATTATAAAGTAAGCTTTGTTGTGTGTAGAACTATAGTGTCAAGCTTCTTCTTTCTGAATAGATTTACATAGTGGTACAGAAAACACCAATATAAGAATGAATTGAATTTCAAATATTCATTTGTAAACCAGTTGCATGTGAGAATGCATTCTTCCATAAAAAGTAAAATTATAAATGTTCAGCCCTCTAAACCCACAAATTCCTGGAGAAATTTAGTATTCAGGCTGTTTATGTAGCGTGCATTATTTACAGAATTTTCCGGAGCTTGAGAAGGTGGGGTATCCTGGAATATTCAAGACAAAAGCACAGTGGCTTTGAAGGATTTACAAATTGTCTTGGGGAATAACGCATCAATAGAAGAAGGGATAGGACACAAAGGGAAAATTGGTCAAGTATCATAATAATAGGAAAGATCTGTAGGATTTGAAAAAACTTGTGGTCCATGAGAATGAAGTTGACCTGGAGAGATTTATTTAAAATGACAGAAATTGAACAGGGCCAGAAAGAGGATGTGGGAAAGACTGAGGAATCTTGGTTGGGTGCGCAGTAGAGTAAAAATTCTCTCCTGCTGGTCTACAGACTTTTCATGGAAAGATTGGCAAGAGTGGGCCAGAAGGATAGACAAACAGGCAGGCTCCTGGAAACCAGATAAATACATTTGGACTTTATATGTGGAATATGTGTGCCTTTCTGTGTTTCCCTAGCATCTTGTAGGAGAAACAGCTTCAGGATATGTTGCAAAGTCAATTAAGAGTTTGAAAAATAAGGAAAAGGAGAGATGTAGGTAAGTGTCAGAAAGAATGCCAATGAAACATCTCTAGACCATGTGGAATATGTGGATGCTGACTGATCCTGAGTTCTGCATGTCAGCCTCAGACCGTGTTCTCCTTCAGTCATGATTTCAAAATATCTATAAAGCTTTGGTTATATCAGTTTGAGAAAGTTAAATTACCTATCCCTGGATTGATAAGATTGTCAGGTAGGAAGGATATGTGTACTAACAAGGGTGTTTTTCCTAGATATTAGGTGACGTTGATAGGTAATGTAAAAATCTTCTTTAATGGTATTGGTTTTCTTTCTACATACTCTATCAATTACTGAGATGTAGAAATCAAAATTTTGAACTATCGTTGACATTTTTAGTCCTTCTGGTTCTATTGGTTTTTGGTTTCAATTTTCTAAAGTGCTGATAATAGTTACATAAATGTCTAGGATTGTTATTTCTTCCAAAACTGAGCCATTTATAATTATGATACATGCTCTTTACCTATGAAAATATTTTTTGCTCACATCTAGTCTGTCACCTATTAATGTAGTCCTTCTACCTTTCTATTATTTTAGTGATTCAACATGATCACAGTGTTTTTCTATTTTTCCCCATGCTTTTGTTCCTTTTATGATCTTTTAAAATCATTTTAAAATAAAATTAATAAGTCTACACCCTACACTGGCTCTTAGCTTTAAATATGTTTTTTTAGTGGTACATTTAAGATTTCTAATAGATACTTTTCATCTATCTCAGTCTACTTTAAGTAGCTTCTTTACTACTTCATAGGCAGTATTTTCCATTCTCCAACCCTTAGTTTCTGCTATTATTATCTATTTTACTTCTGTATAAAACTCATAGTATATTGTTATTATTTTTGCTTTAAATGTTTGATTACCTTTTAAAGATATTTTAATAAACAGAAAAAAATACATGTGCATTTTCCTATGTAGTTATTCTGTTGTTACTAGTTCTTTTGTGCCATATTTTATCTAGTTAAAAGATTTCCTTTAATATTTGTTGTAGTTCATTTCTGCTAGTTTTGAATTCTTTCAGGTTTTGTAATTCTGAAAATGTATGTGCTTACTCTTTCTTTTTTTTTTTTTTTTTTTTTTTTCTCTGGTACCGGGAACCGAACTCACGACCTTGCACTCGCCAGGCAAGCGCTTTTGCCGCTGAGCTAAATCCCCAGCCCCACTCTTTCTTTTTTTTGATAGGTTCCCCTAACTCCCCAAGAAAAGAATTCTAGTTTGACAGATTCAATTTTCCTCTTTTGAGGGCTTTGAAGACGTTGCTTCCTGTCTTATGTTGTTACCAACAATAACGTGCTGTCCTTCTCTCTGTGTGTTTGTATTTAATTTGTCTTTTTTCTCTGGCTGTTTCTATGTATTATTCATTTTAGTATTAATTATGACTATAATATTGGAAGAACTTACTCAGTATCTCTTTTTATGGAAGCTCATTGTGATCCTTGGATTGGTAGATTTATAGTTTTCTCAAATTTGGAAAACTTGTAGTCATTACTTCTTAAAATACTTTTACTTTCTCCTTTATTATCCCCTCTCCCTTCATGAACTTCAGCTGCACGTGATCTGATTGCCCCATTTGTGTATTAGTCCATGAGTGCAGATTCTGTTAATTATTTCACTTTTGTTTTTGGTAGTTTTTATTTCTTCTTTAAATTCACTGAGCAATTGTTTTGTACAGTGCTAACCTGTTGTAGTTGCATCCAATAGATTTTTGATTCCAGCATTTTGACTTTATTTCTACAAGTTCCATTTTTTTTATATCTTCTATGCCTCTTGTTTAACATATGAAACAAACTCATAATGATTGTTTTAGTACTTTTATCTAATATTACTACTCTGTATCATTTCTGTGTTGTTTTGATTTCTTTCCTCTCTTGCTATTGGTTGTGTATTCTACCTGTTTATTTTAATCAGATTTTTAAATATGAGTTTTTATTTGTTGAAAGCTCTGTTAATTTTATTTCCATAAATATTCTTAAACTTTCTTCTAAGGTACTGTTAAGTTAATTGGAGGGTCACTTTCTGGTCTTGCTTTAGATTTGTTAGGTCAGACTGCAACTGTATTTAGCCTAGGATTATTTTTTCCCAGTATTGAGGTATAAACTTTCTTTGTCAATTGATGTTTCTTGATTGTGAAGCTTCCTGTAATGGCTATTGGGAAGATGAATTATTCAGAGCTTATATGAAAATCACTATGCTAATTTTGAATGGCTCTTTCAATGGTTGTGGACGGTCTCTTGACATTCCTATACTGACCAGCATTCCCCAAAAGCAACTTTCTGCAGTTCTTTGGCTTTGCCTTTTGCAGCTCTCATCTCTATGTTGCCCTGGAGCCTGTATCCACCTTGTCTTCTCTCAGATCCTAAACAGCTTAATCTGCTAAACACAAGGTGACTGTTTATCTCTAGTTGGGTTTTCTCTTTCCACACTGCAGCCTAGAATCTTACCCCAAGTGGCAAGTTTAGTGTTCATCTCTTAAAGGTCCCTTGCTTTCACTGCCTGATGATAGTCAATGTCTCAAGTACCACTGCAGTTTATGTGCAGTTATGTGAAGGTTATATGCAGTTTTTTAGTTGGTAATTGGGAAAGTATATCAGATATTCCTTAATCTCAACTAGAAACTTAAAACTGAGCAGAATTTTATTCATTTTAGTGTGAAGTTCAAATTTTCAGAATAAATAAAATTCTGAAGTAATGTTCATTCAACAATACTTCCTAAGTATATTATAATTAAGGTGATGTGTTGAATATAATAAAAGGCCCTTGTCTCACCGAGTGTGTTACCGTGACCATATATCTCCTTTTGTCTGTAAACATGGTAGAACTTCCAGAGAGTAGACACTGCTTTCCAAGGGGAAATGAAAAAAGAAAGGTCTGTTGAATGACTTTAAGCAAATTCTTCAGAAACATCAGTTTTGAAACTTTTGTTTCACTAGTGTGGGACATACTCTATCCTACCCTCAGGTTGCTATATAAGATAAAGAAATACTGTAAATGTAGGTGAGCATGGGTAGGGATGAATGTTTCACTTGGAAGTTGAAATTAATAGAATATCCTTGTTCTCTTACAATTCAAACATATATACTCACCATGAGGTTACTTTCCATCTTGTTTTCTCTCTTCACATCAATTATCTTTTTATTATTTTAGCATTGCATTTAAAATATTCCACTGAGTTTTGTTATAAGTTCAGTGTGGTACTCAGTCACTTTTTAGTAAAGCTTTTATGATCTCTTAATGGGATACTGACAATGAAAATAATGCTATTTAGAATGAAAGAAATGTAATTACTGTAGGTTTGTAATTGGTCAGGTGGTTGGCAGTTGTGAGTCCTACTTAAATGCATTGAGTAGTAATGTCATGCTGATATATGGAACTGATTGAATAGTAGAAATGGCAGTTTATGAACTAAATATACTTTAATAATAATGAGTATAAGAACATGTTATTCCTGATTGAAGTAAAAGCCAGTTTTCAGAGGTTGTACTGACCCTGTGAGGACCATGATTACCTTAGGATGGTAGTAATGACCCTGTGAGGAGCATGATGACCTAGTTACCTTAAGGAGGTTCCTCTAGTCACGAGAGAAGTAGATTTATGAAGTATCAGAGATAAACAGACTATATCCCTTCCTATCACTTGACAGGCATAAATTATAAGGCCTAATGTGATAAAATAGTTCACTGGCTAGATACAAGCAACAGAAAAACTAATGTGAAACTCCTTAGCCCTACATCACATTCCTAGGAAGCCATGCCACTTCCCCAAAGAAAGCAAGAGGAGAAACATGAGCAGTCAACACAGACACAGTATTATGTGACTTTAAAAACAAAAACAAAGCAACAACACAAAAATCAGAACAGAAAAAAATAAATGCAGGGCTAAATCAGCTCCAGTGGTGGCAGATGGAGCAGATATTTGTCCAAGTGTTCTTTGGCAGAGATACATAGTCTCTCCAGAGTCCAGCATACCCACTGCCTGTCAGTATTCTCCACCTCCCACAATATCATCAGGTTTTGTGTTCAAGATACCTTTGCTCTACTTGGAAGATAACAATATGCAATATAATAACCATTGTTAATTCCCTATCATCTTGTTTTGAAATTCTGTATCATTTCTATTATTTTTTATTCTCTTTAAATTAAAAAAAAAATCAGTGCTCTGAATAAAAGAAGAAAACAGGGCCAGGTATATACCTCAGCAGTACAAGTACTTGCCTGGCAAGCACAAGGATCTGAGTTCAATTCCTGGTACCAAAAAACAAAAGAGAAAAGAAAAGAAGGAAACAGTTAATATATGACAATTAGATAACAAATAGTGCTTCATTTATTTTCCCCCATTAATGAAATTCTGAAATTGAACTGCTTAAATATTAAACAGTTTGCCCCCAAATAATGGAATTGGTTCCAACAGACAGAAGAAGAAAATCAGTCCAGATTCCCTGACAAAGCAGGGATACATGCAAGATGACTACCAGGCTCTCACCAAAAACAGCTTTGTGTGAGCTTTGCCAGTTTATTCCCAATGGATTTTTGTGGTAGAGTGTTCGTGTCTTCTTTCAGACATATTTATTTAGCAGGCATCAACATTTTCTCTGCCTCACAGACAAGACATCATACTTTGTATTAGAGGTCCATACTTTAGAAAATTTCAACATGGACACGGGACTCAACAAGTGCAAAATCTCCAGCATTAGAAAGTGTGAGGCTGGGATCCAGAAATTTGTGTTTAATTCCCAGCGTGATTTTTACACACATTTGAATTTGAGCAGCACTAAGAGGAAGCATCTGGAACAAAGCGACACGGTGATAAAAAGTGGACTAAATACAAGAGGGAGCCCGTGGGGCCAGCTGAAGCCTAAATATCAGTGATATGTGAGAAATAGAGATGTCAGCGTTGCCATATCTGAGAAATAGTAATGCAGTAATGTTTTGCATGAGAAGTTAGAATAAAGGTGCAATAGTGTTGTGAAGAGTTAGGAGCTTTATCGTAATCTACACAAGAAGCACTAAAGCTTGAATTAGAATGTAGAGAGCAGTGGTGGAGAAAAGTGAATAGATCGAAGCAGTGTTTTATTTGCTCAAGTGGTCAGATGCAAGAGGTGTTCAGAAAGTTTTAGAATCAAACACGTTTCACTTCTAACTGGAGATGAAGAGTGACTGGGGATGGGGAAAGATTTATTCAGGTGAATTTATCTGAGGAATTGAGCTGTGATAAAGATGGGGATGTTAGAAAGAGACACTGGTTTGGGAGAGGAATATGAAATTCTTTCTGAGCATACACATTCTTATATGTGCGTGATATATTCAAGTTGAAATAGCCAACGTGTGTCTGGAAATGCGGATTTGTCTATTGATAGAGGGACACTGAGTTCTACTATTAGTCTGCTCCGTATCATCCACCAGCCATGCAAATTTTAATCTAAGAATCCTTAGTGGTTCAGTAAAGCTTTTGTTTGTTTGATTTTTAACTGCAAGCTATTGGCCTAAATGAATATAGGTACATATTTTGGTATAGATGATGTTAGTCTCCCAATACCTTGCTCAGTTCTTACTGGAAGCTTTTCTAAACTGTTTTCTAATGAACCCACTAATAAATATGGTTGGCATCTCTTAATTTGGCTGAATATTCACCTGAAAAGATTAGATGGCAGGCCTAGCTTCCTGTTGGTCTGCAGTGCCAGGAATTCATGAGCCAAGGGATATTTTAGCTTGCACAGCGCCATGAACATTTCCCTAGCTGATTTATGGCTTCTAACCTACCAACTGTGAACTCCTTCCTCATACCACCTGGATGGCCCTTTGAATTTATTCTCTGACAACTACTATGGAGAAAAGGTTTTTCACTGTTATTATATCATTCTTTTATTACCATAAATAATAGGTCAGTTGTTCCACAGAGGCAAAGAGAAATGTTATGCAATAAAAAGTTACTTTTGAACATTAATACTTAAAACCCTTAGCAAATTTATGGTTTCCAAAGTAATTATTCCATGATTGGAGGTACATATTATTAGTACCTTTGACTATTATTATCCTTCTCTAGTTTCTTTTGATTTTTCCTTATGTACAAGAGCTACAACTAAGCACAGTTCAGTTTAAAATTTTTGTAGGGTGAATACCCTGTATCTCCCATCAGAATGTCCTACCTCAAACATGCCCCAGGCCCCCAAACAGTGGAATAATGGACCATAAATTGAAACCTCTGAGACTGTAGGCCAAAATAGACCTTTCCCCCTTTTATGTTTCCTATCACAGATATTTTACCACAGTGACAGATAGCTAACATATAATTATCAGGTTGCTCCTCTTGCTGTACCCTTAACCCTGAAGGAATGTAATAAAAATCAGATAAATTCTCTTACACAAGTGGCCAGGTGCTCCATAAGAGAAGACAGAACAGAGAAAATAGACTTTGCACACTTATATGCAGAAGAGAGGAAGCTCTCTGCTTCCCTTCCTGAGAAAAACCCGTGGTCTTAGAGACGAAACAGGGAATTATGGGTTCTTCCTCTAAAACAGCATTTTCTGCAGCAGCCCCATCACTTCACAGCCATTTTGTGTCCAGCTTTTATGAACTAGGAATGGCTTCCTCTTCAATTTCCTTTCACAGTTATGCACCATTGGATTTATTTGGTTTCAGAACCAACTGATAAGCACTGATCAGCTTTTCTTACTCTATTAAATGCTGGAAATGTTAAGTAAGTTGTTAGAGCCCCTCTTCTTCTTGGGTTTTGGAGAGCTTTGCCAAGGGGTGTAGTCCAAACTGTGAATTCTGGACCTTTTGAAGATGATGAAAATAAAGTTTCATTAACCTTGAAACATAACAATTACCTTGATAAATTGCTCTAGATCTAATCTTTGTAGTACATGAAAACTATAACACAAATGGAAAATGAAGGCAAATGTTCTCTATATTTTTATTATATGCATTTCCACCTCTCAGAAGGCCGGTTCTATTTTGTAAGAGCTGTGAGATTCAAGGAAGATCTATTTCCTCAGGCATTCATTTTCTGTGGGTTCTATAATAATTCGTTACACACTGGTGGCTTAAAACAAATGATATTTAATCTTTTATGGCTCTGGAGGCCAGAAATGAGAATCAGAGGGCACAAATCAAGGATTGGCAGAGGCAAATTCCCTCCCAAAGCTCTACAGTAGAATCCATTTTTTACATCTTCCAGGTTCTGATGGCTGCCAGAATTCCTTGGCTTGTGGCCTTGTAAATCTAATCTCTGCCTCTCTTCACATTATCTTTACTTCTGTGTGTATATAAAATCTCCCTCTGTCTCCACCCTATGAGGATACATGCAATTGTACTTAGGGCTTACCCAGATGATCCAGGATCGTTTCCTGTGTTTCACCTTTTTCACCTAATTGAATTTGTAAAGACTACTATGATCCCCCATACATACAATAACATTCAGGGGTTCAAAAGACTCCCTAATTTTTTACCTACCGTATCTTAACTTCACAGGGGAAAATAGTAAGTATTTTTATTGTTGATATTTTGACTCTCCTAATCTTCCCACCACCTAAAGATCTTTAGAACCAGTGTTAACAATCACATGCACAGAACCGCCTTGCTGGTGTTGGACAATAATCTCCAAAACTGTCATCTGACTTCTCTCCTTAAATTCCTACCAATTTGTTCTCAGTAAAATAAAGGATCTTTAACAACATAAGTTTGGTCATAAATCATTTCTGTCAACAGAAATGCTTTCAGGGGCTCTGCACAACATGCAACCCACCAGAATTATCCTACTCCAGAATTATCTTTTGCTACTTCAGTTCTTCTACCATGCACGTACCAATGTGCTATTCTTGCATGTCTCCCCAAATAATAGCTCCGTGATAGTCTCTGCCCAAGTGGTCATAACGCCCATGCAGATTTAAAATGCAATAGGAGTAGATTACACTTTGTCATTCACAGGTTTACATTGCTATGCTACGAGAGGTTGTTGCTGCAGTCATTTTTAGAAATTAAACTTGGGCAGTGCTTTTTTCTTCAAACCTTACTATTCCACATGTGATGCATAGACAGCAATACTTCCATTGCATGGAAATCCTGAATATGGGACCTATCAAATCAAAATCTACACTGTGACAAGACCCATAGTCGATTCACATTCACATTAAAACATGGAATGCACTACTGCAATTGATCACATAGTACAGTTCTCTAGTGTTACAAAGATCATGCATAAGTTTCAAAGTTGTCTCCAAGCATTTCTTTAAAATTCACTGATGTTCATTTTACTCTTTAGGGAAAAAGGCACAGAAACTTAAATAACTCAATGAAAGTAGAAATACAACCTATTGCTGATATAGTTCTTCACTGTTTTGTTTTAGTTTTCCTACACTTAGCAGAATGGTGAGACTAGTCCTTTTCTCCTTGATGTGATAGACCTGCTTCCAGATATTAAATGAAACACTGTCCAGTGATATTTCCCTGTTTTATAATTTAGGGTCTAATATGAAAGAAGTCAGAGAACTGAAGAGGCATAATCAGAGTCCCAGCGTGTCAGAGCCACTGACACTGTTCTTTTCCTTTTAAGAATCTGACAATACTCTCAAAAATGACAATGTGGATAAGAGCTAATGCTATCTCTCGTCTCACTTACACTGAAGGGATAAATCCATCTTTGCATTTGAATATGAACTCTGCTGCAGCCTCCTACAATGAGTACATTTTAAAAACATTACAGAGTGCCTTATAGGGTTGTTAATCGTAAATGTTTTATATTTTATATAAAAGGAAAGAAAGTATTTGTGCTTTGTTCCTTACATTTTCAAGTATGTGGTTATAACCAGAACTGTTGAATTCTTCAGGTATTCCTCTTAATAAAATTATACAATTTAACACTTGAATCTCCTCCCAAGCCCACTTAAACACACTTACATTTCATTGTTTCCCAGTGGGGGGTTGTGAGCAACGTCTTTGTTCTGCTAAACCTTCTCCGACTCTTAAAAAAGAACAGGTAAGCAAATCCACTCCTTCCCAAGAAGACAAAATCAGGTACCCCAGTTATATTTTCAGGACAAAGATTTATCTGTCTCTAAGATGTGACGTGGATATGACAAAGATTCCAATTAATTTCCAGTTGGACCAAATTTTATAAATCAAAGGCTCCGTCTATTCTCTTTTTAATTTAAAAAGACTTTTTGCATAAGACCAAAATCCTGTCATTAAAAGGTCTCCCTCAAGCTTTAAGGATAAAGAGTCTAGTAAAGGTGTGTATGTTTAGGTGAATATTTGTTGGCATTAAAATGTTTGTGGGGAAGAGCCTCACTGGTTTGGAAAGGCCCCACATTATTCATTTACATTACACGGGCAGATTTGTTTGCGTTTCCACCTTCCCCAGCTCTGAAGGCGTCCCTGGTGGAAAGTGGTTCTTATGTACCACTGTATCCACATGCTTTGCACAGCACTGGGCAAATGGCAAAGTTTTGATAAATGTTGCATGAATGGATAAATAAGTGAAAAAATTTACACAGTGGCCATGATGGCTTCTGACCTAACCGTAATATACTGCGGCCTTGGCATGTTGCGCCTGCTGTTGCTGAAAGGGAAGGCCACGCAGAGGAGGCTGAAGCATGACAGGCAGGCAGCTGCTGCTTGATTCTTTGTCTGAGGGGGCTCGCAAGCCGAGTTTCCCTCCCAGCTCTGTTTGGTCTCATTACATGCGGGATCAAGTCTCCGCCGTTCCAGGCTTCTGCACCAGCCCTCCAGAGGGCTGTCAGCTTTCTCATCTCTGCCAGACGAGCTGACAAGGCTGTACATGAAACACAGGACTCTCCACCTTTAAGGGTTTTCTTTTCTAACAGAAGAAAAAAAAAAAGAAACTATATATATATATACACACATATACCTTGTAAAAAATGTATGCAAGGTTCTTGTTGTTGTCGTTGTTTTACAGTTATTTCTCTGCAGGATTCAAATTACCCAAAGGCAGATATTTCCTGAGGCTAATAATAAAAGCACCACGGTGCTACTCTTCTGTTATTTTATATTTTGGGGTGTAAAACATTAACCACTTTAATTTTTTTGTTTGTTTGTTTATGGGTCCTTTCTTTCACTGTCTTTTTTGTTTTTTTTTTCCTCTGGTTCAAAGTCCTTAAACTCTTGCCTTTATCTGAGTTCATGTTTGCAGATTTGGGAAACATTTCTCCCACATCCTTATGCCACAAGCGGTACATTTTTCCTGGCTAATCATTCCCTGTGTCTAGAACTTTCAGCTTTTCATATAGGTTTCCTACGAGCACAATGCTGTTCTCTGTCAAACTGGCCTCAGCTTCTGGATGTGCTCTTGTCGCTGTCTCACACCTCATGGCCGCAAAGCAGCCCTGTCCCGGGGGTCTGCGTCCTCAGCAGCCTGGCTGCGTTTCCTTCCTTTTATAAAGGCCGACAGTGGATCGCACCTTCGCTTAGTAGAATGTAGTGTGGCAATGCTGTGTTTACCACATTTTGGTTTGTGTATAGTTTTTCATTACTGAAAAATGGAACTTTTTTTGTTCCCTTGCTTCTTTAGTATCTTCAGAGTTCTTTCTTATTTAGTATATTCAAAACAGTTTACATGGGGACAAAGATGGTATTTCTATTTCCAAAAAACTACTTCCATCTAAATGGATGCCATTCACTGGATATTACTGTGTCTGCCCACTTCAAGCTGCATTCTTTAGCCTCCTCTCTTTTTTTAAAGCCTTTTTCAACAGTTGCTGCAGATTTAGGTGTAGAAGTACAGTTAGACAGGCAAGGGGTATAGTTCAGGGATACTGTTCCCACCTGGTAAGTACGAGGCCCTGAGTTCTATTCCCAGTTTCTGCTTTAATACATCCTAGCATCTTACATCTTCCACTTTTAGTAATGTAAACAAAAAAAAAATATTTAGTATAATAAGGAGTTGCCTTCCATTCTTCCCCACTACCAGTTGCCCCCACCTACTGTATACTGCATAATCAAACATATTTAGCATTTAGAGTGTTCTTTTGGGGGTTTTTTTGGTATATACTATCCAAGGAAAGTTTTTCCACAGGATTTCTCCGAGGATACACGTTATCGAGTAGGGAGGTACAGCCATTATGAGCATGCAGAGAGCTTAAACTAGAAAATAAAAAGTAATAGACTGGTTCTTCCTAAAAGCAAAACATCTAATAGTAAGCCCACATGTTCCTTTATTACATTGTACTTTTGTAAAGCACATTGCTAAACATTATCTAACTGAAGCCTCATGAAAACTAAGGAAAGTTGATAGACCAGATTCTAATGCTCCTCATTTTTTCAGTATGAGACTGATGAATGATCGAGTCAGAAAAGCAAGATGTCAGTTCTCTTGATTCCCAATTAATGCTCATTCTGCTGTAAAACTGATCATTGTTTAAAGAATTGTCTAAACTTGGTCTGGAACAGGTGGATTGGTATGTAAGAAAATTTAGTATCTCCCAGTGAATCCATTGTGTAAACACCAGGTAAATTTTCTGAGATATTTCACAAGGGAAAAGAAATCTATATTTTTAAATTCAAGAAACAAACTGCTGAAAGGGAAGGAAAACTGGAATGAGGGAAAGGAGAAAAGAAAGAAAGAAGGAAGTGGAAGACTAGCTAGGATAATTGTACTGCTGATTTCTATTGGTGTATTGAAAGGAACAGTTAATGTGTACACTTCTTTTTGTTTTTAATTTTTTGACCAATTTTGCCTGATTATATCCTATAATATCAAGAACTAAATTGAAGATAACAATATGAAATATAACAACCTCTGTTGAATTCCTATCATCCTGTTTAGTGAAATTCTGTATCATTTCTAATGTTATTTTATTATTTTATTCTCTTTCAAAAAAGAAACAATTATATTCTTACTTATTACATACTTCATACAGGAAATTATGTAATTAAATGCTGGAGAACAAGACAGGAAAAGACACAGGGAGACAGAGGCTGGAGATATACATAGAGAGGGAGGACATGATCATTTAAAATATGGGAGTTACTCAGATACTACTTGTATTTGAACATTATAATTTGGAGACACCCATAGTGTCTTAGCTACTTTTCTTGTTGCTGAGACGAAGTACATGATGCTCAAAAGCTGAGGGAGGAAATGTTTATTTGGTTCACAGTTTGTAGAGGTTTCAGTTCATAGTCCACTGGCTCCAAGGCAGGATGATATTGCAGAGGAGAAACAGTTCATGGTGGGCAGAAGGTAACAAAGCAAGCAAAGGGCAAGACAAGCCTCTTTCTGTCCCTTGTGTTCACTCTAACAGGATTAGGGAGTTGTCAAACCAATCAGTAGACTGATTTAGTAATCGCCCACTCTTAATCTTAGCATTGCATAATGAATCCATCACACACTCTAGATTCAGCCATCTTGACTGCATAAGGCTTTGTGGGACATCTAGACACAAGCCATAACACATAAACTTCTGATAATAATAATGTCTTCATTTAATTGGCTTGCATGGGATGAATTACTCAAAATACTTTTTAAAACACTAACACTTTTTGACACTTTTTGTCTGCTTATAGAATTCATTGAGGTCACAAGACTGTATAGACAGTATTCTTTCTCTGTCCCTCTCTTTTTCCACCACAAATGTGCCAGGACTAGTGCGTGGTTTTTCTGATACTTCTGAAATTTTGTGTGAGATCAGTTCTGACACATATAAGTCAGTATGAAAGGGCAAGATCTGGCTTGGCACCTTGTCCTAGTTTCAGTTGAAAATTACTCCTTAGAGTCATGAGTTCTTTAAACAATAACAAGGATGTAAGCCTCAAATTGGAAAAAGAAAACTCATTCATATTTTCTGTATCACTGGACCTTTTCCTCAGTTTAAAAGAAAACCCTACAAAAAAGATGAAAATATGTTACTGACTTGTACTAGAAAAGATACCTTTTACCTTACATTGAAAAGCTTCCCAACCTTACTACTTAGGAAGTGAAAGCTATTGTGTTGCACAACAATGCCAATTCAGGGAACACAGAGACTTCATAAAAAGTGTTCACAATCTCTCTTTTGAAAATGTCAATGCTCTTTCTGAGTTGAGAACATTTCTCTCAGGATGATAATAAAAGGCTCTGTGACTGCCTGTGTGTTCACAACGACTGCCCTGACTTGCTTCCACCCTTTTGCCAAATGCAAGACAAATGTTTCCAAACAGGATCACACTTACAATGTGAGAATCACAGCGAGAAGGGCCTGACCATTGATTATTCTGAACTTAGCGGCAGAGGTCTTTGAGACTTGAAATTTAGCAATACGGCTTATTCACAAGGTACAGATCCCCACTGGTAAATCTGTAAGTTGCCAGTGGATCTACTCCCTTTTAGAAACCATAATCACTAACAATAGACTCCTGTCAAGGGGTAACTATTCTAAGTTTTGGAATAAAAATTTAGAACTGCTCCAGTCATGTATTGACTGCTTTGATCTGGCAAGTCTTAGAAAATGCTAATAGGAAGTTTCTGTGTACTGTATTTTGTTATTACTCTCTATTCAGCATAGATTACAATTATATAGTGATTTAAATGAAATGGCTCCATTTGAGGCTCTATTCTCATGAGAATAGGCAGTAACTTACATGCTCATGAAAATAGGCAGTCACTTATGTACTAGCTCTAATTTATATTTCTAAAATAGGTAAAATAGTTGAACACAATGTTATTGCAAGTGTTTTCAAAGTCATTTCCAGCTTTTTTCTCTCTCTTATTTTGTCTTCTGTAGCATTCTGTGTCTTCAATTCCTGCATGGAAGTCACTTTTGGGGGTTTGATGTCATTTGCAAAAGTGCAACAGTTTCAGTTATTTCTTGCTGTATTACAGTGCATCCTATAATTTAAGTCCTAATTTACTTTTTCTATTTATTCCTCACTTGAGTGGTGTCAGCATGGTGCTTCTGCTCCATGTGGTATGCCTGAGGTCCCTCTTGCATTCAGCTACAAACTTAGCTAGGACCAGAATGTCTTCAATAGCCATTCACTCATCAGTGTACCTTCCATCTGGTTTCGTTTGAGTACAAAACAGCTCAAGCCATTTTTCAACATGGCAGCTGCCTTTTAAAAGTATAAGATCTGGTGTACAAAGACTTATCAAACACCTGTTTGAATCATGCTTGTTAATATGACCATGAGTCATGTGGGGCCTTCATGGATAGAGTCCATTAGAGGCACCACTATAATAGTCTGTCATATCAGGTTAAAATATTAAGTGTGAAGGATGATAAGGATAAGATCATTTATTTGTAGGTATACTTACAGTGTGAACAATCATTTTCTCATGTTCTTAAAATTCTATAGAGTGGAGAAAGCACTTACTACTATATTTTTTAATAGATGCAGTGGTGTGGTTAGTGATTGCCTCAATTGTTCTTCTCTCATTACTGAGACAAAATACCTGATTCCAAAAAGGAAGGACAGGTTTACTAAGCTCACAGTTTGTGGAGGTTTCAGTCTGTAATCATTTGGCTCCAAGACGGGGTGGCATATGGAAGATGGGCAACAGTTCATGGCAGTGCAAGACAGCAAAAGCAATAGGAGGAAACAAGGGGAGAACAAGCCTCTTTTCCTCCCTTATATTGTAAGCAGACTACACACCCTAGGGCATGTGTAGCACTCACACCATCTCCATACCCTCCTCTTCCACAGGCTGAGGATATTTACAAAGTTGTCACTTGTAAACTTGTAAACTTGAAAAAGTTTAACTTAAGAAGTTAAACTTCTAACTTCTCAATTTCTTTTTTTTTTTGGGGGGGGGTTCTGGTACCGGGAATTGAACTCATGACCTTGTGCTCGCCAGGCAGGCGCTGTGCCACTGAGCTAAATCTCCAGCCCTCTAAACTTCTAACTTCTCAAGTTGACACAATGAACAACATCCTAGAGTGTTAAGAGTATGTCCTGTACACCCTAGGATGTAGGACTGCTGAAGCAGTTAAGCATCTAGATTTCTCAAGTTGACACAATGAATCAATCATAACAGTCATGTACATTCAAAACTGAATCTTCAATTGACCAAAAATAATGTAGATTTAAAATGACATAACTGTGACTGGAACCCAATTCTTTCCATTGGGTTCCATTGTGAAGATAGTTTTGTTTGTGTTATTCAACATTAATTCCTCCATATAAAGCTCCCAGTCCAAAGTAACAAAATACTTACCTATTATACCTCACTGTCCTTTAAAACATGCTGCCATTTGCTTGCTGCTTTTTGAGCTTTTGATAAGGTATCATTAAGACTGCTGAAACTGCAAACTTCGGTCATATTTCTTGTAATGATATTTTTCTGACTGTAGAGTTGATGTGGACATCAACTCAAGTGTTTGGATGACCATTTTAGATCTCTCCACATAGTATCTCATCATTAATTCCCATGTTCAATAAATATTTAGGAAGTCCTATCATGTGTGTCCCAGGCACTGTCTTGTATACTGAAATTTCATAGACGTGAACAAACCAAAACAAATAAAACTCAGATCTTATCTAGCTTCTCTTCTATTAGAGAAATCAGAGAACAAAAAGACAAGAACTCAGGAGAAAAATAAAGTGAGAAGAATTGTGGAAAGTGAATGCAACTTTAGTTGGGCAGGTTCATTCTTATGGGGAACGTGACATAAGGTATGAAACTTACAGGAAATGAGGAAGCTAGGCATACTGATATTGGAGAAAGTTCTGTTCTGTAGAAGGAGAAACCAATGCCACACTTCTAGGGTACAGATATCCCTAGTGGATTTGAGAATAGCAATGTGGCCAGTGCAGCTGGGGCAAAGTGAGTGATAAGAGACTCCGGAGTGATGAAATCAGAGAAGCAACAAAGAACTAGATCATTAAGCAATCTGAAGTCATTGGAGAGACAGGCCTTTGCTTCAGCTGAGATTGGAAGTCATCATATGATCCATAGAGGGGGTGTCTAAACTACTGTTCAGGTTCTAATATAGGCTGCCAGCATAGGAGTGGGGAATACTTGTTTAAAAATGCTGATTCTTATGCAACTCTGGAGAATGAGAAGCTTTGTGTAGAGTCATGTAATCTGCATTTCAAATTGCTCCCAGCTGCCTCCTATGTCCACTAAATTTGGGGAAGTACATGTTGCCTGACCCATTAGCACATTTCAGCTTCCAAAGAGCAGATAATCAGCCCCCATTTTACCATCTGGGTAATGTTAAATGAGGCCCACTTCCAGCAGGTTAATGAAGCTGTGAGAGACTGTGTGCTTCTGCAGACCAATGCTGATCTAGCACCTTCAAAACACCCCATAGGAACCCACTGAAAAGGATTCCCAAAATCACTTATGTGCCATGTGGAATACAAGCAGCAGAATAAAATTAACCTTCATAATCAAATGAGTATTACTGTATAAAATATAAAATTAGCCTTCATAATCAAATGAGTATTACTGTTTTGCATTTTGTACCTGGAAAATTTCTGCTGGAATTTGAGTCCTTAACTCTTGAAAATAAAAACTACAGCTCTGATTTTGTCTAATGAGGAAGAATTACCAGTTGCACAGATAAGCACAGGCAACCTAACTCCATTTTCAGGTCTGACACTGTTATCAATAGGAGGGCATTACGTCATGTGGCTTTGTGGGACATCTAGACACAAGCCATAACACATAAACTTCTGATAATAATAATGTCTTCATTTAATTGGCTTGCATGGGATGAATTACTCTGGTCCTTCCTTTGAGCATTATTTCCTGGCTCTAGAGGGGAAGATGGTGCACTGTTCTGTCTCCTGGAGAAGCTTGTCGTGTTGGTTTTCCTGGTGGGAACTTGGCTATTCTCATCAGAGGCGCTCAGGACTTCACTATCACTGAAGATGGCTGTGATACCTTTCAGGGGAGCTCTGGTTCTTTGAGCATTGCTTCCTGGCTCTAGTGCAGATCCCTCAGTCTGCTACCACAGATCCTTCCTCCCGCTGGCACTCTCTTTTTAGATTCCACCAGTGACCTTTGGGACTTCCCAGCTCAGGTCCATGAATCAGGCCTGCATGAGACATTGTCATGGGCTCTTGTCCTCCAGTTGGACTCATGGGGGGCATTGCTATGGGCTCTAGGTCTTCATCTGGACTCATGCAAAAAATTACTGTGGAATCCAGGCCCTCAGCTGAATTCTTGGTCTTTAGTGTATGGACAGACTTCATGTATTATCTTTGTATATGCCTCTTTGGGTGACTATTAGAGAATAATCTCATAAACTATGTGCCCGGTATTGTTTCCCACATGTGAAACCTAACTACAACACAGTATGAAGTGAAATAGGTAAGAGAAAAGAGACAGAGTACTCTGAACTTGGGCAAACAACAGCGGAAGCCGTCATCTCATAAAGTAAGAATCAATATTTCCTCTGGTTTTTGAAAGATTCATCCCCTTCAAGTTGGGACTATATTAGGCAGCCTCTAGGATTGGTTTTTGCTACAAAATTTTACTTTATATTAAAAATTTGCGAAGATTCAACTAATGTTATGATGAAGAAATAAGGGGAAACATCTCCTTAAATTTGAATTATGTAAATTACATAGGAAGCCAGGCTCTAGCTGGCTCTAGCTGTATTTTTTTAACATGATAAGTTGAAATGCAAAGAAATTATTGTTAATACATGACACAGCTCCTGATGAGAATTTGTGTTGGCATGATGTTGTCATTGTAATGGTTCTATTGAAAATTATGTAGATTTAGAAATTAACTTACATTAATTCAGTTTTTAAAACAGTGATTATATTTAAATTTTGCATAGTTTGTGCCCAGTTCAACTTTGGGTCAATAATGCTTATTAACCCACTCTAAGATATTAATGTTCTTACAATACCTAGCCTGGTTAAAGTTCAACCACAATGCACTCATTTACCTAGGAAATATTTGATGACCTCTCATCTGCAAGAGATTATGTGGAAAACTGAAAATTTTATGAAGATAAATCTGTTAGACGGTACAGTCAAGGTAATCAGAGTTCAACAGAAATGAGGTCATCTTTAGCAACCGAAAAAAGTTTGATTTAAAAGAGGTACAGACTGATGAAAGAGGTGGTAGGGAATGCACTATCCTTCTTTACTGATAATAAAATAATTTTGAAATTTATAAAATGACTATTTCTTGTAATAGCAATGGCATTTTCAAACATTCCTAAAAGTGTAATCTAGGATTAGGTGAGGAAGTCCTAAAAAAAATAGTTAGAAAAAGATTTTGGACACAGGGGATTTCTGGAAGGCGCACTCTGTTTTTATATATTTTTCAGCATCTTACTATGGCCCTTATATTTCTTTACTTTGAACCATTTTCCTAGAACTAGAGAAGTGGAATTATCATTTTTTATAGGAAAAGTATTAAAGACTCTGCACTAACTGCCAGGGAGGTGCTAGTAGCTCGTAGTAGCTTTTTCCTAGTTATTTAGCCTAAATTCTTCTGTGAAAGAAAAGGGACTAGGGGGCTGGGGATTTAGCTCAGCGGCAAAAGCGCCTGCCTGGCAAGCGCAAGGTCGTGAGTTCAGTTCCCGGTACCAAAAAAAAAAAAAAAAAAAAAAAAAAAAAAAAAGAAAAGGGACTAGGAGTTACTCAAAGAAATATGGGAATAAGTAAATTTCTTATTTTGACTTTTTTCAGAACACTGTACATGCTGGCTTTTGAAATATGTTTTATATAATCAATTATTTGGGGGTGATGCAAAATTTCAAATAAAAATATAAGGAAATAATTAACATTATTTTGGGAAAATACAACTTAGGTGTTTCTCTAAAATATAGCTTTTGCTTTTAAAAAATCTGATTATGAGGAATCAAATTCTAAATTAAAATTCAAAGTATTATAGTTTTAATCATCCTATACTACATAGAAAAAAAGGAAAGAGGCAACTCTCCTATTTCGGAATATTTGGTTGAATCAATAACAACCTCTTTAGCACTTTTACTGGAGTTGTAAAAACCCGAAAATGTAAAAAACTGAAATGTTTGCTCATTTCAGTGTTTCCAGGAGATTCTGAGAGCACTGGTGATGGTTGAGGGATTTCATTGTATATTTGACTTGGATTTTCTATTTTTGTTACTAGTATGTATTTTAGTCTGAATTTCCCCTAAAGTGTGCCAGAGGCAAAATCTTATAAATTATTTTCTTTTTAGGGGGTACAACTGTAGGAAAGTAGAAGTCAGGGAAACCTTTGTTCATCTCTCGGGGCACTCTTTCTACCATCCGACTAACTCCCTCCCCAGATAGACCCTCTGAGGGGAGGAAGGAAGAGGTGTTTATTCATGCCACCCTGTCTCTCATCCATCAAAGTTCATCCTATGGTAGGCTCTGGGGGTTACACGTGTACCATGGCTGGACAAGTCTTATAAATTCCCTGTAATCAGAGAATTGCTAAATGAGTAGGTAGAAATAAGGGGTAAAACAAAGAGAATGAAACAAAGGACTTTCTGGTTGCCTTTACACAAAACCCACTAGAGTCCACAGAGAGGTGGCTACTATAAGTGGAGCCAAGATTTAAAAATGCCAAAGTCTAGGAGAAAGATAATGCAAAGGGGCCCGGTGTAGAATATAACTGACGTGAGAGTTAATGGGTTCATCTGAGGCTCACCCTGAACAAGTGTGTCCTCTTACTGGTGGCTTGGGCTCTAACAGTGGCCTGGAAGGCTGTAGTAGTAGTTGTTAGTCTCAATTTTAGAAGCTTTGAATTAAAATGCAAATTATAAATGCCCAAACATCTTGAACATATCTTTCAGATTGCATTTGTAACTGAGAATTACAAAAAAGAAGAATCTATATCACTTTCCTTGGGAATGTAATGTTAAATTTATCTTGTGAGTTAGGCCAGTATGACTCAAGTGCTTTTCTTTATGACTGTCATCTCCCTGTGCAGAATTTCAGAGCAGTTATTGTCTCAAAGGAAAGTCCCAGACCCGTCAACTCACATTCAAGGCTCAGCTCTACACTGATGAGTTTGGCGGTGCATATTGCTGCCTCTCCAAAATTAGTGATTAGGGTTGTGCCACTCCTCAGTGAGGGTATTCATGAGACTACTAATTTGTATGTGCTATTGGTTCCTTCTCCCGGTCACTATAGTGATGAACATATATGATACCTGCTCAAATGGAGAGTATAAGGTAGATAAGTAGTGAAATTCACTCTATAAAGCACAAATGTATTTATTGCAGTGATGCAGAAACTGATATTTGTAAAGTAGTTTTCCTTCAGCAAATAATTTCAGAACATTTACTTTAAGAAACTTGGATAGATCAAGTTTAAGTTTAATATGACAATAACTAAATACTTATCACAAAGATTAAATAAGAGAATGGGTGTATTCATAAGAGCTTCAAGAAACAGCAAAGTAGTATAGCTAATCACCTTTGTGAGATTTCAAAGTCATTGGAATACTTTTGTAGAAATTATTTTTGTATATATATATTCACATCATCTGTTTGGATTTGAGTTTGAAATATTGAGTTCTTTGAATATTCAATGAATAGGTATTTGTATTTCTTCACTAGATTGACCTACATGATTTGTGTTGTAGATTCATAAGATCATGAGATCTGTAATTATTCATTGATTTAAAATATATTTACTAAGTGCCTGTGCTTTCCATGGCATTGTGCTATGTGCTAAGTGTGCAAAATCATATATAATATCATGCCGATGTTTCATCAGATTACTGCCTCGTGAAAAGACAAGCATAAAATGATGGAATCTTTCTTTCTTTTATAAAATACTTTGTACACTTATATCTCATATATTTCTCACAACCACCTGTGAGGTGACTATTGGGGTGCACCAGTTAACAAGTAAAAAAAAATTAGACTTGAAGAAAAAGTTTTGCCTTAAATCCCCTGGTTAATGTAAGTGGCTTCACAAACACTTGTTTTTCATGAACCTATGCTCAATAAGTCTGTACACGTGAGTACACTTGCAAAACTGGATGTGTGTGTGTGTGTGTGTGTGTGTGTGTATCTGAGTAATATAAACAAGTTACTATGTGTTTAAACCCAGGATTTCCAAGAAATCTAAGTTTTGTGCTCTGAACAGGCTAAAACTTCTGGCTATCCTTTAAAAAGTCATTCAAGACAAATTCATTGCTATTGGAACTGGCAAAATTAGGCATGTGTATGGTGTGAAGATTCCTAGAAGACACAGAAATCTTGAAACTCAGTGGCTAAGGACATAGCAGCACTTAATTTCAGAGCACTTCACCTGTACTTGTACTTCATGTTTGTCATAATTACTTTCAAATGGTTTTCAAAACAGAAAAATAAAAGGCAGAGTAAGAGTTAAGTAAATATACACTACTAAGCCATGGTAAAAAAACTTAATATGAATTGTACTGTGATTTTGACACTTGAGGAATCATTTCCACTTGCACTCCAACAGTATGAAAACTTATGCAAGCATATGGATTTCTGAAGCTGTTAGCTTTTTTGCTTTTTGTATTTTAGTTCTGGTGGTGAAGAAAGCGATTTCAGATGTTGAAACAGAAGGCCGCTGAACAGGGCTGCCACCTACTGCTCAGAGACCTTTCAGGCACTGTTGAGAATCCATTGTCCATTGCAATCATGGCACATGAATAATTTGCTACTTAATGGCATTCAAATAACAAACCCACTGTATTTCGTGTGGAAGAAACTTATCAAATCAGGAAATTAGCGAATTAGGAAATTTCGCTAGTAGGAAATTACTATAGTAAGCTCATCAGAGAATTGCAGTTTGCAGTCAATAATGGGTAGTAGGTTATGAAACACTACTGAATGTTTGTGTTTCACACACTCCAAAAATGTGTCAATGTCAGAGCATCTTCTATTGAAATAGATGACCATATGAAGCAAAGTCATATTTGTTAGAGACAGAAATAAAAAGACCTAGGAGGAGCTCCATTGAGAAGGATGGATATTATGCATAAAGAATGGTTTGTAGAATTTTAAGTGTTTTATTTTGGAAATGGCTTAGAAACTGACCAGGCAATATTGACAGCCCTTCCCATGTGCGGCCAGCCAGCCAGCGAGGAGGCAGAGCCACCCTGGCGGGAAGGAGCTGACAAGCCAAATGAGCATTGGCCACGGTCTCTGTTTGCTTAACAGGAGAAGTTATTACCTTTGCTTGTTATCCCAAGAAGGCTAATGGAGCTCTCATGGGTGTCTCTTTCCAGACACTAAATAACATCAATTACAATGATCCCAATTAAAACAGGGTGTAGGAAATGTGAAGTTAAAAATTAAAGTAATAAACCCCTGACTGGCATTCACTGGTCACATGTACTTTTTAAAATTCTGGTTTCCTGCATTAACTCACATCAGTTTATAAAATCTTTAAACTGCCTAAAAACGATGGAAGTACATCTGCTCTACGATCTTAACGTTTCAGGTCTTCAAGCACCTTATAAGCAAATATCAAATTTTCTTACTCCTACTTTCAAAAATATTATCTAAGAAGTATGACATGTGAAGGGAGAAAATACATGGATTTGGAAGAAACTGAAATATTTCCCCATATTTTAATGTCTTAAATGAAGCTACAACATTCTACCATTTAATGCCTCTAAGCTTTTAGCCATTAACGCCTAAGAATTAATAGATTCTAATTCAGAATCTTAACATAAGTATTCTCAGTTTACAAATACGCTTCAAGGGAGATATTCCACATATGTAATTAATACATAATCTTTCATAAAAAATACAATGCCGAGAGAAAATCCTATGTTTATTCTAATATTAACCCACAGTCTTAATACCAGAAGTGAAAACTGATAGGATGTATTTGCCACGTGAAGAAGAGGGGGAGTTCACACAGTAAAGCACAGATATGTGTACTGAGGGTTATTTGCAATCTTTGGCTGAAGACCTTTGGTCAGTAAGGAAAATCACAATCTACCTGGTTGACTGTTCATTGGACTTTCTCCACTTCTGAGAATATGTAGAGTTGCTGTGTTTTTACTACTTGTGCAGCTACTATTGAATTTTAGCTGTTTAGTGTTTTCTTCTAGACAATTCTCTGAAGCAGTGCTGTGCCTTTTGTGAAATAGGAAGTACCGATACGTTAACTCAGATAAACAACTCTACCAAATAGCCAGTGAACAGATGGCTCAGTTGCCGCACACACGTTGTTAATGCTAGTCAGCCTGATCCAACAGAGTGCACCTATTGTTCCGGGGTCCATGTCTGTTTCTCTGCTATATTCCTGTGAATAAGAAAATAGAGTTGATTTACAACATGTGCACATGGAGTTATGATCCAAAGCACTAGAATGCCACCAGGTGAATTTAGGACAACATTAGAGCATGTCACTTGGAGATATTTCTTGTGGATGCTATAAAAAATACACTGTACTCTTTATTAAAACTCTCGTGCTGCTCTCTCTCTCTCTCTCCCCCTCCCTCCTTCTGCCCAAGTAATTCTAGAGTATGATAAAATGATAGCAAGAAAACTTAAAGTGGAGTTATAAACATGGTGAATTGAATAAAGCAAAAATATTTAAAGTGAAGAACTCTCCAGAGTTCTGTTAGTGGCCCTGAGTAATACCTACTATTTTCGTATTTTTTTTCGTACATTAAAAATGAGCTGAGGACTTCAGAGTCCTGAAACTTTAAAGACATGAATTTAACTATGATTTTATTAAATAAGATAAATCTGAAATTTCTTATTTTAATTGAAAGTTAATCTACCTTTTTCTTAAAATGTTCCCATTGAATTGCTGAAACCATTACTTAACATCTTGAATGAAAAAGCACATATGACAATTAATAAACAAATAACACATTGTTGGAATGCTACATTAAAATTTTCTCTTTGCAGTGTGATATTAGGGAAAGTATATTTGAAAAGAAGTGACTCAGTTTTCAATTTCTTTTTTCTAATGAAATTAAAATACTTAGAGAGCCATATTTAATCATATTTTATTCTTTGAGATTAAATCACTTATGCTACTCTACAGTACATTTTAATGTTGATTTCAATTGTGTGGCTTTCATAAACTATTATAAGAAATACGTAATTATGTAACATGACTTGTGAGAACATCATTTTAGGTAAAACCCAGTGAAGTAATCTATCATTGTGGTGCCTTTGAAAGGTAATTAAGGTCGCATGCTCTGAAATGTATAGCACCTGAAGATTGTCAAAAGAACTAGCTAGTAATTTTTACCTAGGATCACTTAATTTTACCAATATTGTATAAATATGATACTCTAGTGGAAGTTGAAGAGTTTGATAACTGAGCAATGTCATTGTGGGTGTGTGAATCAATATTTAGTTGATTTATTAAAGAGTATACAGGATAACAGTTTAAATAGTGTGTTTAAGGATTTTCTATTTATTAAGCAAATAGGGAGAAATAGAGCTTATTTAAATATTTCTCTTACAAACATATCACCTAATACACAAGCTAAAAATTGAAGTCATTCTTAGAAGAGATATATTTTTTCATCTTTGGATCAGATAAATTTGTCTGTGAATGTTGAATATATGGAGTAAAGCTGCTTCATGGTGGGAATGTTCTTTTAAAACAGGAATACATAAATTTTTTTCCTAAGATTAATTACATATTCATTATATTTCAATGACATGTAATCATGATGATATAATAAAACAAGCCAATTTAAAATGTTATTCCTCATAAGTTGATATTTCCAATATCTAATACTTTTTCAATATCCATTATTGCCTGGCACTTAGGCTAGGTATAAGAACAGCTACTTGGAACTATTAAGAACATTCTAGCTAAATCTTATATTGAGACAAGACATTTTTATGATTTTGAATAATATACCCTAAGTTAGAATATGTTTTTTTTTGCTTTGCTAACTGTAATGAACAGTTCTACTGATCTGGAAGACCTGCAAGAATCTACAGGTACTGCAGGTACTTGGATTTCTTTTTTTCTTAAGCCAGTTAAACATATATTGGTCTATTTTGTAGGATTCTGTAGTCCTCCTACAGGCCTGCTGAAGTTTGGCTATGGTGTGAACCTGCCCTACAATGTTCATATGTTGGTGAATTAGTTGCTAATGTGGCAGTATGGGAACCACGAGCCACCAGAGATATTGGGACCCTAAGGCTAATGGGAGTTTGTTGGCATTCTGCCCTTGGCAAGAAATGTAGTCCTTATGAGCTGTGCTTAGTTCTTATGGGGTGACACAAAGTAGCAGACTGGCCCTTCCCTGCTTTTTCACTTCTTAATTTATTATATTATCTTTCTTTCACCCACATGGTACCTGCAATGATCCCATTCCTCATGAGATCCTAAACAAAGGCTATCAGATGGGGGCACCCAATGAGATACTTTCAGCCTTCAAAGTGAGCTAAATAAACCCATTTAATGTCTACATTAATAAGACTCAGGTATTGTGTTACAGCAATGGAAAACTGCCTAATACACGATTACTGCCCTTTCCTCCCACTTAGGTACATGGCAGGGAATAATTCTCTATTTGCTCCAACATTTGTCATCTGTGATTTCTTCCCCCAACCTAATTCTTTCGCCTGTCACTAGCCTATGTTGTCTTATGTTGGCCTCTGTGGAGAAGTCTCATTGATGTCCACAAGCATCGCTGTCCCACATATTTTGATGGATCTCATGTGCATTGACTCAAAATATGTTCATTGTCCATAATAATGTGCAAAAGGTCGTTCTAAGGAGGAGAGAGGACCTCTTGACTATGAGTGACACAGACGTCTCATGTTGCTTTTATTGTAGTCAGAAAAACATATCATACAGAGCTAAATAAAAAAAAATGCTTAAATATTGTTAGGTGAATTTAAGTGGTCTGAAGGAAAGAAATCAAAGTGTTTGGAGACTTACATAGAGGAGGCTGGTATTTCAGTTCTATTTTTTTTGTTTTTTTTTGTTTTTTTTTTTTGGTTTTTCTCCGGTACCAGGAACCGAACTCACGACCTTGCGCTTGCCAGGCAGGCGCTTTTGCCGCTGAGCTAAATCCCCAGCCCCAGGTATTTCACTTCTAACACTTGGAGAAGACTTCTCTGAGTAGATGATATTTAAGCAGAATCCTAAGCAATATAAAGTACTACCTATTTCATTATTCTATCAGTAGTATTAGCTAAGCATTTGAAGTTACCTTTAACTGTTTCTCTCATGTTCCTGTTTGATCTGACACAATACCGTTGATATCAGCGCTTACATTTTTCACTCAATCTACTTCTCTTCATCTTTACCACCATAATTACAAATTCCTAGTCTGGACTGAATTGTCTCTCACAGGGACTATTAAATAGCCTTTTAATTGCATTCACAGTTAGCCTCTACTGCTAATCAGTTTTACACACTGAAGCCGCTGAAGTTTTCTTAACACATAATCCTATGTTGTTTCTTCTCAGGTTCTCCGATAAAAACATTCCCATGACTGTTATCCCCATGAAGATTAAAAGTCAAAATACTGAGTATGGCTCGAACATCCTGCATGTTTTCTCCTGCACACTTCTCTGCCTTATCTCCTTTCAGCTTTTCCATATTGCCGCTCTGGCCAGCCACATGGACTTTCTTATATGCTTACTGAGTGTCATAATCCCTCTCACATGGTTTTGAACATGCAGTTCCCTAGACCTGCACCCAGATTTCCTGAGTTAAAATTCCAAGTGTATTGTTTGCCATGTGTCTTGGGAAAGTCACTCAACCTGTATAAGCCACAGCTTTGTTATCTGAAAAATGCTAATAATAATAGTATGTACTTCATGGGGTTGTGTAAAGTACTTAGGATACTGATGGTCACTCAACACTTACACCACATTATCAAGATTATAGTAAATCCTCAGTAAACACACACCAAACAATAATCAGTTCCACAGCAGCTTCTAGAGGATTATTCCTGTTTCCTTCTAAGCATACTTATATTCAGACCTTGAACTTAAAGGAAATCAAGTTATACTTTCTAAGCCAAAGAATATTGTAACCAATATCTACAAGATTCCAGGGAGTAATTTCTCATTCTTATTGAATTAGCTTTCTTTTATTAAACCTAACTTTATGTTTTATAACTTGTCTTCAGTAATGAGATGGGCTATAATACATGCTACATATTAATTAGGGATGAGGATATTTCTTCACAGATGGTGTGTGTGCTCTTTATTTCATACTCAGATTTAATCTAAATTGCATATGAACAATGTCTGTATAGTTTTAAAAGTGAATGTAAGCTACTGTCCTTAGCAGAAAAGAACAATTAACACATTCATGAGTTAGAGTTCAATTTATAATTATAATGAATAACCATTTGCTACTGTAATAAAACTCTGTGCCTTAACTGTAAATTTTAATAGATAAATATAGGGTCTGAACTTTGGGCTGACTGTCAGTTATAAAATATTAGATTTTATAAAACATTAAGCCCTTGAGGAAACATCTTATTTTTATGTCAGTTTCAATATCTTGCTCGTAATACTGCATTGTCCAAAGTGTTAGACAATACCATAATAATAATAATAGCATGCAAGTGCAACTTACTGTAAGTTAAATTCTATCTGGCTGGAGAAAATGACTCTGAGAGAAATTCAGAAATATTATCACTGATACCTTAAACATTAAAAACTCTAAACATTTCTCAAAATCTACATAGGAATTACATTATTAAGTACTAATGGACGTTATTATTTACACATTAATTTTAATTTGTAAAATTGGTAAAGCTGACACTAGAGGTATAATCAAAATAAAGATTAATAAATTTATTGGCTGATCTTATTATTTGGGAACTCCAAAATACATTGAAGATGTACACTTGAATATACAGTCTGCCAAAAAAGATTATCTTTTATATCTTAAATATGGAAAGGTGCCCTTCCCCTATAATCTCATATGGTTTTTAGCACTGCTTTAGAATTGTCTTTTAGTAAATTCAGCCTCTTTTTCATACTTAGACATCTATCAGAGATCTATATTAATATTTCAGATATTTTATCATAAAGGAAATTCTTTATTACAGGAAATATTTTATCTATTCTTGGGTCTAAGCTTAAACTTAAATTAATGCTTTTTTATGCATTTATAGCTCTACTCATATAAACCTCAGTGGTCTTTCAAAATGAAATACAAGCCTCATTTTTGGTTAGGAAACATAGGTAATTTCCAAATGTTTCCATTTTTCCCTATGAATATAGCCCTTTCCACTTTCATATAGCATTCCTCATAATCTACACTGAATTATCTCAGAGTGTATGTGTGTGTGTGTGTGTGTGTGTTTGTGGTGGGGTTGCTCAGTGGGGGTACATGCATACAATTGTTGCTGTCACCCTCAGGAAATGACTATTCAAGTACTCTGCCCAAGGTTAATTATTCTCCAGTAACATTTGAGCTAAATTCACTTTCTTGGGTTGATAATTCAGAAAAGTTTCTCTTATTGATCTGTTTTTATTTAGATGAAAAATAATAATATTTATAATTAGTGTAACAGAGTATTCTATGATGTTTCTCCTTAAGTAGCAAATCCCAGTCATATTCTTCTTAAATATCCATACTAAATATCATGTTCTGATTTATAAAGCTTTAATTTAAACATACTTTAATTGCTAAAGTCAAATTTGGGTTTAGTTTCTGAGTAATTCTTAGGTAGCACCTAACTGTAAAGTTCAAACAGTTTGAATCTCTTGACACTCCCAGCAGTCATTCATATGCGATCACATTACACAGGCAGACATACTGGAACTAACTTTATTTGGAGAGAAGCAGGAAAAAATGTGTTAAGTCCTCATGGGTGTAGAGCAGTTCTCTTAAATTGCTGGCCTCGAATGCAGCCTTTCTCTGTTTCATCTAGCAGACAGGTAGTGCTTATTTCCAACAAACGTCTCTTTGTGGTGAAATTCAAAGAAAGGACTTTAAGTCTGTTTCAGCAGACTTCACTTTGTTGTAAGAATATATGGTTTTCTACCAGAATGTTCATGTAGAAAAAATTGCTCTAGTCTATTTTCATATCTTTGCATTGTGTATACAGTGCCATTACCCACAAAAGCCTTCCATAGCATATTTTTTCTTGTAATTAAAACAGTAGGAATTAATGACAGGCTGGGGATGCTTGCTGTTTTGTAATAATGAATTGAACTATTTGAATGGGTAAAAATGTTTATACAGCGATTATTTCAGACTGAGTTAAGTCTTGTCATAAAAGATAAAAGTATTAAATTTGCAGTAAATGTTTTTAAACAGAGTACTGTGCAGTCATATAAAGGTGGAACAATTTTGCCAAACATAATCATAATTGTAAAGAAGCTATGATTCAAATAAACTCACTTTGACAGCAAAATAAACCTGCTGATATTTGTAACCCAAGGTCACTGCTTTCATTAAATCCATTTATTCAGTCCCATGACTTGTGCATTGTTTCACTGAACTACTCTGTCCGTGGATTGTAGAAGTCTATAGTTCTCTCAGAGGTAAGATCTTTTAGCTGAATACTGACTTTCAGTTTTTGATAATAAGCTTAAAGTAGAAACTTATTTTATTTGTAAAATGTTTAGATGGAAATACAGTATTCTGTGACCCATATGTTTATTAGTGATAGTAAGAAACCCTTTAAAGAGAAATTAGAACCATATATTCTTACAAAAACCATATAGTCTTACAAAAACCATATATTCTTACAAAAACCAAATAGTCTTACAAAAAATTGAAGTCTGCTGAAACAGACTTAAAGTCCTTTCTTTGAATTTCATCACAAAGAGACGTTTGTTGGAAATAAATACTACCTGTCTGCTAGATGAAACATAGAAAGGCTGCATAGAAAGGGTATGTGATGCTTGTTTCAAAGGTGTTTGGTATTGGATTAGTCGCTTAAATGATTTATCATAGTTCTGGGTGTGGATAATGGGAAGGCCTACCTGGGTATGGGTAGCATCACCCGAAAGGCTTGTGGCCTGGACAGGATAAAATGAAAAGAGAGGCTTGGTGCTTATTGCTTGCTGCCTCCTGTTTGCACTATCATGGACTGTTTTTCTTCCACCATGCCCTTTTGTCCTGCCACCTGCTGACTATTGACTAAAAATTCTACAAGCTATGTACCTTTCCATAATATACGTTTCCTCCTTTAACTTGCGGGTATCAAGTATTTTGTCCTGGAAGTGAGGAAGTTGCTAAGACAGCAGCTCACAGGAGGGTGGGGTGAAGATTTCCCAAGAATATTGAGACTCAATGTAAGATAAAAATCATGAACTTGTAATTGTATCCCCTGGCCTGAGTATCTTTTTGTTTTCAGAAGCAGGGAAACAGGGAAATTAGATATTTCGATTCCTGCAGAGACAGCCAAATGAGACAGAAGAACAGAAAGAAGGACAAATGGACAAAAATAACTGGAAAAATAGAAGAACTTTACAGAAACTCTGAGAAAGAAGAACCTCAGAATGGTTTTGGGCATTTGTGTGAATTCAGAAGTTAATTTCTGAAAAGTTCCATATATTTCTGAAAATCCTTTCTGAAAATCTCCAGCTACGGGTGCATGAAGATTTGGGAGTCCTTCTAAATATTAGCCATACGGCTAGCTTTCCCACTCTCTCTGGACCTGTACTTTCCTGTGCACATAATGAGATAACAGTAATCTTCTGTACTTGATTCAAAACTCTTCTTTCTTACCTCCTTCCTCATTCTCTGCATATGGCACTGTCTCCTAGTTGTCTGAGAAAAAGAATGATCGAACAACCAACAATTTCCTACCTTTGTTCTCTCCTAGCTGTCAGTTTTCCTGTGTTGTCAGTTCAGAGGAAGGGTCTTTCTTCCTTTCCAAAGCCAGCCTCCTTGTTCACCTTCTCGACTCCATCCCTGATGGAGGGTTTTCTTATCACTTCTATGTCATCAGGCTCTACACTCACTGCCTCCTCTCTGCCTCCTATAATCCCAGTTCTCTTGAGGCAAGGGACGAGCCACCCCAAACTTCTTCACTCCTCTCTCCACATTCCTATTTCCTACTTTGTTTTCAAAAGGAGAATTTTTTTCATTGATCACTCTTCTTCAAATCTTTGCTCACTCCTGAATGTATTGTAATCTATCTCACCAGACTCCTGATATTACGACATCCAAATTCAAGGCCCTTCTCTCTTCACTTATCTTTCATGTTCTCCATATGGTACTTGGAACTGTCACTGATTTCTTGTGATTTTCTTTTCTTTCGTCTCCACTCCTGCCCCTGCCCTCCCCTCCTCTCCTGTCCTGTCCAATTCCACACTATAACTTTTCCCTTGTGCCTCTCCCATGAACCTATCTATTCCTTTTGGTAATTTCTGCTCTTTCCTTTTTTTAAAATTTAACAATGGTGTTTTTCTTCTGAGTTCACCCTCGAAAAACTGGGAATATCTCAACTTCTACTATGACTTCATTATGCAATATTGATAAATGCCCATTTCTATCTGCTGCTATCTGCTGCTTTCAGCCTAAATTTATTTCCCCAAGTTACTGCCATAAGTGAATACTAAACCATTGCTACTTAGACTAGTATTATATTATCATGGTTGATCTCTTTGATTATTTCTAAGCACCTCTCACCTTCCCTGTGCTCCGTACACTTGCCAATCTGATCGTGCCAGTTTGTTTTATCCAGACTTTTAGTAACTGCATTGTATGTCATTGTAGGCAGTGAAAATGGAGGTAGGCACTTAACTGCGGCACCTCCGGCCCTTGTCAAACTAGATTCCACCCTCAAAAAACTTCTTACCTTTTTTAAAGTATGCTATTATCTTCTAGAATTTTGTGGGGTTTTTTTACATGTTTTTTTAAAAACATGTCTAGACTGTTCTTTAACTATTATATTATAGCCACAAATTTGAGTACTTTTCATTCATTGTCAAACTCAAATGCCACCTCTTCTGTGAAACTCATTTCAGATAATGTTCCCTTCTTCTTCTTCCAAACTTTGCTGATACTTCTTTTACATCTTCATGTCATGAGTATGTATGTCTTCTTTAGTCTATTTTCTGTTGCCGTAACTTTAGACTGTGTAAATTTTCAAGAAAATAACTTTATGTAGTTCATGGTTGTGGAGGCTAGGAACTTCAGGAACAGGGCTTCTGCATTTGCTCAGCTTCTGGTGAGGGCCTCATGAGGCATCATAACATGGCAGAGAAGTAGAAGGGTAGGAGGGTGGATTTGGATGAGACCAAAAGAATGGATAACCTTACCTTTCTCTGTGGCAATGAATCCAGTCTCATGAAAGCAGGAACTTTCTCACTCCTGGGAGAATTAACTCAATCCTACAAGAGCAGGATTAATCCACTTTAATGGCCCAAGTACCTTAACATTCTACTCAACATTTTTTTACACTGTAATGTTGCAAGCCAGATTTTAATTTGAATTTTGAAGGAGACAAATCATACTCAAAGCACCACAGCCTCATAAACGATGTTGTGAAAAACTTGAAGGAAACACCATGTCATCTTTATATATTAAATAATTAGCAGATTTCATAGCACTTACTAGCTATTCAATAGATGATATGAAAAACAAAGAAATGTTCTTTATCTTTTCTTGAGTATATAGACATTAAATTGTAAATACAATGTATATTTATACAAATAAGATAGAATGTGGTCAAGACAAAATAATACTTGATATTTCTTCCCATTCCTTTAAGTAGCTGACACTCTAATGGGATATGCATATTTATACATAAATTCAAAAAGCAGTTTTCATGCATAAAAGAGGCAAAAGTAAAAGCAAATATTAAATGTGAATGACAGATCTATGTATAAGTGAGATTCTATTACAGATAACTTATAGTACCTAAAATATATAATTTTACTTTACCTTTAGCCTCATATAGCTTCATATTTACAGCTTTTATATGTATTTGAAGTTTGCTTTTAAGATGAACGTGTAGTGGTCCAGCTTATTAAATTCAGTGAATGTTCACTTCAGGCTAAAAATACACCACTCTGAGCATCTTAGTAATTACCCTACTTATCTTAATTATATTACTTTTATGAAAACATTTTTCTAACTATTTTCTCTTTTCCTCTTATTTTTTGAGTACTAAAGTAAAATATCATTCATATATTTTACAAAAAGATGAAGGTACATAAACACAAAGTTTTCCGATGGTAATATATTGCTATAGGGAAGGACAACACCAGTCAATTGTGCTTGTCAGTTGATAGATGACCTTTTGGATTCTAACCATAGAAGTATATTTTGGGATGTCTGAGGAAATGACTTGAAAGTTGTACTTTTGAAAAATAAAAATCATCTATAACACAGTGATGGACAAAGGAAGCGCTAATAATAACTAATAATGTTGATGCTTACTATTCTAAGAGTATTTTTAAATTCTCAAAATAAACTTTGAGATGAATGCTATCATTCATCTCCACTTTATAGATGGGAACCCAACAGACTAAGAACTGACATGTCTATAGCCACACAGACAGCTGCATGTGGTGAGTGGCTGAAGTAATATTAAAGTCTGGGACATCTTATCCTAGACCAACACTTTATTACTACACTCTACTCCATTGCCATTGTCAAATATAAAAGGAATGGGTGGACAATGACCCTTTAGAAGATTATTTATATAATGTGGGCTTTCACCCTTCTCCTGTATGAGATATTAACTATATAAATCAGCCTACTGAAGAGGAAGCAAACAAAGAGATCAGCTTTCAAATTCTACTTGGGCAGTATGCACGAGCAACACTTTCATTTCTCTGCCTTTGTAGGAAACCAGATCGGTTTTAGCCTCAAACTCCAACTGTTTTTCTACTTAAAAGTATTAAGTAAGCAATCTATAACCAATATACACATGAGCCTGAAAGTTAGCAGATGTTTAACACTTAAACAAGAGAAAAAGAGATGATATAAAAACCACCATAAGAAACATAAAATTACTACTAACAATATTAAAAAAGTGTTATTGTTTTTCCTCTCCCTTCACTTTTAATTGCTATTAAACTACCTATTGGTGAGTTTATGTTATTGCTGAAAGTTCCTTCCCTTTTAACATGGTGATTCAAAGGCAATAGAAGGAACAGGAATGCCTCGCTGGAGTAGGGAAAGGAAGAAATCAATCAGTCGACTACTATTTATTGACTGTCCAAAATGTGATGGGCTTGGTAAGTGTGCAGAGGGTCACACTGAATTATGTCATCTCAGCAGAACACTATTCACAGCCACTGGCAGTTCACTCAATTCTATGAGTCAAAACAAAGTAAGGAGGAGTAGTCAGTTAAAATCATTACCTCTTTTAAGATTTGAACAAGTCAACAAATAGTTTTTTACTGCCCTCAGTTAATTTGGTATTTAAGTGTCTTAAAAGTTGTTTGACAAGCTCATCAGATCAATTAAGGAATACTCACATTGGATTCAGATGGATTTGAGCTTTTAGTTTTCTACTCCTGACCTGAAATTGCTGGTGTTTGTGGACTGTCTCTGTGAAACACTTTCTAAACCTCTTTAAAGTTTGGGTATGCAAGATGAAAATTAATTTACAAATATATAAGCATGTCTTTTTATAAAATAGCCTTGATTTAACCATGTACCAGAGAGTCATCTTTAAATAATGCTTGAAAATTTCAGAGTTTAGTTCTAAATAGATGGATGAAACAGAAGTTAGACATTAGGCTGTCTATCAAACAGTGACTCACTCTACTTGTGAATGAGGGAAGGCTTTGTAGAGGAAATGATATTTAATTTGTCACCTAAGGAAGACTTAGTTTTGGCCAGGTCTTTGTCTGGGGCAGGTGGGAAAAGTGCAGCAGTGTACAGTGAGGGTGAGTGTGGAGTGTCACAGGTAAGGGAAACAATAAATAAGGGCCAAAGGGCCTGGGGGACTTTCAGCTTCCTTTAGCCATTGAGTTCTAGGTGAAATTTGAAGAAGAGAAGCCCAAGTGCCAAGTAGACAAATGTGCTGGAGGACTTTTCTGCCTAGGTGAGGGAAGAGGTAGTTTGATGCATGTCCTCACTGCCTATGTGCACGTATGCATGTATGTTAGAGAGTAAAAAGGATGCAGAAATGACAGCAAGTATGTGGGTCATGAAGAGGAGAGTTAAGCTAAGGCAGATCTGTCAGTCTTCTCCGCTTGCCTCTTGGACTAGTTCTGAGCTTTTATGGAGTCAGGGGTGAAGGTTGCTGAAGCTGTTATTAAGGTCACCAGAGGCTCAAAAATAACTATTAATGTATCTGGGGGCAAAATATTGCACAAAGTTCAGAAGCAGGCAGAACACTTCCTGAAAGCTGTGTGAACGGCAAGAGGGATCAGAAGTAGTGAGGAGAGTGGAAGACTGTCACTCACTGTTTTGAAATAATGTGAACATTAGCTTCAGCACTATGAGAATACAGTAGCGCGGCACAGCTGCACAGTGTATGGGAAAGGAACTACGGAGGGAGACAGGGGCGTGGCGGGGGGTGGTGAGATTTAAAAAAAGGCATGGGGGTTGAGCAGTGCTTTCCACATGGACCAAATCCCTACCAGAAACAATCATCACGTACTACAAACATACACAGTGATACCTGGGTTGTCGAATGGCTCCTCGCTTGACTTTCCAGAATAGTGAACAGCAAAGTTCAAAAACATATCTGCTCAGGGTTCATAATTTTGCCCAACAGTCGAATTGAAAATAAGACTTGAAAAAAACCCATAGGGACTAAGAGTGAGTCATATGCCACATCTCACTGTGGACACAAAGGGGTGACACTTGAATCTAGGTGCTACGCTTTCCCAGTCATGCTGAGTAAAATTGTGAGAACCATGATACAGTTAAAGAAAAATCATTGTGAAATTTATTAAACTACTGGAAAAATGAATTTTAAGGGTAATTTTTGGGCCTCAGAACCACTTATTTGGTTTGCCATTATTTCTTTTTAAAATTTTTTCTATTTTAAAGAGAAAAATAACTAACAAAATAGCAACAACACAAAAATGATACATGATCTCAAAACAAAATGAGGGAAAAATATATACATTTCTCAAATACTTCAGTGTTCAAACATGAATTTGGAACAAGCTGAGTTCAACAACTGAGGTGTCCCTGTATATATGAAGGGATCCAAGAGATACAGGAAGAAGGGAGGGCATAACAAAAGAATTAAGAGATGTCATCTGCATGTACCAATTCCCCACAATACAAGTAATCAGTACATACTATAAACATGTACCAATACAAAAAAAAGATAGCAGCTCAGGAAAAAAATGAACATTTCTAGCTCCAGTTTACATTGAATGGTGGAGTCAAAGAGAAATAACTAATTAAGTGTAATCATGAAAATTTGTGAGTCACTGTGGGAAACTCCAGAAATTTCTAGAGAAGATTCCTAAAGGGCAAGGAGCTACAGAGGTTCAGCAAGCATATTGGGTCAACAAAGAGTGAAATTTGTATTATTCTAGAATCACTAATGTTCCCTCAATCTATGAAGACAGAAGACACGCAAAGGACATCTTCTTGCCAGTTTAAATAAGGAAAGACCATTTTCATTTTAAGTTACATGATGATATCTGACCCTTCAATGGTAAATTTGGGCTAGAAAATGAGCCAAAGTACAAAGCAGGAATCTCTACCTTTATGCAGAACTGGGCACAGAGCTCTAGAATTCTGTGCCAGAGACTCAGGAAAGTTGGAAACAAAAAAATGCATATTTAAGTGCATTCTAGGGTTTCTAAACGAACACTAAGGAATTGAGATGAAAGCTGGAAGCTGTTCTTCAAGTCCTTCTGAGGATTCTAAGAAGGAATGAACTTAAGCAAGAGCAGCATACGTGAGAACAGGCATTGAGAAAATGCCTTGGGGATTCCAGAATGGAGCACGTGTGCACCACCATTGCAAGCTTCCACGTGCTAGTTAAGTATTGACATAGGTGAGCAAGGTCTGTAGACGGACAAATAAGAGAGACAGACTGATCTGAATAACACATGACAGCTTTTTATGTGGACACTAAATTGGCTGTAATCATGTAAGAGCATGTATTTTTCTAGGAATTTCATATTTTCATGCAAAGATAAAATAGTAGTTATGAGTAAACTGCCTGTATTTGTAAATAAATCAATAAATTACACTTAAGAAAATGTTAATATAATTTTTTAATATAATATATATAATAGACCCATATAATATTTGGGTCTGTATGATGACGTTTTCTCTGCAATAAAAAGTCTCATAAAATTTGATATAATTAGCATAGGAAGGAAAACTGTATCTCCATATCCCTATCCCTGAATTGTTGGCCTTTGATCAGTAGCGTACAACTCTGCAAAACCACAAAATAGTAGGCATGACTGGTTTTTGCTCAAGTGTAACTAAAGTGTCAGACATTCAGCCTCCTCTCTATAGTGTTTGAGTCTATTTGTACAAGATGTATGCTCACAAAAAGATTCAGCTCCTATTGGTTAATGTAGAGGTTGCTGTATTAATAGGTTGCACACTTCATTGATTTTTAATTAATTTCTAAAGAGACACAGAGGGTAACTACTACAGCCCACAACATCTCCTTTCTCATTGCAGTCCACATCTTTATCGATTGGCTGCCTAAGGAGCAGAAGTAATCCATTTTAAGTACACTTCCTGCGAGAGCGTGGGCGTGCAGAAGCTGCACAGTCCCCTCTCCCATTGCAGTCATGTTAACCAGAGGTCAAAGCGAGGGGAAGATGGTAGCCTGCTTAGTATTCTCCTGGCTAGGGAGTGGAGCTTTATGCTGAGCATTTATTTAGTGGGAGAGACTTCCCACACATGCTGTTCAATTTACATTTTGTTATTTTTTATTTTCTTGATTGAGTCTGATTTTTGGTTTCTTAAGAGGGCATTTCAAGTTCCAAAGAAATATGGTAATGAAATTTTGGGGCAAAATATAGAGAATAAGAAAAAAAATATCTATTGTTTCTGCTAGTCTTCAGAATTTGTAAATGGTATCCCCGTTCTCTCACATTGGTACTCGAATATCAGTCTGAGGTTTGCCTCCAATTCAGTGATGGCAAACATTCTAGAGCTTTTAATGATAACAACCAGACCACTGAGGCATGCATCCCATAGGTTCGCCACACTGGCCAACTGGAACAGTGTATAATGTTTGTATAGTAAAAAAACAAACAAACAAAAAAACAACAACAAAATAAAACCACGTGGATATTTATGATGAACAGAAAAATGGGATTTGATGGGAGGACACTGTGGAACAATGATAGTAGTATGTGTAAATTAAAGAGCATGGTTGGCCAAAAAGTTCTGTCTACTTGAGATCCTGAAAGAAAACAAGGGGAAAAATCTCACAGATATTGCTCCCTGAAAACCATGTCTGAGACAGGTCAGCATGCAGGAATTTTTTTGTGTGTGTTATCTGCAAACACCTATGAAGCAGGGAGAAAAACAATGTTGCACAGAGGTAAAAATTGAGCTATGATGAAATTGCATCTGCACCAGTCCCACGGAGAGACCCAGAGCTGGAAGAGCTCTTAATGGAAGAAGCCATAGTTACTGTAGCTTTGGCATCAGCCCTAACAAAGCACCTCCGTTTGTGGTTGCGTTGAGGTATCAGTGTTCTGAGTCAGATGCAACAGAGATAAAAGACCTCTGTAGCCGCCGCCATCAGCATATGAGGACCTTGGTCTTGGAGGGGTTTGAAGAGGTTTCTGAACAGCTCCTCCTACATGTAAGTGTGCCTGAAGACACATGTGAACACACACTCAACTATATAATCAGGACTGTTTTAAAAAATACATTTTCAATAAATTGCAAAATATTTTTATTACATTTAATTAAACTGACAGAAAATTGCTTGCTCTCAGTATTCCAAAATCATCTTAAGATCAGCCAGCTAAACAAATGTCTGGAGAATACTTGCTAAAATTAGAAGTATGAGAAGCAATTGTGAGTAGTAACTTCATGCCAGCCCAGGATAAGGATGCGAATTTGTCTTTCTTTCTCTGAGCAAAATACCAGCAGAATATTCAGGAACAAATCAGATGAGAAACAGAAGCCACTACATGGCTGAGTAACTGGCTGCCTTTTATTTCCTTAGAGAGGTCAGTTATACCCTTAATAGAAAAAAGATATGAGGTTCTTCACTGAATTACTGATTTAGCAAATTCAACTTACAGAATATTGACTATCCTAGGCATTTTTAAATTAAGTTTACTGGTACAATTTAGATACGTACAATGATCATATTCATCATAGGCAGTGTGCACCTGTATATGATATATCATGATTCCTCTTTGTTTCCCAATCTTCTCCCCTTCCCTCCCCTCAACCCTTCTTCCCCTTCTTATTTACAAAGCTTTGTTTCTATTTCATCCTTTTTTATCTTTTCTTCCTTTCCTACTAGCCACCCCCCAATCCCTCCTTCCTTGTGAACAGTCACTTTCTATTTCCCATTATCTGTTCTACATTTGGGTCCTTATTTACTCTCTCATTTCTCACATCAGGGAGACAATGTAATATTTACACATGTGTGTCCAAATTATTTCATTTAAGAGGATGGTCTCAAAGTGCATACATTTACCTAGAAATGTCTCGAGCTTATCCTTCTTTATGGCTGAATAGTACTTCACTGGAGAAAAAAGTCCACATCATTTCTGTCCATTCCTCAACTAATGGGTACTTGGGGTATTTCCAAGATTTAGATATTGCAAACTAAGTTGCTATAAACATGGATACACATAAATCACTCTGATATGATGTTTTTGAGTGTTCTGGAAAGATACTCAGAAGGAGAATAGCTGCACTGAATGGAAACTCTAGTCCTAGGTTTTTAAGGAATCTCTACACTGATTTCCACAGTTGTTGCACAAGTCTACACTCCCACCAACAATGGAAAAGTGTTCTTTTTTCCACACAGCCCTGCCAGTATTTTTTAGTGGTTGATTTAGCTATAGTTCTTGATGATAGCATTCTTCTGGAGTGGCATTTGACAAAGTACAACACCCATTCATGATAAAAAACCCTACAGAAAATTAGAATAGAGGATTTTTACCTCAATCTGATAAAAGCCATCTATGACAAACCAACAGCCAATACCATCCTAAATGGTCAAAAACTGAAAGCTTTCACTCTAAACTCAAGAACAACACAGGGGGTTCCACTATCACCACTCCTATTCAATATACTTCTGGAAACATTAACCAGAGCAATTAGGTAAGAAAAAGAAAGAAAAGGAATAAGGATAGGAAAGGAATAAACTATCTTTATTCACAGATGATATGATGCTCTACACAGAAGACCCCACAAACTCCACCAAAAGACTTATAGGTTTAATAATCAAATACAGAAGTGAACTGAATACAAAGTCAACATTCAAAATTCAATAGCATTCCTGTATACAAACAATACACTCAATGAAAGAGAAATTAGGGAAATCACATTACCAAAAAAAAAAGCATCCAAAAAAATTGAAATACTTAGGAATCAATCTAACAAAAGAAGCAAAAGATCTATATTAAAATTTCAGCTTTGGGGCTGGGGATTTAGCTCAGCGGCAAAGTGCTTGCCTGGCAAGTGCAAGGTAGTGAGTTTGGTTCCCGGTACCGGAGAAAAACAAAAAACAAAAAACAACAACAACAACAAAAAAATAAAAAATAAAAAATAAAATTTCAGCTTTCTGTGAAAGGATCTCAAAGAGGATATCAGAAGATGAAAAAATATCCCTTGCTCATGAGGAGGAAGTACCAAGAT
>NW_004955457.1:4178805-4262955 GCF_000276665.1 Chinchilla lanigera
GATCAAAGTTCTAAATATTAAAATAGAAGCACTTAATCTGCTGGAAGAGAGAATAGGCAGAACTCTTGAAAATATACGTGCAGACAAAGATTTCATGAACAAAACCCCAAATGCATGAGAAATACTATGATGAATCAAGCTGGGCTTTTATCTTATTAAAAATCTTTTGCACAGCAAAAGAAATCACCAACAGAGTGCAAACACAACCTACAGAGTGGGAAAAATTTTAGCCGGTTGTCCCTCAGACCAAAAGACTAATATCTAGACCATATAAAGCATTGAAGGAAATCAGCTTCCCCAAATTTGAATACCTAATTCATCTGAGATGAATACATACTTCCCAGTGGAAGAAATACAAGTGACAAATAAATATATGAAAATATATTCTAGGTGTTTTATACTTAGTATGCCATTGAATCCTCACGACAATCTTGGGTAGCTACAGTTTTATCCCCATTTAATGTATAAGAAAAGCACATAAACTATTCAAGGTCATTCATCCAGTGAGTACTACAGGGTGTATTTCTAGAATCTGATGTCTTAGGATGCACCAGTATTATTTTTGTGAAAATATTTTCAAGGCTATCATTGAACATTGGAAGGGAGACATCCATTCTACCTTTTTCCTGGTCTCTGTATCTATTATTTGGCCTAAAATTTTGTATTTCAGATGGATATATTTTACAGTTCCATCTATCACGGGTTGAAAATTTAAAGCTAGCAGTAACCTGAGAGATCATTTAGGCCAATCAGTCACTTTTATAGCAGAGCTGATGTGAGAACCTGTGGTCATAAACCTAGTTAGCAATAGTTCCAGGACAGCTACCTCACCTCGCTGTGTCCTCGTTCTTCCTGTGGTGTCATGAACCCTACCATTTGAAAGACTTCCCAGTTCATACAATCACAGAAGCCCCTAGTTTCCCTCCATGCACAATCTCGATAAAATAAGTGGCTTCATCCAAAAGTTATTTCTCCCTTGAACATACTTCTATATTTAGCCCTAGCAGTAGTAAGCATGATAGTCTGGTTTTTTATTCTCACAGATCAAATTGCTTTTACAAGGAAAGGAAGAAGAGAAGAGAGACTTTCATTTGTAGGTAGATTTCCTGAAGCTTTCTGTTATTAAGAAAGCTTCATGTTATTAGATTTAAAACTGGAAAAAATGTACTGTTGCTAACTCCAGAGATTGACGCCTGTGAGACCTGACTACAGCTTGAATTTTCTTGCTCCTCACAGGTATTTGATGAAATTGTCACATGGCCAATCTGTGAGAAGCAAATATTTATTGTTGGAAATAGTTCAGTTTCTCCCACCTTCCTTTAGCTTCCTACAGCTGTTCAGAATAGATTTTCATATTGAATGAAGACATAAGAATCACACTTTTTTAGTGAAATACCTGTGCCTCAAATACCTTAAGACTGAAAAGAAGGTCATAGCCAGATATTTATCTATATTGATAACTCAAAATTAACTCAATCATTGGTTTTTCTGTAGAGAAGTTCATATCAGTTAATTCTGATTAACACTGAAATTCAATTCTAAAAGTTTTCCTTGAAGTTTTGTATCAAGGTATGTTTTTGAAAACCAAGAGTAAATTTGACTTTGTCCAGCTGGTTTGCATTTACTTTGCTGAAAATTTTAAGAGGTATAAGTAAAACAAAATAAGTTAACAGTCTTTGAAAACGCTGTAGCATACAAGAAAAATTATAAAAACTGGTGAAATTATAAACTGTTTGGGGAGTTGTAAATTCTGACGGGTTTTGATAAAATAAGACTTGCAACCCTTGGATTGTGAGGTAAACAAAATACCCCTAAAACATGTCTACCAAAATCTCCTCCACATGCTGCTTAACAAGTAGCATACATTTTGTTATAGCAAGCACACTACTTTATTAACCTTGTCAGGGAAAACATTCTGTGGCATTGGAGACTCTTAGATCTATTTTGTTTGTGACTTTTATCTTCAGTAAATACCTGGAAACCCATGATATTTTTATGGAAGGGACCAAATCTTTCAGCATATTCCCTATGCGTCCTTTTCTCCTTGTGTGACAGCCTCCTCAGGTCAATCACTACTAAAATGAAACTTTGAATGGTAATTCTGAAGTTTGCATCAACACTTGAGTCATGGTGGTAGGTCATGGATATAGGTATCACTGTTTGCAAATACTTACTGAATACCAACTGTGATGTACTCTCTGGGGGTTACCGATTCTTTTATAATAGGTAATGATAATTAATGAGGATAATTCTTGTCCATTCTAGGACAGTGACTACTTATCTAGAAACAATAACAAAAGTTTGAAGGTTCTGTACTTGTTATATCTCATTTAGTATACAAGTGCTTTACCTATGATAATTTATTTAGCCCTCACAACAACCTGCGAGTTAGGTGTTTGTTTTTGAGACAGGGTCTCCCTGTGTAGTGCAGGCTGGCCTTGAACTCACTATGGAGACCAGACTGGCCTTGAATTCATGATGATTCTCCAGGCTCAGCCTCCTGAGTGCTGGGATTATAGGTCTGCAGCACCATGCCCAGCATGCTGTGCTCATTTAGAGAGGAGGAAATAAATGAAAAAGCAGTTAAATCATTTGCCCTGGGCCACACATCCATAACATGTCACAGCCAAACCACTGACTGAGGAGCTACTCCCACACCCACCCACAGTTCTGCACACCCTGTGCCAAAGCTAGAATGGAGTCTTAAATGTTCATAATTAACATCCCTGCTAAATTATAAGCAATTCTAAACTTTTACTGGATGTTAACTAGAAAGTGTAGACAAAAAGTGAATTAAAAGCATTATGTGTTGAAATTTGCAAAAACCACTGATAATATTTTTACTGCAAAAAATGAGGATTTTTAAGGCTACATAACTTAGTTGTGTACATTGATTTATACATGCCCACCTGACCCTGTGACTCCTTGCAAGAGATCAAATTAGATGGTAGATATTAGAGTCCCACAGCAAGGAATCAAATACCACTTCTCATTAGCTAGAATGGCTTGAAACAAGTAGTTAGATCTCTCTTAGCCTTGGCATTCCTGTATTTAAAATGGAGTGAAAACAGTACATATTGCATAGGATTATGTTAACCAGCTAATGTAGAAGCACTCTGGTTAGTGTCTCCTGCATGCCAAGTTCTGGATCACTATTAACTGTGGTGTCCATTATTGACATACTGTTCCCTTCCTGAGCTAGCTTAGCAGGGTCATGGGAGTTTAGTAACTACCTAAAAAGCCTTGGGGTTTCTTTTCCAACTCATGCAGCAATCCTCTCTCACAATTAAAGGTCCTTTTCCACTCATCCTCATGCTTACAGGTACATCATCCAGTTATTTTTGTCACTAGTACTTTTAATAACTGTCTGCCTCCTGATTTGCATGACATTCCAATTGGGAGAATGATTTTATTTTGAAGGAATCTAGCAGAAAAATGTGGCTGTAATGAGAACTTCCATAAGAAAATCATCTCTTAATGATTCTGTTGTGGAGAAACCTTTTACTAGCAATCCAAAGAAGATTTAACACTCTAATTCAGGGTGTGAAAGTAGGACCAAGGACGCAGACCTAATTCATGCTTTGAAGTGTGAATCAGAACAGTTTCATTGCTTCACAGCAACCCTGCAAATACATATTTGTTAGTTTGGAAATGAAACATACTCTGTTTTTATTGCTGCTAATGATGGTGAGATAGGTGGTGGAAACTATAAAATACATATTTCACCTTGTCTCTTGTGTTGGATTCTCATTATTTTGAAGAAGTTGCTTTTTCTGGAAAACATTAAAGTTAAAGATAGTTTAATTACTTGTTGAGGTTTTGCACGTGAAATACCAAAGATGTTTTAGAATTTGTGAAATTACATTTGTACTGTCCAGTGCCTCATTTGAGTATCTTAGTCTGTTTGGACTACTACAAGATACATAAAGCGGGCAGCTCATAACCAACAGAAATTCCTTACAGTGCTAGAGCCCAGCAAGCCCAAGATCAAGGTATCAGGGACTTTGGGGTCTGATGAAGATGGAGTTCCTGACTAATCATAGCTCCTCTGGCCTCACATGGCTAAAGAAGCAAAGGAATAGCTCTAGGTTTTGATTCATTACACACACACACACAAAAGGGAGGGCACCACCAACTTCCCAAAGTCCTCACTTCTTTATATCATCATCTTGGAAGATAAGATTTCAAGCTGTGAATTTGGAAGGGATCCACACATACAGACCATTTCAGTGTCTTAAATTTCTTGGTGAATGTGAGTTAATTTGCAATTGGTAAAGCACATAATTCCTGCCCATGTTTAGGGAATGTAAAAGTTATATTTCCAGTAGCATACTACTTAATTCCATCAATCATCGTTCACCTAAGTTTTAAAAGCCAAAGAAAAAAATAAATTCAAATTTACTCTTCTTCTTCACTGTTCACTCAGTTCTGAAGGGTAATCATTCTATTTTGTAAATATACCTTAAAATTATTCTCTCTGGACTCATTTAGGAGAATCAGATATTCATGCCTAGGGTGGTTGGAGGAGTGTCAGGAATGGTAAAATTCACAGTTCTTGGGAAGCAACAGTGTGAGCAGTGGGATCCTGATGAAATAAAAATCAGAGGTCCTTAATGGGGATACAGTTGTTATTCAGTTAAAGGACCTACCCTACCCAGTGTGGAAAATGAAGAAAAAATTCTGACAAACAGATATAGCTCATGGACTTCAAATTTGCAACTTTTTTTTTACAGCCTTGCCACCTTTCTTCTTTAGCAGGGTATTATTTTCTGCTTTCAGCTGTATCTGTGTCTAATCCATTCTCTGTCTTTGTTCCAGGATGATGTTTCTAAAAGCACAACGAAAATTGGGTCACTCCCCTTTTAACACAGCTTGCCCATGGCCAGATTGTACCCTTCACAATACGAAAATCCATTCTCTGCCTTTGTCCAACCTGGCCTCCTCTTCCTTTTTTTCTTTCTCACTACCTACCACTGCCCCACCTTCAGATACTATACTTCTTAATTACAAGAATAACATAATTTTTCCAAGCAAGCAAGGTACTGATGCCCCTTGTGGTTGTTCTTCCTTCAATTTTACTGTGCAAACTCTCTGGTTACCTCTCTGAAGTCTCTGTTATCATGCATTCTTACTGGACTATACTACGAGAGAGTCTCAGAATACAGCTCTTAAATGCCGTACCTGCATTGCAGCAGACCATCTGAGCCTGTGTTCTGTATTAGCCCATGTTATTAATTTACCAGTGTCCCTCTTTAATGCACAGGGTTTGTTTCTTTTTTATCTCCTCTGTGCCCACTACACAGACCACAGTAGGAATTACATACATGTGTTGATCAGAATATTAGCTGCTGCCAACATGCTTTCTATATTCTGATATGCAGGTAGTTAAGAAGGAATGATAAATGTATGTGTGCACACTTCTTAAAGGAACAAAATTATTGAGAGTGGCATGAAAATACTTCATCTCTGAGGCAATGGATTTATTTATCTGTAATTCTTTAAGTCATATGGAACTCTATATTCTCAGATTCACCTTATTTTAGGAATTTCCAATTTGATGTAATAAAACATAAAGCACTATATAGGAAAGAGGGCAGAAATACCATAAATACCCTTTGTCAGTTGATTTCAGAAAACACCAATACACTGCTGAGTGATTGGACCATATGAGGCCGTATCTCCACCACTTGTGCTTAATGGGCATTTTTATATGGAGTTTGGCTCATGGTGCTGTTTGAAGCAATCTTCTCTTTACACTATACTGGGCATACGGTTCATAATTTTCTGACCTATGTGATTTATGTGTCTGTTTCCTACAGTTTTTGCTTTGATATCAAAAACCATTAATCCTTCAGAATCCTATGGTTGTAATGTTAACTGCCAACAGAATTGATTTGCAATTGGCATGAGTGTATGCTTCAACAATTTTATAATAATCTGGATCTGTCTTTGATGACAATTTTTTTAACATTGAAATTGTTGAATGTACAGTTTTTCCTAATTCATCAATCAAAATATGTTCACTTTAATCAAGGCCTCTAAGTTTAATGGCTTGGTTTTACAAAAACTTTTTAGTTAAGGATAGTGTTTAGCAACTCTTTGTCCACTCCTGAAGTATAATTAGCAACTTAATTATTACTTCTATGTTTTTAATTTTATGAACATATATATACATGTTAACATGAATGTTGTATGTATGAGACACACTCAAATATATATGATGTATGGTCAAAGTATATGGTGAATACTTAAATTTTAAAAATTTAATTACAGTAAAAGCCATTAATTGCCCACAAAATACTCCCTCTCACTTCCAACACACCTGTCCCATCTTTCTTGGTACTTTCTGAAGCAGTTCTTATCATCAAGTGTCTTTTCGGGGTGAATGCTGCTTCCAATGAAAAGACAGGTTTCTGGGGCTGGGGATTTAGCTCAGCGGCAAAAGCGCCTGCCTGGCAAGCGCAAGGTCGTGAGTTCGGTTCCCGGTACTGGAGAAAAACCAAAAAAAAAAAAAAAAAAGTAAAGACAGGTTTCTAACAGCGATGTGTCTCCACAACATCACGGCAGCTATGGTAGGCAACTAAAGACACTCATGAAAGACTTCCAGACCACTTCAGTAAATGACAAGAAGTGATAGAGTAAGCGAGTTCAAGGCAAGGAGGAGGATTTTGAGGGGAATTAATGACAACGTACCTTTTACTCTCATACATTTTCTGAAAAGTTTTCACTGTAGTTATTGATATATTTCATGTATGGATTGAGGGGGAAAGCTGGCTATATCTCAACAATCAGCAATAAATTTTATTTTTAATTTCCCTCTCTAATTAATGAATATAATATTAAAGACTAATTTGCAGGTCATTATAAACTATGTAATGTCACTTGTGTGTTCTTAGAGTGACAACAAATGTCACAGAAGCATTCCTAGACATGACAAACCTTTTAAATCCCTGGGGTATATTTCACTCAGTGTTCAATTAAGAAGAATAATCTAATTCTTCAGTCTTGATAGAATTTATGATAATTACTTTGGCAGTGTTAAACCTGGAATAAAATATTTTTCAAACATTATGGAGAGGTGTATGCATGTTGAGTGGGCATGCTGGAGGAACATGATGAAAAGCAGAAGCTATGTAGAAGAAAATGACATGGAATATGTGTTTCAGTCCTAATCTATGTTAGCTTCTCCCTAAGACACAAGCATACCTCACTCATGAAACTGTGTGAGAAAGACTGTGAGCTCTCTGGAGAAAATGACCTTATTTTATGTGCAGGGAGTTTGCTCTTCACAGGACCCCAGGAGGAAAAGCGCAAATCCTCTGTGTGGTTTTCCACCCCTCCACCACCACTAGGTTTTCTCTACCTTGAAAATATTCCAGGATTCTGGCTTCACTTCAAAGAAATGAAGAACATGCTAAGAAATTGTGGACTATGAAAACCTTAGGCATTCACTGGCTCTTTTGTGTGGAACTTGATGTTTTGTAGGGAATGATGTACCTGGAAGAGAGACGGCTTGTTCATCGGGATTTGGCAGCCCGAAATGTCTTAGTGAAATCTCCAAACCATGTGAAAATCACGGACTTTGGACTTGCCAGACTCTTGGAAGGAGATGAAAAAGAGTACAATGCTGATGGAGGGAAGGTAGGTGTCCTTCTGAGAGGAATGCTTCTTGAAAATGTAGTATGTTGTCTGTTTATCCTTTTATCTTTCAAAAATTTTTAGGAAGAAACCAGTGAGCATGAGATTTCGATTATAATGCCTCATTTATTACTGCTATCAATTATTTTGCTTAAATGGAAGATATTGAGTCTGTTACTAAATCAACACTTTTGGGGTAAATTCAGGTGTGGATAGTTCTATGTTCCATTTATCTTCTGTTGGAGATAAAGCTATTCCTCAAAGATTTATACGTCTGAATATCATTTTAATTTTTTGATGCTTCTAACTCAGTCATTTCAGGTGGTGATAGAAATAATTTGTGCTTAAACAATAAGAATAACATGTCTACCTTTTGTTTCTCAAAGGTAGGTAAAATACGATGATGCACCCTGGACTCGAGTGATTTCATGTTAGTAGCAGCAATAGGAAGTGGACAGATCCTTAGGAATTTATGAACTTAAATGTAAATACAAAGCCATACGTGTCCCATTGATCCTAAGGGCATAAGATTTACTCCTACAGAGAGGCACATGCTCTCACAGACTAGAGAGTTTGACTACTACCAAGAACTCATTTGAAAGATGACCATTCTATTTAACCTCTAAAGCGGGTATTTTCCTACTATAAGTATGCTGGATTCCAGTTTTCTGGGTATGACTTTTGAGATTCCTTTTAGCTTCCATTGTACTGTACATTTGACCTTCATTGTTCATTATCTAATTCTTCACCAGAATACAAGCTGCTGTATGAGAGGGGACTGGACAAAGCTACTGTAGCTTCTTTCTGTCTTTTTTTTTTTTTTTTTGTTTTTTTCCGGAACCGGGAATCGAACTCACGGCCTCGTGCTTGCCAGGCAGGCGCTGTGCCACTGAGCTAAATCCCCAGCACCTGTAGCTTCTTCCTTATCAACCTTTTCTAATTCTCCAGTCTCAGCCTCTTTCTTCCATATGTGGTCTCAGTTCATACCTTTTGTTTAGCTGGAAATTCTCACTAACTAGTTAAGCTAGTCTTCATGTAGTGATCTATTTAGCTTAATCTAAAGAGGCTTAGGTCATGATAGTCCAAATGAAATAAACAAATGCAATCTTAGCCAATAGTGACTGATCAAGTTATTTTAACAAAAATAAAGATTACCCCAGATGTGGTGAGGCAGGCCTATAAGCACCCTGGGAGACTGAGGCAGGAGGATCACAAGCGAGACTCTGTCTCAAAATAAATACTAAAAGTGGTTGGGGCTGTAGGTCAGGTGAAGGCTCTGAGTTCCATTCCCAATTTCAAAAAAAAGAAAAAAGGATTATTCACATGTCATAAAATGTTCATGTACCTTATTTATCATGAAGCATCCAAATATATAATGATAGGATTTCAGATGCTTAGCATTAACTTTTTACTCTCACACTTATATAACTATGCATGCTAGTTTATCTCAAGGTAAGATTAACAAAAACCTTTTTTTACAAAAAGAAAACCCTTCAATTTTGAGAACTCATCTGAGATTCCCTTGATTTTATTAGCCTCTTTTACCTGTTTACTACCAAACTGCAGTAGAGACCATAGCTTTGAAATTCACCACAAGACTGCACAGTAGTAGAAGTTATAAATCATATGACTTCACTTGTCTTAAGAACACACAGCTGTAAGATTTGTCTAAAGCAAGATTCATTATAGCTTTAAATTCCTGGTAACCGTTAAGTCTTTATCAAGCAACCTGTGATTTAAACTTACTTCTTTAACACAATGTCTGTACTCCATAAAGTCTGCTAACTCCTTCCCCATAGGGAAATTATTTTCAATGTGTCTTCTGTTCTCTTTCACTCAATCCCATGATTCTGTCATAGAGTTACCTTGGTGTCACCTTGTGAGCAGCCAAGCTCATGACTTCAAAGGCCTATTTTGTTTTAAGCTTTCAACTGCAAAGTAGAAGTGTTTATCTTTATTCCATAGAATCTAATTATATTTCCAGCTTTATAACGCTGCCCTTCGAGTTGAAATGCATTCTGCTGACCCATCAGCAGCAGGGTGTGTGGGTTGAGTTGTTTTTCTTACAGCGATGATGGATTTGTGCTGATCCCCTCACATTCTTTTATAGACTCGCTCCTATTTTGGAAATGGTACATATTTTCAAGGCTAGCTAACCAAGACAAGGGAGGTCATCTGTGGCTGGGGAAGGAAGCAAAGCTAGCCTCAGAATTGATGATTTTAGGCAATTTAGTGGTCAAAATATATGAGGGAAGATGAGGGGGCAAATGCAGAAAGAATTTGTTGTAGTCATGGTTTAAAATGTGTCTGAAGGCAAATGTTGGTATTTTGCTATTGTTCTTTTTTTATGACTTTCTTTAAAATGATAAAAAAAAGGGATAACTAAAAATGTAAGAAATCTCATCTGTTTAAGAAAAAATATAATATGGATAATTTTTTAAAGCATATGCATTTGATGTTTAGTTTGGATATTGTAGGTCATAATATTATGTGCAAATTAAATACTAGACATTAATTCATGATATAGAAACGTTAATATTTTGCTATTTTACTTATTAATAAAGCTTTTCTCAAAAACCAAATGTACCTTTCATCTAACTGACTGTGAATTTATACATTTCAATTTATTTATTATCAACCTTGGAAAATAATCTACTTAAATTATATCTTTACATACAAAATCAAAAATACAATTGAGGACGATCAGAGGATAACATTTAAAAGTATAGAAATGATTTTTATGTAATTACAAAACTTCTCATTTCTCTATAGATGCCCATTAAGTGGATGGCTCTGGAGTGTATACATTATAGGAAATTCACTCATCAGAGTGACGTCTGGAGCTATGGTAAATTAATTTTCTTTATGAAGTAAGGCTTGTAAAGCAAAATAAATATTTTTGTTTATTTAAACTGTTTCAAGCTATATGTATTTTATCCTGTTGGAAATATTTATATGCTTCATCTTCTAAAAAAATTAACTCTACTCTCTTAACACTCAAAAGAGCATTGTTATCTGCCTTTTTTGTTATGTCCTCTTCTCTAAAATGTAATATGCCAATATCCCTTCTGAGTGGTCCATCGTAAACTCTGGTGTGCTAACAATTTACTTAACTATTTTTATAGAAAAAATAGCTTTAACTTAGGAACAACTTCATATAATTTTGTGGCCATATTTTCAACAACTCTCTGAAAACATTACTCTGAATGCAATGAGTGGTAACAGACAAAAGGGAATTTCTGTTCTATAATAGTAAATATAGTCAATTGTCATAATAAAAAGCAATTACTGTAAATGTGAGAATAACAAAAATGAAGGAAGAGGCAAGGCAGAAGTCTCATAACTGAAAGTTTGATTTTAAATTAAAAATGACTTGGAGTGACAGTAATGTTATAGAGTCAATAATGCCAGACCCAAGGATTAATATTTATTACTGCAACATTTATTTCATTATGTTTATTTCAATCACTCAGCAGCTGACTACTAACAGTTTTGTGAACAGCTTGACAACAAAGAGTGAATACCTTTCCCAAGTTTAAAAATACCGTATAACTCATATGTATTACAAATGAAAGCACAGTGCCCATTTAAATAAAATGGTTGTTGTTCAGATTTTAAAGTATGCTACAGTTTACTGTTCTCAAACTCAAGCTCAGTTTCATCATTTTTCATTTTTAGAACAAAGGTTTGCCTAATTAATCACTAAATGACATACATTTTTGATTTAGGAAAGCAGCTCATTATCTTTAAAAGTATTTGAGACCTTTCAGTAAAGTGTGTTTCCATTCTTCCACCTTTTATTTTAAAAAATCATTTTCTTTAATAAATTATTTAAGATATTTCAATGAAGTAGATTCCCCCCATTTGTATACCATGTCAGGTATTAAAATTTCCAAGATGACCACACATTCTCCTCATCTTAGAAGTAAAGAAGGAGTGCTTGAAGTTTAAAAAAATAGGAGAAGTGCTTGACAAAATTTCAATGTTAAATTGCTATAAAGGATAAAGAGAAAAGGAAATCTATGATCTATATTATGTGATCAATATATACATTATATGATATATGAATTAACACATACATTGGCATTTATATATTACATAGCACAGAATAACATAAATATAAGAAACAGATAGATGTATATATCATATTTTATGACATATTTATGTGCTGTCATACATGCATATGTATGTTTTTCTTTTCTGTTTGCACTTATATATCCCTGAATTAGATGTGGTACTTTGCAGCAGTTACTTTTAAATGACTTCAAAACAGACAAATATTTGCAGGACAGTTATATTTTTAATAGTAAATTTTATCTTTTAGAAAAATCAGGCCTCTCAGATTAGAATAGTCTTCTTCATGATGAGTTGCAAAATTCCAGAGGCTGTTCAGTAAAAGACCATACAATATTTTGAAACAATGGTTATCAACATATGTTAAAAAAACACTCACAGCTTCCTATAATATGTCATAGCTGAATGCAAAAGATATAAAGAATAGCAAAAGCTGCATACTCTGGTTTACAGTACACTTTTATAGGAAATTATAGTTGTTGCATCATCATATCTAAATTTACATAAAGATGCAACAGCTATGATATATCTACAGATAATGGAATTAGGGTGTAAGTTTTAAAGATGGTTCTGATTTAGTTTCTCTGAAATTATCCTGTGGGTTTATATGCTTGTGTTCATTATATTCTTTATTTTGACTTGTAATTGCTTCACATATTATTTATTTTGGAAGTCCTGATAAATATGTGAGAGTATTCTGCCTTTTATAACTGCCTGAGATAATAAAATGTTCTATTAAATATGTATTATACAAGTCTGACTGAGTAAATAGGAATAGATATTCATACACCTTTGAACTTGTCCCAGTCTGTCTCAAAGACTCTAGATTGTAATCATCAGAACTATGAAGTGGTTCTTTAATATGCAAAATTAAGAAAGTAATAAACATCAATCAGTAAAACTGTGTTATCAGTTACAGGTTTATACAGTACTTAAAAATCATAGGATGCAAATATTAAAAAAATAATAACAATGTGTGTATTATAAAGGATAATTTGAAATTCACATATACTTTTAATTAAGGTAGATGTTTTTATTATCAGATAATTATGACTGCCATGAACTTCAATCTAAATAAATAATTCATTGCAGAGAGAAGTTGAAACATAACCAGAATTAATTGGTTTTATATTAAAATAGATCTTATATATACAGCCACAAAAACTCATGTTGTAACATTATCGTACCCACTGAGCCATTTCCAATTTAAAATTCTTTTTTCCCAAAAAACCCTTAAAATTATGCTATTATTATTTCAAGAAGCTATCCCTAATGTACATATTAGACCTTAAATCAGAATCATTATTTTCAAAATTATCTATTTGCATATTAATATTAGGGTATTTTTTCCAGAGTAAATCAGTATTCTAATGTTTCAAGAAAGTTACTTTTTTAAATGTAAGAAATAATCTGTTCTTTCTTTTTCTTTTTTCTTTTTCCTGGTACCGGGAATCAAACTCATGACCTCACGCTTGCTAGGCAGGCGCTGTGCCTCTGAGCTAGATCCCCAGCCCCAGAAATAATCTATTCTTGAGTCCTAATTTTCTTTGGATGCCCACTTCAACTGTATTATATCGTAAATAGGACTCAACCTCACTCAGGCTCTTATATGAACTAATAAATTAGTATGTTTGTTCCACTTGTTTTCTTTTTCTAATTAAAAAGAGAGCTGAATTTCCCTTCTTAATGTATCACACATTCCAAAGCCCCAGGTTAGCCTTTTAGTGCTTGTGTGGCAAAGAGGCTAATCTCAAAAACAATCAATACCATATATTTCCTGGTGCCTTATTTTTTTGGTACTGAACATATATATAGGCAGTAAATGCCTTGTATAATGGGCTGTAAATGTGGTACAGTGAAACATAAATTGGATCAGCAAACATTAGCATTACTTATGAGTAGAAATGGGGAACAGAGTCTCTATTCTAATGGTCACTCTAAATTTTCTCTGCTATGCATTAAAACTCCGAGACAGTAGTAAGAGAATTGATATGTCCCAGAAAAGTTTCAACATTGTGATTGGCATAATGCATACAGGAATATGATGAGTGTCTTCAACCTTCTTTGGATTGACTGTTAAGGAGAATTTTATTTTATTTTATTGCCATAGAAGTTCTTTGTTGAAATTATGTTGTTAATATGCTTATGTAAGAATTTTGTTTTCAATTAGGAGTCACTATATGGGAACTGATGACCTTTGGGGGAAAACCCTATGATGGAATTCCAACCCGAGAAATCCCTGACTTATTAGAGAAAGGAGAGCGTTTGCCGCAGCCTCCCATCTGCACTATTGATGTTTACATGGTCATGGTCAAGTGTAAGATCACAAAATAACTTTATCATCTTCATCATTCTGAATGAAATGATATCGGTTACCTGTGTAATGTTTTTCCATATCGACAAATGTAACAAGCCAGAAATAATTATGAATTGACTAGAAAAAAATCTATGTTTGTGAGATTATTATTAAAATAATATGATTTGATTTCATAGCATAGTTTTTTTTGCTATGAAATCAAAAGTATATCACTTTAATATTCTTTTTCTTATAATTTTTTATGGTAGTCAAATTGTCTGTCCTAAAGAGATACAGTCATAATAACATTAGTGGGAAAGTTAATGTTGTTCATGCTATCATTAGTAATCCTAATTGGAAAAATCTAAATAAATGATCTAAATATGAAGAAAGAAAGCATGAAGCTGAGAGCACAAAAAGAAATTAAATGGAAACAGGTTTATTAGTTTCGGTCAAAAGCAAATTAGCAGGCAAGGTGCAAAGTAAGAAATGGGCAGAAATGACTGCACTGAGCTAATGAATGAATGTCTACTTTTTCCATCTCGACCATTTGTTGCCACCAGCGTCTCTTACTTTTCTCGCTCCTTCTATGCCCCTCACATATGTGTTACAGATGTGTTTTGAAACCCTAACCCTTAATTTAAATAGAATTAGCAAAGTCCCTGGAGTTTCTGACTTAATATATGTGAGATTAACACACGGTGCTCTCTCTTGTATAATCTGGGTTTCCCCTCTTTTGATTTACACAGTTAGCAAAGAAACAAACTGGTGAAGGTGAATAAGCATCTTATTAATAAGAGACTTTGGATCCAGGTCTACTCAGATTTATATTCCTGACAAGTGTGATACATTCTGACAGGGAGGGAGGGAATAAAAAATGTTCTTTGCAGTTCAGGTCGGTGTTCCCTTTTCCCTAAGCAGGGTTCCATTTACTCAACATTTAGTTAGAGAGAATGTAACACCTCCTGAGAAGTTAACCTCTTTTTTGTCTCCAGTAGCCCCAGAAACATCCCTTATCTCAGCATCTTAGCACTAGTAAACATTTTTGAATGAATACATATAGAATGTTTGAGATTTCTTTGGAGGGGGAAAAAGAAATAAGTGACATTACTTATGCACGACACCCAAGAATTCCCAAAGCAGGGATAAAAATTAACTCTCAGAAAAGGAGAAACAAACTTTCTAGCTTTATCCAGCCAAACAGTGTCTGGTGTGTGTCTATGGAAGAGAACTTGAAAACATGCATGCTGTGTGTATAATTCGATACCATAACCAGGAGAGGACATGTTTCATATCCTCTGATGAAGTGATGTAAAACTAAGCATACATTTTGTTTTATTACCGAAATTGATTGAAAGGTTTTTTTTTGTTTCAATCCAGAGTTTTAATACTTCAGCCAGGGATCATCTGATTTAAAAAAAAAAATCAAAGAAAATGTGGTGCTTTTATTCATGTCATCTCATCAGCTCACCAGAGCCTAGAGAGATAAGATGCACTTTATCTAGAATCCCAGCTAAATAATAATAATACATACTCTGAAAATTGCTGATGTCATTTTTATGCTGGAAAAGCTAGTACTCAGATAAGCTAATGGCTATTGCTGAACAAACATTAGCAATCATTCTGCTTCGATTTTTTCCCCCAAGGACAGGAAGAGGAGTAGTATGAGAAAGTTGGTTTCATTCCTTTCTTAATCTGTATGGCAGCATACCCAGTTACAAACAAATCTCTTCTGCTCCCATGCTATTACAGGTACAAGATGATGGCTTATATTACACTTGCTTCATCTATAACCATCAAATAAAATTTTTGAAAAATTATCCCCATCACAAAAGGCAACAACAGCAGAGGCCTCAGAATTAGTCTGGGTTCTATTTTCTAAGAAGAAAAATAATTTTTAAATCATGTCAATAAAACAAAAATTGTATTTGTTACTTTATAGTGTATTATGTTATGAATTGCCATAGATGGAGTGAGAGCCTTACTTACTGGGGATGTTTCTTTCACTAGCTTTCTTTGTTTTTCAGATAATTTACATAAAAATATTTTTCACATTTTGCCCATATTTTTCACAAAATTTAAATCTTGCTTCTTTTTTCCTAATTATAGATGTACTGACACCTTTTATTGTGTGAACATTTCCAGGTTGGATGATTGATGCAGACAGTAGACCTAAATTCAAGGAACTGGCTGCCGAATTCTCAAGGATGGCTCGAGACCCTCAAAGATATCTAGTTATTCAGGTGAGTTCATCTGGCTTTGCTGTTAAGACCATTACCATGACAAATTCATTACATCATGTGGATTTCCAAACTTGACACCTGCAGAGATGAATGCTAACATACTGACTAAACAGATTATAATGAAGAAAGCCTTAAGCAACAGAACTCTTTACTTTGTCTCAGAACCACTTCTATCTTCCCTTAGAACTCATGTGACATTGCTATTGAATAGCCACATAATTATAGTTGCCATGTACATGAAAACGTATTTATCCCCCCAACAGACTTTGTAGCACCTGCCTTTTATTAGCATTATTGGTAAGACATGTCCATTATTATAATCTTCATCTTTCACAATCAAAGGGAGATAGATTTTTGTTTTAATCTTGTCCATACTTAAAGAAAATGGCTAAAAAATTTCAGTATATTTATTTTTTAATTTGCTTTTATTTATTTATTTGACCCATTTTCTCTTTTATTTATTTGAGTTTATGGACACAGTCTAGGTGTACATAGTGACCATATTCATTATAGGGAGTCTGGACCTGTGCATGATATATCTTGATTCCTTTGTTTTTCCGCCACTCCTATCCCCTCCATTCCAACCTTTCTTCTCCTTCCTGTTCACAAAGCTGGGTTTTCATTTTATCCTTCTTTTCTGAATTTTTTCTTTCCCTTCCTTCCTTTCCTTCTCCCCCTTCCTAGTTCACTTTTCCTTTTGAATAGTTTCATCCTATTTCACAATATCTACTATATATTTTTCTTCTTATCTACATTTTCAATTTCTCACACCAGGGAGATAACACAACATTAGTGAGAAAAAAAATGCCAGCTGCTTTTCAGGCAAAGGGCTAATACCTAGAACATATAAAGAACTGAAAAACTTCAGACCCTCCCAGTTTAAAGACCCTGTCCAATAATGGGTATCTGATATGAATAAACACTTCTCACTAGAAGCACAAATGACAAATAAATATATGAAAAAAAGTTTGCATTTAATTTTTAAGAAAAATATTTTAAAACATGATTTGTTTTGTTTGGGGAGGCATGCAGTATCCAAGGAATAACTGGATTCATATGAACTGATGCATGCAACGAATAAAACAACTGGCCAAAAGAACATTTAGTATTTAACACTAGAAAAAATAAGTTGAATAAGTATAATAATTTCTCTATGATTATTTTCACCTAAACCATAAGCAAATGGACTTTGGATACGCTGAATTATGCTTCCTCATTAAAACAAGTGAGCTTTATCTTCGTGTCAATGGTCTCATGTGAAGAGAAAAGCCAGGTTTTAGGAGAGAACGACTGCCAGCTATTTTCCTCCAAAATTAACGTTCCTGAGCTGCAGTTGTTGACTAAAAGTAGTATGACTTTGCAAACTAAAACAAATTATTTAAGAAATAAATAAAGCGGGAAGGAATGTAGCAACGGTTTTGATTTCATTGCCAAAACTCTTAGTCTCTTTGACAGTTATGCTATGAATTTGATCGTCACCACTTTGACAATGGAGTCATGAGAATGTAGAAAAAAATTGTGGAGATTCTACGTTGTGATAACTCTGTAGCCTCAAACCAACCTCATAAGATAACGATTGATGTAGATTGTCCTTTATTATTTACTCTTAAAGTCACAGTCCTCATACCATCTTTTTTTTTTTTTTTGTTTTTCTCCGGTACCGGGAACCGAACTCATGACCTTGCACTTCCCAGGCAGGCGCTTTGCCACTGAGCTAAATCCCCAGCCCCTTTTTCTTTTTTTTCTTTTTTCTTTTTTTTTTTTTTTCCTCATACCATCTTGACAATGAACAATTATTCTCAAATGTGAAATAGACTTTGCCTACCTTACAATCTCCATAGCAGCCTGTTTTATTACTTTCTAATGGCCTTTACCACACTTTATCTTGTATTATATTAGTCTATCTTACCCTGTCATACCTAAACATACTATAAGCTTCATGACCAGTAGATGTGCCAAACAATTATTTTTTGAAATGAGAAATGAGTGCATGAGTATTTAGCCGTTTGTTTTGCTATTCCATAAATTTGCTGTGAAGAACACATATTTTAAGATGAAGGGAAGAATCATTTTTGTGTGTCTGATGGGCAATCTTTTAGGGTGACGATCGTATGAAGCTTCCCAGTCCAAATGACAGCAAGTTCTTCCAGAATCTCTTGGATGAAGAGGATTTGGAAGATATGATGGATGCCGAGGAGTACCTGGTCCCCCAGGCATTCAACATCCCTCCCCCCATCTACACTTCCAGGGCAAGAATTGACTCAAACAGGGTAAGAAGTAATTACGCACAAGTACTATATTGTCTTTGAGAAATAAAATGATGAAAACAAATTATAAACACTAAAATGTCAAAATAACTATATAATTATAATCATTGTGAGTTCTAGATTAAAAACATACAATTCTCACAAAAGATATGCATCATTTGTCATATATATTAGTGTATATATTATAATATATATTATATATATATATAAGTTAATTTGGGAGACAAGTTTGGGCAATACAATTTGTATTCTGAATTATCCTCCACACTTCAAAGAACATTGTCTCCATTTTTGGTTAGTTAAAACAAAGCTTAATTTTTTAAAAACCAATTAAATGGATAAAATTATATGCCTATAAATGAAGAAAATTCTTATAAAATAGGCTTTCTGTTGTTTTTTCCTGAAAAAAAATGATATATTAGTGAAGAAGTCATGCTTGTAAGCACTGTTTTCCTCATTTAAGAAGCATTTAATATTTCTGTCAAGTTTCAATACAATCAAAAAATACTATGTAATCATTGGAATTAAATCACTTGTATCAAAAGGACAACTGAACTTAAGTTCTGGAATAATTTTGAAAAGAAATACCATTTTATTTTAGATATGAAGTGCAACTGTATAAATACCATTCTTCTCTACTAGCCATCAAACTTATGTATTTATTTTTAAAAATTTATTTACCGTCCACTCCAAGTTCACTAAGTATGTCTATATGAGAAGGATTAATCTGTATTTGAGATTCAGGGCATTTTGACCTAGTCCCTGCTTTAATGAAGCATCCCAGGTGATGAAAGCAGCACAGAGATCGAGAGGCCGTGGCCCCTGGGAGGAGTGCTGCGCTGTGGCTGTCGTGGAACATGGCAAAGCACTACGTTCATTTCTGCAGTTTCTTCCACTGATCAGATGCAAAGCATGGTGCCATTTTCCTTCTGGGAAACAGTTCTTCCTCTTAGTCTCCCCTACCATCTCCGTGACTGAGGAGCCAAGAGTCTTGCTTTACCACATGAAGTTGATTGCTTGGCCGCAGAGAGACAGCAATGGTAAAGCAGTGCCTACTGTTTGCTGTGTGTTAGCGCTTAATCCTTAAAATAGTCCCATGAGGTCCGGGTACTATTAGCTCCTTTCTAAAAAATAAGAAAACTTGCACAGTGAAGTTAGTTGATTTGACTACTGTCATGCAGCTAGCCAGAGGGAATGCTTACTTCTAATATAAGGCATCTGTGTCCACCACAGTCTAATACGGCTTTAATATTTTTGGAACATGCAGTTTTCATGATATTATTGTTTTTCTTGGCATTAATAAACTCAGTGTCTAGGACATGTGCTCTCTGATAAATTCTCCAGATAACTGACTTACAAAATGCATCCGTGAACCTGTTCATACATTTCAGCATTTTGCTTTCACTTAAAAGGTCCAATGTAGATAGAGACAATGATGGGGAAAATTAATTCTTCTTTTCTATGAAAAATTATATTATTGCAGCACAAGGTGAAGTTTCATCATGTGCCCAATGGGGAGCAGATACATCAAAGGTTTGAAAAACCAAATTCATTCATAGATAATTAGTTCAGTCTTCCTGGAAAGTATAAATCTTTGAGATGTGCATAGGTGGTGTGTAAAGGAGGCACACTTGTCCTGCTCTGTACACTTTGCAAAATGAGCAACTACACCCCAGTATTGACAATTTTAAATAAAAAAATTCAATTTTGATCAAAATTGGGAAATTTCAAGATATTTTTATTTCTTATAGCAAAATGCTGTAAAATTTTGAGTCTTTTTCTTTTTATAAGAATTCAGAAATTCCAGATTTTGTGCTCTTTAATGTGTGATATTCAATTCAAAGTATTCCTAATAAAAGCTTGAGCAAAATAAATGGAATTAATGGGAATAACAGAAGTCATATGAGGTTATATTTGACTTTAGTCAGTGTTTTCCACTACACAATTTTATTTAAACACTTTTAGCTGTGAGTTTACGTTTACTTTTCAGCCCATGAAAAATAATTTGTGCTTTAATATCATATTATTTTTCAAATACTGAAAAAATATTATTAGATATTCATATCATCATAATGTTTTTAAAATTGTATTTATGTGTCTTTTATGGAAATTTCTGATACGTAGATACTATTTCCCCCTTTGTTTTTGTAATTTTTATGTGGGAAGAGTGCTGGGACTCACACTCAGGACCTCATGCTTCCCAGGCAGGTGGTATGCCACTGAGCTAAACTGCTGCCTCTCCCCCTTTATTTTTTGCAAGACTGAGTTACGTTATTGCATAGTTAGAATATAAATTCCTTCAATTTCAGGGGCTGAGAATGACCTGTCAATGTGATAGGTCAGTTATATAGCATGCGAAAAGCCCTTGATCACCGTTATGAATGCATACATACATACATGATTACATACATACATATACACTAAATTTTAGATTCTTTGCCTGAGTTATGTACTAAGAGAGCACCTTAAAGTAAGTTTTGGTGATGTTTTTAAGCATATTTGGTAAACTTTGAAACCAAATATCTTAGTTTTTAAATATAAGCCTTATACCTCACTAATCTAGAAGTTTTATGTGTGATTATAAAGTAGGAAACCTTTACAAACCATTGTTTGAAATAAACAAAGCAATACTTGTCTGATATGAATGTTAGGCAATATCTGTATCTATAAGCAAGTAAGTATTACCTCTTTTGAAAATGGGCCAAATTTTATTTGTACTTATCTTTGTCAATATCATATATTATAAACAATCACATTTTTATTGAATTTTCTGCCCATTATGTATGCAAAGACTCTCGATGGAATGACCACTTTGCAAGCATACTATTTCTGTGCATGTGTTTTAATTTCAAATAACTTACAGGAATTATTTCTTCTGTTGTGTTTGTATTATTTTAAATTCCATATGAATTTTGGTAAATTATATAAGGTAGTGAATCAGTTCAAATTACAATACTGATATTTGTCAAAAAAAGTTGATGGAAGCAAATACAAATAGTGCTAGCAAACAGCCATGTATTTTATACCTGAAGTTATGTTGGTAGACACACTTACTAGTCTCTCAACTATTTTTGGCGCAAAGGAATAGGGCAACAGCACTTCTTCTAGCATGTTGCAAACAGAAGAAAATGAAAAGCTACTTCGTGTGGTAAGCCCTCAGCAGTATGGAAATAAAGAAAGATTAACCAAGTGAGAGTTGCTATGGCAAGAGAGTCAGCCAGGATCATTTCAGTTTTGGTAGAAAGTAAAAGGCAGATAAAGTAGGAAAACTTTATAGGGAAAACATAGGGGAGGCTTGAGGTCTGGGAAAGCTGCAGAAGATTGGAAATCATTTGTTGGATGTACATATTTGGCTTTCTCTAGTTTGTCCTAGGTTAGAAGGAAGGACAAAATTGGGGAAATTGAGTTGTTAACCAAGCTCTGGCCATTGGAGAGTAACTGTTACTACAGTTCCTGTTGTGCTTCATAGATTTTTACCAGAGATTGCCAAAGCAGAAAGAGAAGCAGTATTGCTTTCCATAAACTTATCTAATTTAAAGCAATCTGACTTCCTGAGCTGCTCAGTACAGATCAGAAGGTTGTTTTCTGAGTAGGTTGCTGTAAGAAGTGGGTTCAATTTTACTTTTGTGTATACTTTTACTATTTCCCTTTTGTATATGCAGTCCATCGATTAGTTCTAGGTTCTATGTGGTCCTTTCTTTTCTAGATATATGTAAATATGTATTGCCTAATATTTTCAGTTAAATATTCAGTACAATTTTTAATTTTCTACATCATTAAGATGGAAAATTCAGTCTTTTTTCTTTTAAGTTATCTAGATTTATATTTCTTGATATAATTAATTATTTGTAAGTGCCACAGCAATGAATGAAATGCAGATAAATTGAGATAGTGGAGATATTTTAGTTTTAATGACATCAGGACATTTAATTTAATGTGAAAGCTCCAGTGTATTTTTACAGAGGAAGGCATGGTATTATTTTTAAAGGATCATTCAGTCATTTGTGATGACAGTTTAAGGGATTAAGTGCCCCACTTCTTTCAAATTACATAATTTCATGAGTATTTACAATTGTGTGTCAAGAAAAATAGAAAACATATAAGCTCACCTAACTCAGTTATACAGAACAGGTTGAAGACAGAAGAATTGTAGCTCCTACCTGGTGGTAAAGTGGTTGATTTTCACAATTTAGCCCCATGTCTATCCTGCCCACTGAGTAACAGTATTTATAAATTTATATTTGTACTCAAAATCTGATCAGTTTCTAAAATATTGAATATAAACTAAATATTTCCACTGCTAAGAAAATGTGATGCTATATACTTTAAATTTCACCAATGTCACTTTGTTCTCAAGATTTTGTAGTTTTAATATTTTAATAACGTTACCACACAGAATGTAATTTATCCCCTACCAACAAATCCTTGATATGACTTAGAGGATTTGTGAAATTATACTAAATTTACTTTTTAGTAATTGTAAAATGTAAGAAATCAAACAAAGTGATAATTCAGAAACAATGGTGTCATTGTTAATGATGACATTTGAAAACATAAGAGGGCTGGGCGCAATGATACATGCCTGTAATCCCAGCACTCGGAAGGCTGAGGCAGGAGGATTGTTGCGAGGTCCAGACCAGCCTAGGCTACAAAGTGAGCTCAATGCCAGCCTGAACTGCAGAGTGAGACCCTGTCTCAAAAAGAGAAAGAGAAAAAAAAGAAAACATGGGAGTTGCAGTTGGGTTTGCCTTTATGCTTATTAACTCAAAATAGTGACTTCTCTATAAAACAACAAAAACATAACATCAGATGACATGTACTGAGGTGCTTGGTATAACCTAGATTCGATTGTAACTGATTACAAATTTTCACTTTATTTCACAAAGTCCTATGGATAGTACAAAGGTTAGTCCCACCTTAAGAGTTAAGAAGACTGAGTGACAGAGAGTTAACTATAAATGATGAGTCAGAGCTGATCTTTGGATCCAGATTTCAGTAGTCATGTATGGAGGTCATACTCTTAACATAATAGAATGGCTGAGGAGGGGAGGTTATTTATTGGAAGAAATTGTTTACTCTGTGCAACTCGTAGAACTGATATTTTTTTATTCAATTAATGGTAAAATGGATAAAAGAAACTAACTTGAAAGTCAGGAATCTCAGATTCTGGGGACAACTCAGTTATTGGTACATTAGGCTTGGTCATATCACTTAACTAGGCTTGGTTTGTCCAATAATAATAATAAGGTCCAAGCAAATCATCTATACACTTCTTCCAGTGTTAAAATTCCTAGTTATGGAGTGACTTTCCAAAATAATAATTATATTTTGAGCCCATATAAAGAATTATTTTATATTACTTAAGAAATATTTATTTCTTTGTTAATATATTATTTATTGCATGTACTATTTAAGAAATATATGTATTTTAAAGAATATGTATTATTATATAATAATTTAAGAAATATGTATTATATAATAATATACATTATTTAGGAACTATTATTTCTAATAATATATATTATTTAAGAAATATTGTTATTTCATATATATACATACATATATATATATCTTAAGAAATATTTAAGTGGAAAATGACCACAAACATCCTGAGTTACTTCTATGTACAACTTTTCTCCTCTGTGATTAAATTCAAAAGGGCGATTTAAGAACAGACATAAGCTAAGGAAGCATTTCATAGCTAGATAGTAGACTGGGAAAATGTTAAATGATACAACAAGGTTATTCTGCTTGAAATTTACCAAGGATCAATATCAATTCTAACAAAGGCTGCTACATAATGATAAATGATTATAGTCTCAGGATATTGGTTTTACATTTGGTTCTAAATATGTCAAAGTTTTCTGCATCTTATCCTTGACATGATGCCTGAGTTTTTATGTTTTGTTTTTTTGCTGTTGTTTAATTATATACTAAGCCAAAAAAAGGGGGCTCTTCTTGTTAAGACACTTCATATCACTAGAGTGTTCCCTGCCTAACTACTGAAAATGCCAGGCATTATAAGCAAAAGATAAATGAAAGTAAATATGAAAGCAGAGAAAATCATGTTAGCTGTATATTTATGGAAGAAGAGACTAGGACTTTGTATTAGACACTTCCCCAGTGCTGGAACAAAGTACCCCCACACTTGCAACTTGAAAGAGAAGAGGCCTGTTCTGGCTCTCAGTTTCTGTAGGTTTGGTCCGTGGTAGGTTGGCTCCAAGGTAGAAATGGCATGGTGGATGACAGCTGTTCACTGAATAATGATCAGGAAGCAGAGCAAAAGGACAGAGCCCTGGATAAGAACACACACTTCCAAGCCATAGCCCCGTGACCTAGTCCTTCTACCAGGTGCCACCTTCAAACATGGGAGACATTTTTTATCAAAATCATAACGGGTTTGGAATAGATCTGAGGAAACAGACCTAAAATGGGCCAGAAAGAAGACAAAGAAATACAAAACCAAATAAAACCTCAAAATGAGCAAACATGAACAGATGTGTTTTCAGACACTTTTAAAATCCTAGCTTTTACAGTGTTTCTACACTGCACACTTTGGAAAATGTTTGTTTGTAAAATGGTATTTCTCCCAATTTTCCTGTTTCTTTGTAAACATTGTAAACTCTTAAAACATGATTTCAAAATCTCTTACTTCTCTTTGAATGACCCCATCCAAAGTAAAAGTTTTTTTTTTTTAATCTCCTTTAAAAAATAGCTCTTGAATGCTTATCTCTTGTTTCTTCTGACACAACTGTTAATTCAGGCCCTCATCACTTCACAAAAATTTCTACAGTAAACTAGATGTGGTGGCTCTTATCTATAATCTCAGCATTTGAGAGGCTGAGGCAGAAGAATTGTGTGGAGTTTGAGGTCAGCCTGGGCTACAATAGTGAGTTCAAAGGCAACCAAAATACATAGTGAGATTCTGTATCAAGAAATAAATTCCTACCATGATCCCATAACTATCTTTATGATTTTTGTTGTGGTTTTTGTTTTTGCAAGAAGGACTCAGTTTCCAAGTACAGGTATATAGTGTTTCTTCTGTGCCAAAGAGAGATGATTTTGAATACTCCCAGTGCTTAATCATTTATTGGCACCAATGCTTTTCATTTATTTGTCCACAGTTTTTAGAGTACACTTTTCTATTATTTTCATCAATGGGACAAACTTGAATGATAGATGTTTTATTTCATCTCTCTTTATATGATGTATAATCGTATTGTCACTAACCGCTGAGTGATTTTTGAACATTTATCCTAGGAAATGCTCTGGTCATTCCAGTTGGCCAGTCATAGTAATTTATTTTCCACTCCTTTCTGGCTCACATGTACAAAATTGCCCTGAGCTGCAAGCATTATACCAGTGTTTATCTCTTTCACATATATATATCACGGTAGTGCTTTCTATTTTATTTTGGAAGTGTGGATGATTTATTTTAACAAAGAATTATCTGTCTTTATAAATTACAGATGTCTTTCTTTTTAATAAGAATGTAGCATTAAATTGCATTCATTTGTTCTTCTATGTTCTTAGAACTTACAAGGATATCAAAATATTTTGATCCCTCTGATTCTTTATTAACCAGATATTTAGAACTTCCCAGCCTCAAGGTTGGCGAAGTAGGAGAGGTTGGAAATAAATGAGAAAAGAAATGTTAATTCACTAATTTCTGTACATGTGTTTTGTTCACAATTACACTGAGATACCAGATTCTCCTTATCATGGAAAACATAGTGTTTCCTCTCATTTGCTAATCTACTGCCCTTTCTTTACCTTATCATAGATGTCCTTCTATGGACAATTGATTCAATCAGCATTCTCTGAAAAGAAATGTACCCAGTGTGATTGTTCTTTAGCCATTTGTCCTGTATGGAGATGAACTCTAAATGTGGTAATCTGTACCACTGAGATGCACTGGTGTACTATGGTATAAATGCATACGTGATTGAATATTCATGGAATATCAAGGCTGGAAGAGAAATTAAAGACTTTCTAAGAAAAACTCTGCTTTTACAAATGTATAAGCTGATACTGAAAGGAATAAAACACATAGCCCAGAGTCCTTGTTCTTTTGAGAGAGAGGTAGGAAGCCATGCTCCTGTCCCTCAGGTCTTAGCCTGCCATTCAGCCTTCTATTGGTTCTTTCGATTTGTGTTTGCTGGTCAAAACCATGGAAATCTTGATTTTTGACATCAAGTCTAATGAGATTTAGTATCAAATGCTTTACAGCTTTCCTGCTGGGAGTGCAATGAGAAGCCAGAGCCCCTGCTGCTGTTTTGCCTCCTCTGTTTATGCTTCTGAGAGACTCCCTGTAATCAAGAGTTAATGGTTTAGGAAGATCAAATGGAATTGAAAGAGGCAAAATTGAGGCAAAAGGCAGGGAGACTAGTGTCTGTGTTTGGATACTTAGTAATTACACACTTGAACATAAATTGATCCTTGCAAGTTGAACAAATGTTTCCAAAATTTCAAACAAAAATAGACCTAATATTTATTGATCACATATTTATGAGGTAGGCTCTGCTTTGAGGTTCTTGTATAACCCTCCACCCTCATAACAGGGTAAGTAGAAAGCATTACTATTCCTGTTTTACAAAAGCAGAAAGTGAAACATGGAGTGGCATAGCTCCTCCATTGAAGCTTCTACTGCAGGTGAGATTTGAGCTTAGATCTCTTTCCTAAAAATATGATTTTGATTCCCAGCCTTCATTGGTAAAACAAATGGAAAAATCAATGTGCCATTAGCAATAAATGATAATTGAAGAAAATATAAGTTATATCTACTAAGTATTGCATTGTAGTTCACTAAAAGAGTATTGATTTCTGGTGTCTGGCATTTAAATATTTGGGACAATTTTATGATTCTTTTTTTTTATTCTAGGCACAAAGTAAAATTTTGAAAAACACTCTCATCCTTTCTTAGCCTCAAAGTCATCTGTAGGAGATAACCTAGTTATAAAACAGTTATAAAACCCTTTCATCATGTCACATTCAGAAAAAAGTGTGATAGCTGTATAGAACTTCATGATTACAAAGCAGTTTGGCTTATGTGACATTCATTATGACCTATTAAATGACTTGGTAACTGAGTTGAAGGCTTGGTCACTCAGGAACCAAACAGTGTCAGGTCCTGTGACTCTAAACAGAGTGACCTGTCTAGGAAATACTGGTTCACCTGAAAGAGCTTTTGTACTTGTCATTGTTGGAAACTTCTTATCATTTCTGGATCTGTGCCCTGTCAGACTCTGTCCTACAACACTGAGACAATGCATGTAGTCAGAACACTGGGTGTGGATGGAAAGTCTGGCAGTTAAGAGCATTTCAGAGATCTTTATAAATTTATTCTGCACTTGAGCAATTTTCAGCAGGCACAAAAAAAGCTTCTTGGAACAATCAGGAGAGCCATCTTCCTTTTTGTTAAATAATATTAAAGAGGAAAAACAAAGCTTGGGAAAGAAACAACGAGGAAGGAGGCAAAGCTCAGAAGATGTATACATAGATTTAGAGTGTTAATGAGTGTTGTATCTAAATGATTTAGATGGTTATTTGTTCGCATTATTGCCACAAGATCCACAGCTCCACTGGAAATTACTGGGCACATTTCATCAAGGAGACTATTCTTTATTGTACAAGTCCTAGCAAGCACAATTGTGAATTCCTCCGCTTTTACATAATGGAATTGGAACATTATCATCAGCTTTCTATTCAGATTTTCAGGAGATTATTTAATTTATGTATGTATGTATTTATTTATTTATTTCACAAATCTATCTTCGACTGCCGGGGTTCCGTGTTCAGGCCAGCCTCCTACACTGATTGCTTTGGAAAAGGCTTGCAAGAAACTTGTCCCATTTCATTTTCAATAAGGATTGATGGCATGTTCAGAGGTTCAGAATATCCTCTGATTACTCTAGGAAATGGAATGAAGAGGATGGTTGTGAATGGTGGGGGGTGGGCTTGCTCATCAGCTTTCCTTTGTGCACTTTCTGCACTTGAACATTCTCTAATCACAAGCATCTTGTGTTTCAGCCCCTTTCCACTTTCACCTACTCAAACAAAAAGTTCTCTTCTCAGTTCAGAATTCACATAACAGAGTCTTCTGAAGACAGGCTAATTTGTACTCTGTAAGTTTAAACTCAGACATTATAAACAAATAGCTGCGGACCAACCTCACTCTTCACAGTTGAACAAAAGCTGAATTGAGACATGTGTAGACCACCATGGGCAATATCGCAAATACTATAACTCTATCTCTTGCTGCAAAATATCCTACACTGTGATGAAATAAGTATGGCAAATCAGAGGGGGAAATAAATTGGAAGTTTAATTCACAACCAATTTGGTTTGCTTTTCTCAGCAATAATCATAGACATTGTTTGGCAACATTCATACTTAATTATTTTTCCCTCCCTAGAAGAAAAACAAAATTTAAAATTCTTAGCCCACTGAAGATCCTGAGATAAATATAATTTCCGTTCACTGGAGCTAGTATAGCTTCGTTTTAGTTAGAATCAGGTACTCTGGTTCTATGGTACAAAGACTAGGCTATTAGATATTCTTGGGTTGAAATTTGTCTAATTACAAAAATAATTCACACTAAGCCTTTGGAAATTACATACATTTGATTGAAAACAAAACTGATGGACTACACTGAAAGGTTTCTGTATAAAAAGTAGCCTTTTAGCTGTCTCTTGTTATCCTTTTTTCCGCCCATTGTCTATCTTTGTCAGCTGTTTCCTCCCAGAGCTACAGCTTCTTTTCTCTCCTGTGTGGGATGATTTTCCTTCTCATCGGAATCCTTGACACTCATCTCTCAGATGATTTAACTGCTCAAACACTTAACTAGGATTTTTTAAACAGTTTTAGAAAATAAAGTTAGTTCTCTTTCCAGAGACATTTCAGTCCAGTTGTAATGACAAGTACTGACACATGTTCTATCGTACTGCAATCTGTAAGTTAAACTGAGAAATACCAAGGGGCTCCCAACCTGTGGACGTGTAGATTTTATCATTCCTGTTATGTAGAGAACAAGATTGTTTACACAGAAGCGAGGCTGCAAGGTAGTGTCAGGAGAAAGACTTGCTAAGCCTGGGGAAAATGCTTTTTTAGAAATTTAAGCAAAAGACCATTGGGGAGCCAGTAAATGTAAGAGAACACTGACTATGGAAAATGTGGGTTCTTCAGAAGTACCATTCAGCCTGAACACATGATCAGTCTGTAGTACCAAGCAAACTCTGAGCCAAGAAAAGAAAAAGATAGAGGCGTCAAGAGCTGAGAACCAGTAAGGCAGGTGCAAAAATAATAAGGATGCTAAAGGAACAAAATGTTACACTGATGGTCAGTGATACAGTTAATCATGGAGTACAGGTAGTTTTTTTTATCTGCCTACCTAATTATATGTAATTGTGCAAATAACATTGTGTACTTTTGAACTAAGACAGTTTGTTTACATGCACTCTTACAAAATAAAATAATAACCAAAAAGAGGCATTTTTTTCCCATTGTAGATTAAGGAAACTAGGATCCAGAGGAATTCTATAGCTTGAGACATAACTAGAGAGTTGACATAAGATTCAAACCCTTATTGAGCTTTATTCAGAATCCATCCTGAAAAATTAAAGTGTCAATAAATTAATGAAGTAGCAGAAAAAAAGACAACTGGAGAAAGAGAATCAATGAAGTGAAAGAAGGAAAGGCTATATTCGAAGAAGAGATTTTGCTTTAAAAATCATAAAGGAGTTTTTCCTGATGTTGTTTCAGATCCATATTGTTCTTAAGGTGCAGTAGATCACAAGCAAGAAGAAAACGTAGGATCTATAATGATTATATATTTGCTGATATTTACAGTTAAATTTGTTGGGACTAATCCAGACACAGCTGAGTAGTCTGAGTGACATTAATGAACATGAACAACCTAAGTGTTAAAATTGCCTCCAAGGACCATAGATAATAACCGAAAGGTTCAGGCACTGTGGCATAGTCAGTTTGCATGAGCCTCAAAAAGAAGAGAGAATTCACTGAAGTTTGAAGAGCTGTAGAACTTTACAGTACGTTAACTGGCTCTGCTGCCTGTGTTGAGTCGTGGAATGGACATCTGGCACCAGAAAGGACATTCCAAGAGAGCCTCCACATGTCCAGATTGGCTGTAAGAGACTGTACGATTTCTAATAAACAATAAATTGTATGGAACATTTTTAACCATGGGAAGTTACAGTAGGGATAGATCCAGTTTTCTGGATTTCTCCAAGTTGAGGGTAAGGACAGAACCTCTTGAAGAAAACTCTTGCACAAGTAAAAACCTTAATACTGGTAACTTTATAAAATCATGAAAACATATGAACCTATGACTTGAGCTCTTCTCTATGCCTTGAGAGAGGTCTATAATTGAAAGGCCTGAAGCTTAAGCTTCCATTCTTCAAGGTAAATCTATAGCTTGGGTAGAAAATACTTGAAAACATATGGAAGGAAGGGTTGCTGGGTATTAATGTGCTCCTGGCTTCAAATAGCATAGCATGCTGGTGAGAGTGTCCTTTGAGACTTCTGATACTTACAACCCTAAGATGGATAGGCTGGACCCTGGAAGTTTAATATAATAACAAATAACCCTTTATTCATTGTACTTTCTTCTTTTCTGAAGGAAGATGCTCCAGCACATTTTAAAATTTTATGTGTGGGCTGATAAACATTTTATGAGTGTTCACCTGACCGTACGCTTAGGTTGAGCTTGCTACTTGTTTTTGCTGTTCCTTTGACCAGAATTTCCAAGCAGGAGAATATGAAGGCATTTCAAAGCCAATAATTCACAGGATAGACTCATGTCAAACTCTCTCAGAAATATCTTCTTTTCCTGCATAATTAACATTCACAGGCTTTTGTTTGGCAACAGACTGGATAGGAACACTTAGAATTGCTGCCAAGGTGCCCGTATTACTGCTAATTGCTTTCTCTTGAGCTTTTGGTCACCTTTCAAAAAGAATTTCAGAGATGAGTCCTAGCAGTAATGAAAATGTTTTCATCATGTATTGTTTTTGCCAAAGATATCTAAGTATCTAAACTCACTGACTAAAATGTGAGCTACTAGATATCATTTTAATACTTATATAAGTAAATTTGGGAGAAATTAGGTAACATACTAATATAACTTTTCATCTATTTAAAGAGCTTGTAGCTGGGCATGGTGACACACACTTGTAATTCCAGCACTCAGGAGGCTGAGGCAGGAGGTTTGCTGCAAGTTCAAGGCCAGCTTGGCCTACATAGTGAGTCCAGACCAGCCTGGACTATGTAGTGAGACCCTGTCTCAAAAAAGAGAAAGAAAGAAAGAAAGAAAGAAAGAAAGAAAGAAAGAAAGAAAGAAAGAAAGAAAGACCTAAGGAGCTTGTAATCCTAAATGATGATATGGATGAAATAGACACCCATTCTAAAGCGTATTGCATATATTTAGAAATGATGAAAACAATATTGATTCCTAAAGTGCTTGAGTATTTCTTATTTAAGACTATGGCAAGAAAGACACCAGACTCTTCCATGTGACTATACTCATGAGACTAAGTATTAGCGTTTTCTTTTGTCTAAGCATATTTGCACTTGGCTTAATCTTTCCTATAAAAGATAAATAAAATTATGCTAAAAACAACAAAAAGCAAAATGACCTGGACAACTGGTCATAGTCTTTTTTTTTTAACCTGTCTAGTACTTTTTGGTTTTGGCAGTCATTGATAGAAAAGCTAGGAAATAGAATATGTGAAAAACTCTAATCTATTTTTTCCCAGCTCCAAATCGTCTATCCAGTTACTTTAAGGTTGCAAATTTCAGCACTTTTGTAGAACTTGATTACCTTCTTTCCAAGATGTGGTTTTTTTAAAAAAATGATTGTTTTAAAAATGCTTCAGGGTCTCAATTTATTAAGGGGTAATACACAGGCATTCTATTCCCACTAAACAAGGTGTGAGCATTCAGATGTCTCCAGCATGACCATGTGCCTCTTGTCAGCTTTCTCTGCAAAGGTCAGCAATCACAGGGAAGAAAAACTCAACTGAAGCACATGCTCAGCACTGAGGACTTCTGGGCCTGGTGACAGTGCCTCAGCATGAATTCTGAGATGCATCTTTTTAGAAGTCTGTCTGGACACATTCAAGTGTTCAAGAAAAGTGATTCAGGAAAATCACGGCCAACATATACTCTGCAGAAAGGTGTTTTTTATAATGCTCCATCGACTCGCTCCTCTTTTGTCTAATGAAAACAAAACTAATAGAGATTTTGTTTCAGTTCATTATCATCTCTACCATTAGGACAGCTATTAATTGCTCAGTTGATATAGGTTTTCTGTGATCAAATTGTAAAAAAGAGTTTAACAATTCCTGCTTTGATTTACTGCTGCACTAAGAAAAGTATAGCATTTTTAACTTTAGAAAGCCAATATTGTACAATGTTTTTAAATGATGAATTAATCCATATACACTCAAATGAAATTTGTGAATTATCTCTTTATTTACAACAGTAAAGTTAGCCATTTTTTATTTGTTTTGAGACAATGTCCTGCTATGTGGTTCAAGCTGACCTTGAACCCATTATGTAGACCAGGCTGGGCTCAAGTACACAATGATCTTCTTGAGTACTGGAATAATAGGTGTGTGCACCATTCCTGGCGTTATCTGTCATTTTTGAAATTAGTGTATCCAGTGAAATTAGTGATAAAATTTGAAAAATAATCTCTACTATCACACAAACAATGATTTGGTTGTGTAAATACTTTTATTCTCATTTTCAAGGCATGCATGCTTACTTGGCTTGCAGCATTTCATATGGTTTGTGTGTTCCTTGGAAAATCCAGCATTCAGGTGGATCCCTTTGACTTCCTTAAGGAAAAACCCATGATACATATACTGCAAATCTATTCATATTCTTTAAGGTAAACATGAATTTATAAAACCCAAAACAATTAGGGTGGTTGTTATTATTCTGTTTTGCAGAGGAGGGCATTGGGCTTTGAGGAAGTCAATCAGGATGGCAAAATGTCTGCGTGGCATTCCTCAAATCCTCCACTCTTCTGCAGTGAACGATGTCCCTTCCTAGGATTTTACTATAAAATTTCAAAAAAGTTTTAAAATTTCATTAATTGTATCTTATCATTTGTGCTAGTTGACTGTGATAATCTTAAAAATAGTTTTCTGAAAAACTTGGAATGTAAAGTATACCCCCAAATGTGGATTTAGAAGTGGATGGTATACAGAATTGCTGAGAAAGGTTGCATTTTGGACTGGCTTACAGTTTCTTTATCCCGAAGGCCTGTCTTTCCTATTTTTCTTAGTTAACAATCTATATTTCTCAGGGATAAAACTCAAGCCCGAGTTCCCTGGGCTTCCAGAGCATTAGGAGATATATATATATATATATATATATATATATATATATATAAATAATATATATATACATATATGTTTCTAGGGAGGGCTGTAGTAGTGACAGTAGCTTCAAAATGTCATTGCATTTGGAACCACTCACCTTGATGAAAGATAGGTTTTTGCCATTAGAATCACAATATTAAGCAATGCGTTCAGAAATATTAAGTGAGATGAGATATAATAGATAATTTCTGCTGAGCTCAATTTCAATTTAGGACTCACCCTAACTGTAGAGTAAGGTGTATGTGATATATAATTTGAAGAGCACCAGAATCGTATGTTCTTTAAAATACATCTGCTTAACTGGCTAGAGTCCCTGAGATTCTGACCAATACAGCCAAAGAGTTTGGGTTTCAGGCATCTTTCCATTTATCCATCCTTTGATATAATATGCCTAATAAACATTCATGGTGATCACATTCTGGCACTGTTAAGCGTTAAAGATACAACGGTAAATGAGAAGTTGTTTTCTTCTAAATAGATTCAAAGTCTAAAAAATGGCATACTAATAAAATAAATAAGTAGGATACTATCGATTACTTATTCACATGGGAGAGATAATAAGTTCTTCGTGGTATTTACTCAGTCAAGGGGTGAGAGACAGAATGGGCCATGGTGGGTGTTGCTGTTGTTTATTTGAACAGCATCTTATGAAGAGACAGTGCAGAGGAGAGGGTGGAGGAATTGTCAATGATTATAGTCTCCAAAAGTTTTCAGTGAATCAAGAAATTGAAACTATTCATCCTGAAAGCAATAGGAAATCTTGCTGGTTTGTAAACAAAGGCAACTGCATGTGTTAGACTGGAGTGAAGGAATAGACTAAAATCAAGGAGACTGATGGGACAGGTATTACAGTCCTCTAGTCAAAAGTGCTTTCATCAGTAGGATAAGCCTAAGAACCTGTTTTCCCTGCAGAATCCTAGTTTATTCCTATTTCCTGGCATAGTTACTAATAACACTTATTTTCCCTCAGATTATTAAATTCAAGTGATAATTTATATGACACTTTACTCACAACTGAAATAATTACGAGGATAGAAAGAACTTCTGGAATCTCAAATTACTGAGTAATTTAGTACTTTTTTGTGGGTGCTGGGAACTGAACTCAGGACCTCGTGTTTGCCAGGCAGGTGCTATGCCACAGAGCTATCTCCCTGGTTCTATTGAGGCATTTACAATTACATGTTGAATGCTTAGATATGAAGAATGGGACCAAGATAATATTACTACATGTGACTTTCACAATGGATAAACTATTGTTACCAATCACCAAGTTAGACAAGTGAATCATATTTAATGTAGACAAAGGAGGTCTCTCCTATTTTGCAAATGCGACTTTGACATGCCCTGGAACACTCCAATGGAGATTCCAGGCCATCCATCAATTAGATAGGTAAGAAATTGGTGTTTAGTACCTCACTGTTACTTGAGATAGGTCCATCATGGTCTGCTAACATAATTTGAGAAAAATCTCCAAGTTCATTTATTAAACTACAATAGATTCCCTCTAGTCCAGCTGAAGCCAAGCTCTGAAGAGTATAAATAAGATGATGTTTGGAATGTGAGATACTGACTCAGTGTATGTCTAGAATAAGTGGGAAATAGAGTCATATTTCTTATAGAATCTGGCATCCATTAGGAAGGAGTAACAATCACACGCCTGACATTTGGACATCAAACTTGGTGAGGAGTTCTGAAATCAGACTTCTCCTGGTTTATAGTTTCACCCAAGCTGCTTCTGACTTAGGCAGGCATGATACAAAGTGACCCAAAAGAGTTTTTTTGATCCATTTTAAAACATAAAAACCATTTTCTAATTACGCCTATTGACTTCTGCTTGTGCTAAGCAGCTGTTTGATTTTGGGGAAAGTTGCTTGCCCTGTCTATTACATTGCCTGGTAATACTGGGATTTGGTTATTTCTGACATCCATGTCAGATTTAAATTAGAGTCTCCGGTTTCTGTTTTATTTTTTGCCACCTTCTTTTATTTTTTTGAGTAAAATGTTAACTTTTTAGAGAAAATATTATCGCCATGAACCTGACTAATCCAGGTTGACTTTGGCAGCAAACAATTAGAAGTATCGGTCATTGTTTTCTTTAATTTTATGAAATTCCAAAGTGGTTCATATATAGATGCAGGAATGCTTTCTATATTTTTCTTCTTCTTTTTATATGCAGTAAAGTCAAATGTTGGGACTTTTCAAAAATGGTAAAAGCTGCTTAAACTACGGTTGACAAGTAGCTCTTGGGGGAAGCGTTTTCTCCTGGGGTGCTGCCTTCAATCTGATATTCATTTTGGCACAGATCAGTTGTAAATACCAGGCTGTTTCTAGGAAATGTAGCTGGTGTTTGCTCTGGGCTGATGGGACAGCTCTGTGCTGTTTGCTCTGTCAGTAGTTGTATGCGAATAACCATAGCACGTTATTCAGAGCGGCTCACCCGAACCAGCTGTCCTAATTCCAGGTGGATGGAGAGAAATCTTTCTACGCATAGCAGCAGCTGTGCACCTGGTAGCTTAAAGAGCAGTAGTCAGGTGAATGAGCCATTGTTACAAACTCACTTTTTATCCGGTAAACAGTTTGCATAAACTAGTGCAACTGCAGATATTTTCAACCTGGCCCACTCTGAAATGATGGAAACACTGAAAGGAAGGCTGTATGTGTACTATGTTAAACTGTTTGCTTGGTGCCCACACCTATTATTTAAAACACTGAAATAAATCTACATGCCAAAATTAGGTTTGTCAAATTCGCTGTTCAAATTCCTATATTACGTGGTCTCTATACCCCATATTGCACCCTTTATGCTTTACATACTCATCCATAGATTTTTCTACATATTGTCATTGTTGTTCTGACTATAAGAATAAAATGTCCTGGGTTTGGAGTATTGTTAAGGAGAAAGTTACTTATTTCACAGTTGCCTTTCTATTTGGCAGTAAATAAAATAGCTCTTACATAATCACAAATATTTTAGGTGGTAATCTTGTTCGTGGTGTTTTAATGAACAAGACTGCTGACAGATAATATTCACATATGAAAAAAAGGTAAAAACAAAGAAAAAACAAACCCACAAAAAAGGTAACTGTCTATAAAAGAGTGAAACTAAGTCCAATGGGTTAAATTAGCCTCCTATTATATTATGAGCTATTAGTTTTCTCAGGGTATACATGAAAATAGACAGACCCACGAACACCCACACAAACATCTTGCCTAAAATTATTTTAACTAAGCCTTTACTGATAGTACAAGAGGAGACATAGTATATCCATGGCATTACATTTTGATTTCTAAAGTAATAGCATTCAAAATCAGAATATTTGTAATCTTTTTCCCCCCAGTCTTAGCTGTCTTACAAGTTACTTATTTTTAAAGCTATATTTGTAATCCCTGGATATTATCTAATTATATGGCAGACATAGAAATAAACACCATCAAAGTAAAAGTGTACCAAATGACAATATGTATGTATGTATTGGTTTTTAATAACTGCCTTTTATAGCTACAGGGTTTAAATATTATCCATACTCCACAGAAATCATTCTGCAAATAGTATCATTTTAAAATGACTATTTTAAATTAATCTGTTCATGGATGACTTTTACTTTTATCTATTTCATATTAAGTAGGTATTATTTTTAATCTAATAAACATATAGCCTATTCAAAAAGAAAATTTGATATTTGTGTCCAAAGTAAATCTCCACTAAAATCATGTTCAGTATATCAATATGTATTTCAGTTTAGAACAAATGTTGTTTTAGTATATTAAAGGCAGGTAGATTCAGCTATATTAAGGGGAAAAAATTATATCCTTTTTCCTGAAACCCCACCGTACAGTATCTAGGTTTAAAACACAATTTTTGTTACTTATAAAATGCCAATTTTTGAGGCTGTAAGTTATAAAAGACTGTACACTAAATGGGAACTCAGGATCTTATTTCTAGGCCCATCACTAACTCGTTATGGTACCTTGAAAATTAATTTAATGTCTTAAAGCTTAATGTCTCTGTTTGTCAAATGAAACCTTTAAAGTAATAAGTTTAACTTCCAACTTGTTTTTTCACTAAACACCCTCCAAATGTATTTTTTTTCCTTTTAAGAGCAAGAAATCCTATGTGGCATATAGGCTAAGTGAGACTCTGTAGGAACTCCATTTTTTAAAAATGAAAATAAAAGTTGTGAGTATGGTTTGAAAAGATTTATGTGAGAAACTTTTGAGAGACTTTTGCTTAGATGCTAATTATATTTTATAATATCTAACAACCAAGAGAGACCTAGTTATCTTGAAGGTGAGCTTTGTCATTACCTGTCTTATAACCCCATTCCTCTTTTTAGAATTAAGTACACGAAGGCCCAAGAGATTGAGGAATTTGTTAAATGTTACATGATGCTAGGAGTAGGGAGACTTCATGAGCAACCATTTGTTTCAGACTTGTGGGATTTTTATCTTCAAATACTGCTCAATTCAATGTAGTGGTCATGCGCTAAGAAGTTTTCATCAAATATTCTTCATGATAAGATGAAAAACATGGAAGCTGGGGATATAACTCAGTGGCATAAGTGCCTGCCTGCCAAGCACAAAGTCCTGAGTTCAAGTCCCAGTACAAAAAAAAAAGATGAAAAATAGCCAAGCAGCAACAACTTTGGGATTCATTTGAAGAGGCAAGCGACTCAAAAATTTGGACATAATACAGGTTTGATGACTTCATTTTTGCTCTGTAAGATATTTCAGCTGAACTAGGTGTTCTTAAGAATATGCTTTAAAACTTAAGAAACATGGCATGCTCACTCTACTGAAAAGAACTATTGTGAAGTTCCGGAAAAAGTGCTGCAAGTTTTTCTCTTACCATTGAAAAATGTTCCCTTATCAAAATGTGCTCCTGAAAAAAGACAGAAAAAAAGAAAGAAGGACAGAAAGGAGAAAGTGAGGGAAGGATGAAGGAAGGGAGGGAGGCAGAGAGAAAAGAAGGAAGATGGATAACTTTACAGAAGTTTGATTTAGTGCCCTTCCCATTTGCAAAGGCCTACTGTTATTATTTTTTCCCTTCCTGTCTTTTTTCTCCATCCCCTTTCCCTCTCTTCCTTTTACCCTCCTGTGATCTCTTGTCCCCAGTCCCTTAAGATCTCCCCACTTGCCATTTATCTATTCTCTATTTTGATTTTTTGTTTGTTTGGTTCTGTTTTGTTTTGGGGAACCAGGAATCGAACTCAGGACTATGCACTTGCTAAGCAGCCACTTTGCTACTGAGCTATATCCCCAGCCCTCTACCTTCTATTTTGTTCTGTCTCTCTCCCCCACCCCCTATTTCTCTCTCTCTCTCTCTCTCTATCTATATCCATCCCTCTCTCTCGATAGATAGAGATAAAAGAGATAGAGATAGATATAGGTATACAGGTAGGGGATAAAAACAATCGGTGTGTATGTGTACATGTACCAATCCCCCAGGATAAATGTGATCAGTATATATGACACATGTGTACTAATAAAAATTTTAAAGGAAGTTTTAGTTCACAATTTTGAAAGGTATAAGTGCAAACCACACGAACGAAGTTCTGTGAAGCCCTGCTTGATATGTCGTGACAGATGGCATCACATTAATAGAAATATGTGAAAGAGAGATTCCGTCACCAACAAGAAACAGGAGTAAGGGCAGAAGCCAGGCTTGCTGTTTGTGTACCTATCTTCTTATTAGAATTAACTCAGAAGTCCTGGGGAAAGTGTGTTGATCCTTTTCAAGGGCAGCTTCCTCAGGGAGCACAGGATCTCACATCAGGCTGTCCACTCTTAGGGGTTTAGTTACCTCTGTACCCTACACCGAAGCCCAAGCTTCCACAGGAACCCTTTATTGACACTCTCAGGGCACATCCCACCCGCAGCACCCAGCTCAACAAACAGAACTGGCACTGTGTTTGTGCGCAGAAGGGTGACAAAGTTCTTACTCCTTATCATGAACAAAGCTAAGGACTGTTGGCTCTAATATAAAATTCTTTAGGCCATCTTTATTGACTGTGATAATAACATTCTTCAATTACATCATGTAATTCTTCTCAGAGCAGTGAGTTAAAACAAAAGACAAAGTACAGAATTTTCAGTTTCACTTTATCGACTCATCTAGCCTTGAATATTTTAAAGGGAAATATCCTTTTTTCCTTTTGGTATTTGAAAGAGGTAAGGAATTACTGCCTGTGGATACAATAGCTTATGTACTCCCAACCAAGCATGAAAGGGAATTTATTGACTAAATCCTTTACTAGAAATAATAAAACCATAACCAAGAATGGTGTCATGGAAAAATTTTTTGTGGTTTCTAGTTATTTAAAACTTTCTACTTCTACTTTAGGGCTAGTTTTTCTCTTGGCAAGATTGCATATAATATGGATATGCAATACAGTTTCATAGCAACAAGAAAAGACTCGGGGAAGAATGAAATGTATATGTATATATATTATATGTTTATGATTTATGTATATATACATGAGCATTTAACTTTTAATATTCTTATAACTAATTTACACACAAGTAATGTAGGGAGGGTCAATATTGTAAAAACCAGTATTTTTAACCTAGGACCAAGAAGTTTCCAATGCCTCCTTGAGATTCATTCTTCACTAAAACTAGAAAAAGAAGTCATGATAACTTATCTGAGAGCAGAATGGAGGCACAGTGCAGAGGAAGAAATGGAAGGTAAACAGGAAGACAGAAATGTTAAAATCAAATTCTTTGTGAAGCATAATGGAAAGGTACTAGCAGAAAGGCTTCTGAGTCACCCATAAATGGATGTGTGAACACGGCCAGATCCTTTAATTTCCCTCATGAGTTTCCTCGCTGTAAAACGGAAATGACGATTTTGAGTAATAACATTCCCCTGCAAGTTTGTATAAAATCTAACACAGTCTAAGTCATGTGGTTGTCACATGACATATATTCCTTTCCTTTCCAGTTTCTCAGTTTCCCTACAAAAGTAATTTTGTATTCATATGTGAAAAAATAGATATAAGAAAGTAGACTTTGGGGCTGGGGATTTAGCTCAGCGGCAAAAGCGCCTGCCTGGCATGCGCAAGGTCGTGAGTTTGGTTCCCGGTACCGGAGAAAAACCAAAAAAAAAAAAAAAAAAAAAAAAAAAAAAATAGACTTTGAGAATCAGTTCAGGGAAAGTAGTTATTAATGTTTATAAAAGACACCATTCCATTATAGTTTGTTAGTTCTATGTTGGCTGTCATTCGTATTTATTGATTTCATTCATAGCTTCCATATATTAAAAATCCTTTTGGTAATTGACTAGATGAGACATAGAAGAAAGATTATAGGTTCCAGGATTAGTGAATTGTGGCTAAAGAATGAGAACCCCAATCAATGTTCTTTGAGATATGTTTATGTGCAGAGTAAAACGTCTTCCACAGAAACAGAAGAGATAATCAAAGCAAGTATATAAATAAGTAAATTAATGAATAAGTGATACTTAAATAGAACAAAGATATAAGTGAGATAGGTGTTTATGCCAGTTACTGAAACTCATAGGCTTCCTGCAGGCTTTACTAGTTTGAGGTTCTTATGGGCACATTTGTTTGTTCTCTTGTGGTCGTCTTTTGCAAAATGAAGATTCTAGATCTAGATATATCACAAAACACTGGGCTATGAACTCACTTAGGAGGAAGCTCCAGAGTTAGAACAGTGCACCACAAATTTTACATCGTGCAAAATCCTTTTATCCAAGCTGTTATCTGACCTCTGAAAATGTAAAACTGCCCATCAGAATGTGAAGCACATGTTTCTGGAGGGTACAAGCTTGAGAACTCTTAACAGTTACGGTGGTGTGGTGTCTAGATAATAAATTAGTGCTGATGGATTAGCCATGTCCAGCAAAGATACACTCTGTTTTAGTTAAAGGAATATAGAGTATTCCTTGACCATGAAATTATTATCCTATAGTTATTATTGAGAGTAATAATTGCTTGAAGATTAAAAAACTCATTAAGTACATATTTAATTTAGATAAATTTTAATCATTTAGGCATGTAGTATTTGTGTTTCCTAGGAAGATATATTTGTATGATAATTTTAAAAACAATCTCACAGCACAATCTATCTGATTGACCATTTAAAATTTCACAGGGATAACATTAAATAATACAAATATATCATACCCTATACCATCCCTGGAAGGAGACAAAAGTTCAAACATTTATCATTCAACTCTAATGTGAATATTAGGGCACAATATATTTTAAAGTGCATTGTACACTGTATTTTACTCACCTTTTCTAAAACCTCTGGCATTTCAGTCCACACTAATCATACAGTGTTCCAGTGATACGGACACAAAATTAAACTCCACTCTGTCCATCACCCTTACAAATCCCCCACCAGGAGCAAGCTCCATATCACCTGCCAGTGCCTAACCCACCTGTTTCTTTCTCTGTCCTGCTGCCAGTAAATCCCCTCACCAGCTAATTGAATACATGCACCCAGGGCTGCTTCAGAAAGATCCACAAAGCTGGGCTTTGACGGACAGCAGAAAGTGGCACAATGAAAAACAAAAGCCTTTCAACGGAGAGCCTCGCTTTGTTGCGCTCAGAACTTTAAGGTCACTCCAGCTCATTCTGGCTGTGGCGAGGATCTTAATTTTTACTCAACCAATTTACTTGCAGCTGTCATTCTTCCTGATATTAAAAGTTGAGCTCCTCAAGTGTGGGCGTTGAGGGAGAGAGGCATAAGCCGAGCTTGTTGTAAACTAAAAACAGCAAAAATAAGTCAAATCTGGCTCGGCTCCAAAGTACAAAAAGTTATTTTCAAAGCCTATAAATTATGACATAGTGATTAACATGTAATTTAAATATATTTAAACAACAATTATATCACATTTCCAGCCCAGCTAATTGGCCTCACAGATGTTCCCTTGGAGCAGCTTGCCCTTCCAGGGGGAAATGAATGAAGTGCTTTTTATCATGGAAAACAGATAAAAATGCAAACTGAAAAATTGAAATAGAAACATAAAAAGCAGCCAGTAACCCTAAAAACAATGAATGCTAAGGGTTTTGCTTAGCTTTTTTATTTCATTTTAATGCTGAAACTAAGGGAAAGCATGAAGATGCTCTATTACTGTGACGCTATTTGGCAGTACATCCAGAGACTGGGTTGGCAGGTTGCTGACTGAAGCCTTGTCAAAGCAGGGACAGTGGATGCATTCTAATAGGGCAGAGCTTTGCTACGTGTCTTGGAACACGCTGACTGCAAAAGGGCCAGATATACATTCTTTTAATAAAATGCCTTTACAATTGAAAGCATTCTATCCCAGATAATGAAGATATATAATGAAGTGCTTCTTGATAAAGACTGACTTATGAGTTATTCCTTTGATCCTTTATCCCTGAAGTTTTATAAAATGCAAACTGTGCAATCAATGCTAGGTCCTTAGCTCTAATTCAAGTTGAATATTACCCAGTACAGGAACTCATGCAAGGTAAGAGGTCAAAGGAACCCTGGTAATTACTAATATTTTGGAACTCCTTGCCTTCTAATGTGTCATCATAATTTTGAAATAAATTCACTCCAGTCTCATTCTACACATGATTTTTCTTCCAGTGCTAACAGGTAATATCTGCTAACACAGGGTAAATTCCAAAAGGCCAAAGTCCATGTTCCTTCTAGTATGTCATGATATCTGCAGCATCTACTACAATATCTGCCCCTTTATTGTTGAGATGTAATAAATTGTTAAATCCTTGTGAATTGGGGGTTTGATAATGTGGGTAAGGCGAGTGTTGTAAATTGATAAAGTGCCATCCAACAGGCAGTTGTCATCTTTTATGAAAACCCTCTACTATTTAACAGATCATTGTAGTACATTTTTAAATCCCTCTTTCAAATTTTTTGAACAAAAATATTTGATTTTGTTTCTTTCTAAAGGAGCAAAATAAGCCAGTATTTAAAATGATCAGAGAACAGCTAAGCATTTAAAAATGTCTCTTTGACAATCAGCTTTGACATCTTGATTGCTTGACTTTTTTCAGTTTAGCTGATGTAAAAATTTAAATTTTATACATCTTCATTCACATACTAGTGCAGAGCTTACAATGTTTAAATTACTTTGTCATCCTAAGAATAAATTGGAGAGACCAAAAATGAGAATTGTCTGATAAATGACAAACTTCACACCACAGTAATTATAATTGGGACTAACACTCTAGACTTCTTTCTTTTTTTCTTATTAGTATGTGTGCAGTACATAGCATTTATAGTCCTTTTGTGGAGTTGGTACATATACACAACACACCTTAATTTCTCTTTCATCTCCTTTCCCTCCACTCCATTTCTTTTTTTCTTTTCTTATTTGAGAAACATCTATCTCCCTACTTTCTATTATCCATCTTTTATTTTACTGTTTATTTATATTTTTGGTTTCTCATGTAAGAGAAAATAGTTGATAGTTAAACTTGTGTGACTGATTTATTTTACTTAACATGATGGCCCAAAGGTGCATCCATTTTTCTGTGATTGACTAAAGTTTGTATTTCTTTAGTAAAGTAATACTCTATTATGTGTGAACACCACATTTTCTTTATCTATACAGATGATGGACATATAGGCTTGTTCCGAGGTTTAGGTATTATGACTTATGCTGTTATAAACATGGATAAGCATATATCACTGAATATGATGCCTTTAACTCTTTGGGGACAATCTGTGTTTAGTGTAATAACAATTCCTATGCATTGCATATTAAATATATCTCTAGAAACATCCTACCTGCTTATCAATGGATAGATGGATAAAGAAAATGAGGTATACATTCACAAAAGAATACTATTGGGTCATAAGAAAGGATGAAATCCTATCATTTGAAACAGCAAAGGTAGAAATAGAGATATTGTTCATTAAAATAAGCCAAACAAGCTAGTGTGATCCCACTGCTGTATGAGTCCTAAAGAACTGAACTCATAGAAGCTGAGCATAGAATGGTAGTTAGCAAAGTGACTGTGGAGACCTTGCGGGAGGCAGGAAGAATGGGTGGAATAGGAAAGGTTGATCACCCGGACTAAACTATGGTTTCAGAGGAACAATAGTTTCTGGTGTGCTAGTGTACAGCGGGGTAAATGTAGATAACAGTAGTATGCTGTTACCTCAAAAAAACTAGAACGGACTTTGGATACTTTCACAATAAGGAAATGATAAATGTTTGAGGATAAGTAGGCTTCACTTAAGTTAAACATCATATAATGTATACCTGTATCAAAACCTCACAGTACTGCTTCATGTGTAACATTTTATGTACCAATTAGAAATGAATGGTTTAAGAAAGCCTTCAAAAATATATATCTCCAGCCTTCCATGTCATACATAATCTTCAACATGTTGCTAGTTGTATCATTAAGAAGAAAATAGGTGCATTTTTTTTTTTTAGGTTATCACAGCTGTTGGGGAAAGTAAAATGCACACTCACACTCAGGGTTCTGGACTTATCCTTTGATTGGTCCAACAAGCTAAATTCTTTATGAGAAAATGTACCACTCAGTTGTCACTGATTTACATGAACTCGTTCATCTCCCTGGAACCGTATTCTCCATAGATGGTTTTATGAATCTATAAATTGTATCAACATTGACCTGAGAAAATATTTTCCATATTTCATACAAAACATGTAAGTGTCTTGGAGGTTTTAGTCATTTATGTTTACTTAAAATCAAAATATAGAGAAAACAAGCTTTGTACAAACAACTGATTTCACCTGTATTATTCATTATTCACAGTGTGTAAAAGTGGAGGAGTACTTGGCTTACAACAGATTCTTATAAATGTGTTTAATATAAATGAGTGAAATGTGTGTATATTTGTATGTATTTATGTTATAAAATAGAGTTTGTATTCACACAATTTCTTTTCTTTACCTCAGGAATATTGTCCTTAATAGTTTATCATATTTTATATCTAGTTTCACTTAGCCCAAGGATAGACTATTAAACTATAAAAATATAGACACCTTTACTTCTTTAAATTGAAATTTGGTTTTTGACTGATTCTTAGTACATAAAAGAAATGTAAAGCATGTTTCCAGAAAAGTAACTGACTTTTCAAGTTTTCACCTGTTTCTTAACTTTAAAAAATAGTGAAAGTACAATATTATGCACTTTTTTATAATTAGAGGCTAAGAATTTGACCCTTTGCTGACGTGGTAAAAAATTAACAATAACAAAAACTCTTTCAGGCAAATTGAAATCCGTTTCTACCTCTTTTTAGACACATTCATCTTCTACAAGGATAGTCAATGCTGTGGTATGAAACCATTTAACTTGTAAAGAAAGAACTGTCCCTGAATTACATCTATAGTTATTCATACCTTTTTCCTTTCTCCTAGGGTTAATCAGAACATGCATTGTCCTTTGTTTTTAAATCCACTGAAAATCTTATTTATCCAGTATAATTTTCCTTGTCAGAGATTTAATTATTTAATTCCTCAAACATATAAGTAAACCCACTTGGAGTCAGAATGCGGACATTTTACTGTGTAGGAAAATTCACTGTTGTGCACGTTTTTCCCCTTTGGTTCACACAACTCACACGCCTTTTCTTTTTCTTTTCTTTTCTGTTTTAAATTTTTCATTCATGTTGCCTCTTATTATATCCATCATCCCATTTTTCTTTTCTATTAGAGTGAAATTGGACACAGCCCTCCTCCTGCCTACACCCCCATGTCAGGAGTAAGTATTCCATGATCAACCTTCACCTAGTAGGATTTTTGGTCTTTGCTTTCCATGTTTCTTCTCTCTTGTCTCCTCCCAAGTTTCACATGTTGCCTTTGCCAACAGTGAGTTAGGAAGTTCTGCAGTGTAGCTGCCCTTGTAGCTGTCTTTTATCTCAGTGGATAATCCAAAGCTGAGATATCATACAACAATAGCTTCCAATTTTTATCAGAAGGATTTACCTGGGCTGGGCTCATAAATTATGCTTCAAGATGAGGAGGTTATCTTTACTTCCATGATTCTAGGCCATATGCTAAAACGTCAAAACTCACTGATTCTTTAGTTAGGTACTGGAGGTTCAAAGTCATAGAAGCCGCAGAATAGAAATCAATAAGGAAATATCACCAGGAATAATGTCAGTGTACCTTCTACCTTCATGCCATTTATCATGAAAGCTTACTTTGAATTTTATATACAATATATAGACTATTGTGGGAAAAGGACATAAAATATTTTTCTATTTGATCATATTTTACTTCATTAGTAAAAATGTTTAAATATGCATCTACATCATTTTCCTGTGATTTACTTTCCAATAAAAATCATAAAAGGTTAAATGTTTCTAGCCTAACTCAATTTCATTAGCCAGTAGGAAAAAAATTAATAAATACAATACTATGATTTTTTTCTCTGAAAAGCAAGATTTTATATCTTTTTAGTTCATAGTTAAGGAATATAGCTTTAGGAATACTATTATTCCTAACAAGAATTTCTTTCCAAATATGTTTCCGCTGTTAACAGAACCAGTTTGTTTACCGAGATGGAGGGTTCTCCGCAGAACAAGGCATGCCCGTGCCGTACAGAGCCACGACCAGCACCATCCCAGAAGCGCCAGGTGCTCAAGGGGCAGCTGCTGAGATTTTTGATGACTCCTGCTGTAACGGCACCTTACGCAAACCAGCGGCACCCCACACCCAAGAGGACAGCAGCACCCAGCGGTACAGCGCTGATCCCACAGTGTTTGCCCCTGAACGGAGCCCCAGAGCAGAGCTGGATGAAGAAGGCTACATGACTCCTATGCGAGACAAACCCAAACAAGGTACAAGCCAGACGTTCAGAAATGTTCCCTGCATGGGCAGAGAGAGCATGGAAATTGTGAAGCAGGGCAGGGTGGCACACACCTGCAATCCTATCTAATCAGTAGGCTGGGGCAGAAGGATCAAGAGTTCTACTGTCAGCCTGGGTAACTTTGCAAGACCACATCGAGAAAATAAAATAGGTAATATAAGAATGGGATCGTCAGTGTTGAGAAGAGGTAAAATAAGACTTATCAGAGCAAAACAAATCAGATCATATGGACTCAATATATTCTCAGATTTCATCTCTGAAAACTGAGAACCAGATACCTAGAGAGGGGGCTATGTTCTAGCCTTGTCCTTGTAGTAATGAATTTTAGTATAGACATTCCTACATTTAAATTTAAAAGTTTCAAGAATCTGGTAAAAAATTAAATTATGTCTCCCTTATAAGTTCTTTCAAATTTATTTTTTTCAAATTAAAATGTGCAATAGATATTGTGAAAGGGAGAGGAACTGCTCAAAAGAAAAGAACAACTGGGATGGGAGAAAAAAGAAGAGGAAGAAGAAAGGAAGGAAGTTTCTACCAGAGTTTAATATATATAAAAGGTGGACAAAGAGAGTTTAATACATATATGCATATATGTGTTACAGGAGGTGGAATTAAGTTTGAGAACAGCAGCATTGGTTACCAGCCTTATTATTATTACTTTTTTATCTCAGGCTAATACCGATACTCCAGGTGGATTTGTTAGACTGAACCGTACAAAATAGGCACCAACTGGTTCTATCTTACAAAATAAGTATTTTGTATAATTCAAACCAGTGGTTTGCTCCTTTGTCGTTATGTTTGGACAATGAGAATAAACGCTTTAATGATGTTTTGTTGTTAAGCAAGTGCCTGTGTAACACCACACAACTCAACGAGAGCCATGGCAGTGTCCATCAGATTTGTTCTATTAGTTAATGTTTTTCCTTAGATGATTCCTTTCCTCTGTGTAAAAGCTTCCTGGGGAGTTTTAATCAAATTCTTGTTACCAGTGGTACAAGCCTTTATGGCAAGCCAAATAAATTAAAAACACTATTTTTTTTCCTTCATCCAGTTCTCTTGGCATAAATCATTGGATTTTTAAAAAGTCTATAAAAATTGAAATTCATCAACATGGAATGGATATTTAACCCGGGTAGTCTTTTTTTTTTTTTTTTGGTTTTTCTCTGGTACCGGGAACCGAACTCACGACCTTGCGCATGCCAGGCAGGTGCTGTGCCACTGAGCTAAATCCCCAGCCCCTAACCTGGGTAGTCTTAATTTCTATTATAAATTATTGACTTCTGAAAAACAAAAACCACATGCAAGGCAGACAAATGTGATAAAAAAGAACAAGTTATAGGACGAGAATTCTGATCCTGACCTTGTCAGTGCTTTGTTCTATCGGTAATATTTTTGGCCCACTTGCTTCTTTTGTCATATGCCGGTGACAGTGTACAAGGCATTTTGCTGAGAAGTCACCAAAACAAATCTGTGACTTTCTAGTTCTAGACAAAGATGCCAACCATGGCATATTATCTTGGTCTGATTAGCATTTTTTGAAAAGTAGATGTTATTGTATATTTTTTTTATTCCTTCAGAATACCTGAATCCTGTGGAGGAAAACCCTTTTGTTTCTCGGAGAAAAAATGGAGACCTTCAAGCTTTGGATAATCCTGAGTACCACAATGCTTCCAATGGTCCACCCAAGGCAGAGGATGAGTATGTGAATGAGCCACTGTACCTCAACACCTTTGCCAACACCTTGGGGAATGCCGAGTATCTGAAGAACAGTGTACTGTCTGTGCCAGAGAAGGCCAAAAAAGCGTTTGACAACCCTGACTACTGGAACCACAGCCTGCCACCTCGGAGCACCCTCCAGCACCCAGACTACCTGCAGGAGTACAGCACAAAATATTTTTATAAACAGAATGGACGGATCCGGCCTATAGTGGCAGAGAATCCTGAATACCTCTCTGAGTTCTCACTGAAGCCAGGCACTGTGCTGCCTCCTCCACCCTACAGACACCGGAATACTGTGGTGTAAGCTCAGCAGTAGTTTGAAGGTGGAGAGACACACCCGCTCCATTTCCCCACCCCCTCTTTTTCTCTGGTGATCTTCTTTCTGCCCCCAAGGCCAGTAGTTTTGACACTTCCCCATGGAAGACATAGAGATGCAATGATAATTATGTGCTTATCTAACTTGAACATCAGAAGGAATGACAGAAAGAGAAAGACATGAGGAACCACACTGTTTCTTCTGTTCTCTACATGGGTTGCTCAGGAGAGGGTTACAGCCAGAGAAAGATCAAAAAATATCAGATAATACTGCCTACTGTCAAACTGGTTTGCAGCCAACTAATCTACCTTCCTTCCTTCTTCTCTCCCTCCCTTCCTTCTTCCTTCCTTCCTTGCTTCCTCTTTTCTCCTTCTCTTGCTTCCTTCCTTCACTTACTTTTAAGTACAGATGGATGAAATACTCATGCTGTCTGTTCCTATCTACAGTAATCGATGTGTGCATATTCAGTGTCCCTGGAAATCTTGTTTCCATTAGAACAAAAAAAATAGCCATTTCAATAAGATGATAGCGACTGAGACTGAGAATCCCATTTCTTTCTCCTACATTTTTTATCCTGGCAAGTAAAAATGGCCAACCCAGCTTTTACTATTTTCAAATCTCCATCAAATTTATATCTAGTCATTATGTTTAGAAGGCTTTGTGCTTCAAAACAAATCTTTTTATTTGCTCTGGCTTATTCTTTTATATTAGTTTTTCCTCTATTTTGGGTTTTATTTCTAATTGTGAAGATATGTGCATCAAAGCTTCTTGACACAGTTTAAACAAAAAATTTAATAAAATGAAAAAGCCACTATTTTAAAAACAGTCTTAAAAATTTGAGGGAAAGGCCAAGATGCTAGTCAAATGCAGCATCAACTTTAGCTTTCATGTTCACACTGTTGCATACATGTCCCCCCACCCTTTATATTCTTTAACATTTTCTTCTCCTCCTTAAATGACAGTACTTGATTGGCAGTTGGTAATTTTAAGAGTAGAAGAGAAGCTAAGGGGCAATCCTGTGTGGTTTAAGAAAACTACTGACACATTCGGGGTGGTCAAATGGGGAAATCCACAAACTGGAAGAAACACACTGGATTGGGTATGTCTACCTACCAGGCATTCAGAAATGTAGTTTGCACTTAAGCTATAATTTTATTTCTTCTTTTTCTGGACACCATTTTGGATTTTGAATGAAGCAATATGGAAGCAACCAGCAAATTAATTAAGTACATTTTTTGAAGGATAAGATAAAGACAGACTGTGAAAATGCCAACCCAATTAGGACTTTGGAACAGTATCCAGGGATTATGGTGAGAGAGCCAGCACATTATCTACACATAAGATCACATTTGCTACATAAAGAAATTTGTTCAGTTTATATGCTTCATATGAAGGAATGCAAGTTAAGGATTGGCTTGAAATCTATGGAATTTCTAATATGAGACTTTATTTATATTGAGTAGAAGGTAACTCTTCCCACATAAATTGGTATAATAAATTTAAAAACAGACATTCACAGTTTATGGGTAAGACCTTGGGTCAAAATTTATAAATAAATATGAAAAATCATCTCATGCAATAATTTGATTACCCAAAAATATTAATCTTTTGATACTTTACATCATAATTCTTTTTCTTCATATACTGCATCTGAGGTCTAGAACCATCTTTATTTGGTTTTCAAGAGTACCTACTCAGTTAAGATGAGTGATAAGAACTGAGACTCCAGGAAAACAAAACCTTATGTTAGTAATTAAGAAAATATCTCTCATTTCCACAAAATTCTGCTTCGAGTCATTTAAATTTTTAAAAGTTATTTCTTTCTGGTGTTAACACATTTGGAGCAAATAAGTAACAACAACCTCAAGGGAACCAATTATAATAAAAATCTCTATTACTTATTTGGAGAGAGCTTAAAGGGAATAAATACAAAGAAATCTATATTTTGACCTATTTTGAAAATCATAAATCTGTCCACCAACCCAAACCTGAGTGATCCAACTGATATTTACTTAGAATCTACTACAAGCACTGTGTTAAAGAAGGGGTAGCCAAATGAGTAGAATATTATCCCTTACTACAAAATTTTATAGTCTAGGAGGCTTATATAAAATGACATTGTAATTTCTCTGTGAGTTCAAGGAATTAGATTATATGGACCACTTCTTGAGTAACTTTACAAATTCAGGTTTTTAGTAAAGCATATCCTGTAAACTCATTTGGGAAATGATTTAAACATCGTTCAAACAACTGAAGTGGACAAACTGAATTGTTGCAATGTTTCCATTCAAGCACAAACAATTCGACCAGGGCATTGCACCACTGGCTAATTTACCCACCTAGGTAGCAACTTTACCTTTAACTTGACAGCCTATGATGACCCTTGGAGGTGTTGGTATTGGTCTCTTCTTATGCTAGGAGACGTGCAGCAAGCTGAAAGAATGAGTTGAAGGAGGAGAGGAGTTTGTGAGATCCCTTATGTTCAAGTTCAGTCACTAACTTCCCGGGGATAAAGACTTAGAATGACTCAGGGGCCACCATCTAATAGCCGACAGCTCTCTCACTCATTTGGAGCAGTCTCAAGGAAAAGGAGACCTTATATCTGCACTTATGAAGAATTGAACATCAGCCTCTCGTTCTAGACTACATTAATCTGCCTCAAGCTTTCAATGACATTTGTTTGGATACTATAACTTGACTTTGTCTCTACATTGATAATAATCATATGGTTTCTACTGACATTAGAAAGCAAAGTTACTTAACTTGGTAAAGGAAAAAGATATTATTTTAACTGTTAATGTAATAGACATCTATTTAATGAATATAGTCTGTTTCCTCTAAAACCAAAACATCTACATTGGGTAATCTTCCTCTAAAACCTACGGATTGATGCAAATATAACTTAAAATCCCCCAAAATGCTTCTCAGCAGTACCACTTTGTCATTCATTTTGAATTATTTCTATAATATATATTTGATTTCAGTTGTTTGGAATTTTCTTCTTTGTTTTACTTTTATGCCCAGAAATATACTTGAGAGTGCATAAGAGAAAGAAAAATAAATATTTTCCTTTGCTCTAGACAATAATTTATTTATCCAGACAACTAAGATTTAAAAATACCAGTTGAAGTTTGCACAGTGCACTGCAATATCACAACACAGACATCCATGATATCGATGGAAATATGTAGAATCAAGTATGTAAACTTGAGAAGCATAAGCTCTTGGCTTTTTGAATAGTATTAGCAGTACGGGTTAGGAAAAGAGTCTTTCTCCAGAAACGTTCTTGAAATAGCATGAAAAATAATGCATAATTTAAACTCCCTTAGAATGCATTAACTAAAAATAAGATTTTCTTCAGGAATCAGGAAAAAAGACTAACTACAACTTGTAGAAAGAAATAGTGTTTTTCCGCGTGTTATGATTAATACGTGTGCCAATTCCTTCTGAAGGAAGGACATGGTACGAGGATTGCACATATTTCTGGTACTAAGGAAAGAGAGTCAAAACACTGTAAGGCTGAGCTGCTAGATGCTAAGTTGGAGGGACAGATCAGTGTGCTTCCTGAAGTGTCAAATAGGAAAAGAAAATTTAAATAGTTTCAACCGGACAGGGAAGGATGTAAATACAAGGGGTGTTTTTTTAGAGCTAGCTAACCTTTCTTTAAAAACTTGAATTATTCATCCATCTGTGTTGATTATTTAAATAGTATATGTAGCCCATAAGGTAATGGAAAAGGTGATTATGAAAGCATGTATATAAGTGGACAGAACCATGATAATGTTGTAAGATGTAGATTTAGTTAGGTTATCGGGTGTTAAATGATTTTAATATTATTAAATAAATCAAGTTAGGAAACTAACCATAAAGTATATGTAACAAAATAAAATTCAAGCTATGAAAATGTAGGTTGGATTTTGCCTAGTTGAAAAAGACATATATATATTTAAGTTTGCCATTTAAAATTGTTATTTGCTCGGTTTAGCTGAGCGTAGGCATATGTAGCTTCAATTGTGAAAACTTGCTTTAAAGCTCCACAGTTAAAATTTTTCTTATCCTCTTATTCCTTTATCATTTTCTAAATGTATTAAGTGCAAGGAGAATTTTCTTCTATATTTTAGTTTGTTTTGTAAATACCATCTTGTAGCTTTTAACAGGCAAATATGTTACATGTAACATTAAATAAGAGGTCTTAAAAACAAAGCAAAGGAAATGAAATAGTTCTATTACCTTATGCAGAGACAAAAACACAACAAGTGGCATTATTTAGAAAGCAAACAAAATATATTTAATTTGTGACTTATCATTTCTTTTCCCATCATACTCTGTTGCCTCGAAAACCAACAAAGAATTCGTTAAAATTTTTCTGATAAATATATGCTAAATTGAGCATTCTTTCAGACTTTAGTTTTTAGACTGATGATATGCCATGGGACATGTGAGAATATCAGGTGGATAAACTTCTACTTGTTAAAAAACCAGAGAAGCCACGCTGTACAGTATAGATTGCTAACAGAAAATCCTAGTGGGTCTCTGCATATGTGGACAATGTTGTAGCACAGCCTTGTTCCCAGGTAGACACAGAAGGGCAGACTATGTCTCCTACTTACCATTTGCTTAAAAATAAATAACATTATACAGATATAGGTATGATAATTTTAAAAGATCACTATCAGTGGACACCTATTTCTCACTAATATTACAACAGGTCCAGGTTTTATACTTCCAAATAGAATTAACACAAATTTTCTCAACCCAGAGATGCCTTTGCAAAAACAGTTCTCCTTATTATCACGAACGTGCAACTCTTGCAAGCATCACATTTGACCAGGAGCCTTCGTGTTTACTTGGATAGATCTAACACCATGGGCTTCTTTCTTTTCATTTAAATAAAGTACTCTAAAACAGTAGAAATTCCAAACATTCTTTTCAATAACCACTGACTTTGTAGAGGGGCAAAAATGTAGAATGTGTCACTCTTGCAGACCCCTGCCTCATTCCGCTCCCAGCAAAGTGATACTTTGGGCAGAAGGAATAGCTTCTAGAATCTCATGGTGAAAAGACGGTAAGCCCCAATTTCATGGGGTTTTGAACTGCCTCCTGTGGAAAACACTCACCTTTCCAAGTAAGAGATACTTTGTTAAGAATCACAGAAAACTTTATTTTCCCTGAAATTTAGAGGAAAATAGCAACCTTGCTTTTTTCTCGTTGGCACAATGTTCCCCAGGCTTTTCATTTTCTACCACCATAGTTCAAAGTGGCTCTCCTGGCATCATCTCTCTCTTAAGCCATAGTGGATCTCTGTGGTCCCACACTCTGCTCTGTGAAATACTGATTTGGATTTTGCCCTCGAACGTCTAATTTTTCCATAAAAGAGCCTATCAATTTGGATATTGTTTAAGTAACTTCTCAGAGAAACTGCTGTGCAGAGAACACATCTGTGTGTTAAAGTTCAGTCGCCATGAAGATCGATTCTCTTATACGTCCTCCGCTATAGGAATTTGAGATGAGGGAGCCCCGTGATGACTCTTGAAGCTCGTGTGTGTGCATATGTTCTTCTAGGTCTTGGATTTAGTCTTTCCTTACAAACTATGTCCATAACTAAGGAGTTAGTTTTTGCCTGCAAATTAACTTATTTACTTTATTCATTTTATGTAATTCCTCAGTGCAAATATTTTATAGCTGCTGTATTTTATTTTCTGAATGAGGAGTCTTATCATAGCAGTAAAGGCTATTCAGCTTTGAGAACCTCCTGCAATTTTTTTATGGATTATACATCCATCTAACAAACATATAATGAGTGAAGTTTCACCTTAATGCAAATATATGTTATCTAATAGAATACCATCCTTTCTCTCCTTGAGCTCTTCAAGGATGTTTTTCTTTTTAATACTCCAGGGAGTTTCCCCCATATCATGAGAGTGTTATATTTGTACAAATATACAAATATAGAAAAACAAAGCTTCATAACTGCAGGCAATAGTCTAACTTGTCTAAAGCACTTTGCCTTTACTGCTATTTTTACCCCTGATGTATAGAAGTTTCCCCCAGGTCTGTAGCCCTTTTGAAGGAAAATAAACCATACCACCTAGATATTGACATAAATATGATTTTCAAACATCATTTCCAGATATTTCAGTTCATGGAGGGGTTGTACCTTTTCCCTTAATGTGACAGTTATTTTTCCTGTATATTTCTGGATCTCTCAGGGGCTGGGAGGGGGAGTGAGGGGACTACAACCATAGCACTCCAAGAACCCGTTAGGAATTACTCCCGTAATCAAACTACAAAAGTTATTTTCTAAATGTAGATATGTAAGCTGTTGTTTTAAAGTAAGGTACTTTGAAATATGTAGCATAAACTGGTACTGCTGTTAAATGGGTCGATTATTAAACTGAGCAGCTGTGTGAGGGCAGCTAACTTTGAATGCACATCTCACTGGCCAGGGTGTCTCCATCTCGTATCGTGAGCAACAGGGATTGCACTGCTGCATGTTGAAACTGCATTCTCACATGCTTTGACTAGTGCTTCATACCTTTCTTGAGCATCATTATAAGAAAATCAATGTGCAAGACAAATCACAGCACAAGTAAAACATGTCACATGAAATCTTCCCTCAAACAATCATCTCATGCATGCAACAAAGCAGTTGACTAAGATCTGCTTAGGTGACAAAGGGAGAAACTTTACCCAAAAAGCAGAGCTGTGTTCACTTCCTTATGTTCTTACCTTGTAAACAGAAAACAAGCCTCTCTCTCGTGAAGTATCTTCAAAGGATAGGGGTGCAAAAATAACTTGCTGGTAAGCCATCAATGTTTCATTTAAGTCCCAGCATTCAAAGTTAGCTGCCTTTTTGAAATATACAAACAAAAATACTACTGTATGTTTGAAAATGTGAATAGTATTTTTATAGCTCGTTAAAGACATGGCTAGTTGCATTTGTAAATAAGGATAATGTTGCTTTGATTTTCTTTCGTGGACATCTTTATTTGGAATATAATTGTCTCTAGGGTTGATTTGTATATAAGTAATTGGCTTGTGATTGTTTCTTTTTGGTTGGAAGTTATCATTTTGACATTACTTGTGATTCTGTGTTTAGCACTATTGTGATGTGTCCAACCTCTGCACTCGCTTACACAATAGGATATGCCAATTGTGTGTGGTGTAATGTTATTTTATTTTTTTCTATTTTATCTATGAAGGATTATGCACTTAACACATACTAACTTTTTTAATGTTAGGTATATTTTTAGTATAATTTCCCTTATTCATTTTTCTCCAACCCTTCACCCCATTCTCTTTCCTACCCCCAGTTTCTGTGTTATTTGAGAATGAGGGAGAAACAGTATTTTAAATTTACATAATTAGGCTCTTTGGTTAATTCTCAAGGATCCTGTTTTGGCTCTTGGGAAAGAATTGTACCTGTACAAGGCAATTATAGAATGCGAACTGCTTTGCCTCATTCCATACTGATCATCCCAGCTGAACAATTTGAAAACTGTTCTGCCTTTTTGTTACATGAATCTGTCAGAAATATATTTTTAATTTAATATAAATGAAATTCAATAAAATATGAAACAGATGCTTTCTTCTGTGTCAGAAATTTGTTAAAGAAAAATACAGTTGGAGAAGGGGAAGGTTTGTGCAGGACTTGGTTATCTGAAGATGTGAAAGTGGGCTTAGATGGATACAATTAATTATTCTGCAGAACCTCTTAGTTGTTTGTAATGCATTTCATGTGTTTCAGCAGCCAGGGCATATGCCTCTTGATGTGTACAGACTTACTCATCTGTGCAGACTCTGCTTAATTAACTGTGGTTGATTTGTTTTGTTAGGAATAAAATAATTATAAAACATTTTGTAGGTTGGATCCACATAACATTAATATTTTTCTCCTGACATTGCAGTTTACAAAAATGTTTCATGGAAAAATCATTTTTTGTAGAGAACGTCAAATGTTAACATAATACGTACAGTGGGAGAGGGGCTTGAGACCTAGTCATTCAATTAACTAAAGACTTAAGACCATGGAACAGTGGTAGAGATTTCAGAGACTTTGGTAACATGAACAAAACCCTCTTGAAATGTTTTATTGCAACTGTTCTGAGTTTTATATATTCCTCCTTCAGGGGTCCAAAGTAAGGATTTTAAAATTCTAACAATTTTTTGTCAGAAAGCATACTAGTCTTTCAAAGTACTACTGTTACTTGATTACATATACCGTCAACTCATTCTATGGACAAAAAGCACATTTTCAACATAATATATTGTGTAAGTTCCCTTAAATCTGTTCATTTATAAAACTTTATCCTGCTGATGATACCTCCTGCTGCTTGCAGAGAACATACACACTGACTCTCCCCTGGATATGTTAAATTTTCATTCCTAATTGTTCTTGTTTCATAAAGTTCAGGGTGAGATATTGTGTGTAGAGTGTTCAGGGCAGTTGACTTTTAAAGACACTGATGGACTGAGAAAAAGGGAGAAATAATTTGTGTTCTCAGTGCTTTAAGGTACAAGTGCAATTTCTGAGGGCACCATGAGGCTTTATAGGAGTTATATGTCAATGACATGTCCTTTGAAACTTATTTTGCATGTGTAGATCATTTGGTTTTCTATACCCTTTTGAGATATATGTTATTGGAATGGTCCTGATCATCCATGGGAAGAAAATACAACTAAAGACTAGATTGATGTACGCTTTTTTATGTGGTGTTACCCTCAACACTGCATCCTGTGGCTTAGGTATATTTCTTTTCTGTACTTTCTTAACCACTGCTGTTTTTCTCTCTCTGCAAAAGAACCTCATTCTAATAGGATCATGCTATGCTGAAGCAATGGCCATTTCAGGACTGCAAGTCTGCATTAGTACATTTATTACTGCTCTTCTGATACAAGTAAACACTTTGTTCTACCTCCTTATAGTTCATGGAAGAAACTTATTTGTAATGAAGAATCAGGTTATTTTTGTTTAACAAAGATAAATGTAGCTGAGCTTGGTGGCACATGCCTATAGTCCTAGGCCCTCAAGGAGCTGAGACAGGAGTGCTTGAGCAAATTCAAAAGCAATCTAGGCAACATAGTGAGACCTGGTTGAGAGACGGGGGTGGAGAAGGAGAGAGAGAGAGAGGCAATGTAATTGTAAGTACAAAGCTTTTAAAACACATAAAGAGCCTGCTGATTGAGTAGAGTATCATAAATCTGCTTGATAAAGGCACATTTTCCTATTTCACATATGAATGTTACAAAATTTTACACTTACTTCTACCTTATATAAAGTGCTCAAATTAAAAAGAAGCTGATACATTTTCTAGGGTTTACTGCATGTTAAATGGTCACTGAAAACTTCTGAAACAGCGTAGGATCTGGAACTGACACAGGACCAAACCTTCACCTCAAATGAGAATGGGAGGAGGGAAATTCTTGGGGAAGCTGTGAGATACATTAGAAGTTAGGTGCTAAAGTGAAGGTCAAAATTCAAGCTACTCTCTTCTGCCTTACTCTCTAATATCCTGAAACTTGCACATGTTTAATTATATTTATATATATATATGCACATCGATACAGAATATCAAGAAAGTATCTATTATATAGATATGTAAAGATGTATCTCACTCAATATTGCAAACCTCTTCCAAAATTTCTGTTTTCATGCTCTCCCACCACCTGAGACATATATCACACTGCAAGTTACTCTCGTAAAACTGTATGCTGAGCAGGTGTGTAGTTAGCTAATTGTATTTCCCTCCACAGAATTATCAAGCCGTATTGAGAACCACAGGGAGCTAAAGCACTAGACAGCCATCACGAGATTAGAAACAGAAGACTGTCACCAAGATAGCAATTTTAAAGCTATAAACAGAACAGTTCACCACAAGATAGCAATCAGAAGACTGTTAAACCAAATGGTACTCAGGAGACATGTGAATATTGGCATACGTGCTCTTATAAGTCACCCATAGATTTTTAAAAGAAAAGTACTCATCTTCAAATCTGCTTGACTTATTTCTACTTCCCCTTTCCAAGATAGTGACTTCTGCAAAATAATATAATCAAAGATTTCTGCCTCTGACAAACAATATCATCGTTTCTAAACATTAAAGACATCCTATAATTGTTCACTGATTCCTGCTGCATGGGACGCATACATATCACAAAATAACCTGAAGATCCAATCTTAATATCTCATTCCCATTATCTTCAGTATCATATTTTATGTCATCTGCTTCCATATATTGAGGGACTTTTGGAATCATCTTGTCATTAGCATCAAACTATCATGGTTGTGTGGGTCTCCAGCCACCACGACCATGACAATCTTGATTGGATGGCAACAGTTATTGATTGAATGCTTTCTATATGTTTGCTCTCTGTTAAAAACCTTTTATACCCCAGCTTGCTATAACCTTCATAGTTAGGTACTCTTTCATAAATTTGGAAAGTTTTAGAAAATCTTAACCAATTCGTACAAAAAGTGGCAAAGCTAGGACATAAATCCACTTAACATTAAAATATTATATCCTTTATGGTATTGTAGTTACAAGATTAGTATCAATGTAGCAGTTACAACTTTTCCTCACATATCTAAATTCAGATATTTTTATATTATTCTATAAGAAAACTTAGTGCCTTTTCTGGCTCCAGATAACCAAAGAGTGGAAAACAAACTGACTAAGGCTTTTCTCCAAGTCAGGTTGGAGTATATTCAGCCCTTTGCTGCTTTTCCTCATTACTACTTCTCAGAGGTACAAGTTCAGGGAACTATATTATTAAGAAGTCACAAGACTCTGTAATGATGATAAATTAACCCTGCAACACCACTGGCTTATCATACAAAACTATGTCTGCTATGGGTCTAACAGGACCCTTCTAAACTACATATTTGGAGATCAAATTACTTCATCTTGTGGCTCATCTGTCTAAACATTACCTCCGTGATCACAGTGACAAAGAAAAGAAGTTGACAGGTCAAAGAGGAGCTTTCAATTGCCACAGCCGAGAAGTGACACATCACTCCTGCTGATAGTCTCTTGTTTGAAACTTACCACTTGGTCCTGTCAAGTTCAAAGATATGGCAGCTCGCTGATATTGAGTGAACATAAAGTTGTCTGACACGTGGCTGATGTGGCACTGTAAGAATGAAAGGAAATCTCTATCCTTGCCAGTATCGAACGGTGATATATGCTAGGATACACACTATAGCTCTGTTGGTAATTATCACTATTTTGTTCTCTCTTCCTTTGAAATATCTACATCCCCATCTGGTACACAGACATTGGATCTAATGCTCATTGTACTATTATATGTCCTTAAGGGAATCATGGTCCTCGGGCCCTCCTGCAAACTCTGAGCATTTCTAGAGGAAACAGTAAATGATTTAGATGCATTTATTGCTTTCAGGCTCAGAAAACTTGGTCCTGTTACTCATGGCTCCCCTTAACCCTCATTACTCCCAATCCAAGGGCAAGTGAAACCCCGTATGTCTATTTTAATAATCTCAGCAGAGAGTGAAAATAATTTGCACTTCCAAACTTAATATAACGGAAGTTACCATTTCAAGAATCTCCCAGAAATGTAAATACTTGAGAGAATGTATTTCTTCTCTTAACTATAGATGTGGTCTGAGACAAGGGACATGAGAATAGCCTGAGTGCAACAGACAAATATATGAAAATAGGAGTTGCTGATTATCTAGTAGTTAGAGCTATACCAATAACTAAAATGTTATATTACCACAGGAGCTGTATCCTTAAGGATTAGTACATAAAATTTTAGGAGAAATCCAACAAATGACAATATGAAAATTGGGGCTGGGGATTTAGCTCAGCGGCACAGTGCCTGCCTGGCAAGCCCAGGGTCCTGAGTTCGATTTCTGGTACCGGAAAAACAAACAAAAAATATGAAAATTGTTTCCTAGTAGAAAAATTCGGACAGAAAAAGATATAGAATGAGAAACAAATGCTGAGGAAGGAACTAAAAGCCCTTCAGATATGAGAGGCCACAGGCAAGGTGGGTGTAGGCATCAGTGGCTCTATCTTCTAAACAGCTGCCCCAAATTAACTGACACAAAGGGAGCAAAAGAAACAAAGCAGCCCTAAGAGCATAGGCACTTTGGCTAATTTTTGTTTCTTCTATTTCCTGCCAGAACCTTTCTCTGGCATCATCTCCTGCACCAAGGATGGAAATCTCAGATATTTATGATGCCCTCTTGTTTGTACTGGTGAGAACTTGCTTTACATGTACTCAGCAAGGTCTTTTCTTGGGGTATAGAAGTACAAACTCATAAACCCAAATGAAAACAAAGTCTCTGAAGTAAGGGTTTTTGATCAAATTATTTAGCAAGGCTGCTCAAGATGTACTCCAGGTACACAGCAAATATCGCCTTGTGAGGCACAGAAATGGCAACATGGACTACATGGTCCAGGACTTCTGGGTGGAATGGAGAATTTGTGTTTCAGGAATTTCATTGCAGTCCTTGTTTTCTGATTCACTAGAAGAATGAGCAAGACTCCATTCAAAGGTGTATTTACAGATCTGGTTCTTTATGCTTGAAGGACCAAGAGCAAAAGGAAAGAGTCCAGAGAAGGTTTTCAAGTCCTCTCTTTTCTTAGATCAAACAAGGTATATTTTTACCTCTAGCTCAAGTTGGCTTATCTCAGGATCCAGGGTTGCTATAGAGGACTGACCTTAGTTGCTTACTATGCAAACAACAGTGGAAACTGAATTTCAGGGCTTCAAAATGAAACCAGGAGCATCATCAATCTTGAAGTTTGTGTAAATTAATCTCTACAACCCCTGACAATTTGGTAGAGCTTGCCTGATTACTTTGTCTGTATATGACATCATCCATAACTAATGACATAAAGAGTATTCTGCAGGCTATACCCCAGAGGTTAGCCAAGCGTTAATCATAGCTCCAAACACCTCTGGAAAGAGGTAGGATGGAGCCACCAGACCTAATGCTGACTCTTTCCTCACATCTGTGCCTGCATGTCTGAGAGTAGGATGAGGATGCAACTCTATGGTTACCCCCTACCTTCAACCCAAGCATTAAGGTAGAAATTAATAAGAATCATCTCTCTCTCTGTTCTAGAATATGGCAGGTTGAAAAAGTTTTCTTGTGTTTCTTGGGAATAGTAAACTGGAGAAAGTCGTTATAGGGAGCTACTTTTCTTCTTAATGGGTCGGTGAAACCACACCGTAAGGCTGAGTTTACGTGGATGGTTGAGTTCACACTGAGGCCCTAAAAGGAGGAGCCAGCTGTTTACCTTTGTACACTTAATTAGTGGTGCTCACAAAGTCAGCAGGTCTAGCACACACTCAACATTTTATTATTATGAATAAATTATTTTAAAAATTATTTTAGTTTTTACTACCCAAACAATCCACATTTATTGAGGAAAATGACAACGTAGAGACAGCAAAAATTTAAATAATGATCATATGTCAGATGCAAACCCTCGTTTTCTGCAAAGTATTTTCCACAAAGGGGTCATTCACTATATGAATTAATTAAATGTCTTTCCTCTATGAAAAGATGTCAAGAAAATTGTCTCGTCCCACACATAGTCTTTTAAAGCTTATTTTTGATAGTTAAATACTCTATTAGATGGAAATTATATATTTTTAACAAGTTTGTTTGTTTATTTTCTGAAAATACTTACCTTTCTTTGGTCTCTCACATGGATCATATGGTCTTAGGACAAATTTCTAAAGGTAGAATCTTGAACTTGATTAGCGGATACATATTTCAGGGACTATGAAGCACTATTTTACGTGCTTAAATTCACATACCACTTTGGAGTATCTTTCCTGACAAACCCAGAGTCATTTAGAACAAATTGAAAACCTACAGGGCAACCCTTTTGGTAGTTCAGGGCTCAGAACTCCACCAGCAAGGCTTGCTAAGAATATCCACTTTGAAGTTCTTCTCATGAAGACAATGTTTTGCTTTCAAGTGAAGCCTCATGACTGCTCCATAAAGGGGCACTTCCTTATCTTTACATAGCAACCTTTACCTTGACATTCATTTTGATTTTTTTCCTTGCACAAGAGAAATGAACAAAGAATGAATTATTAGGTGGGAGAAAAAATACTGATCAGAGATCCATGACAAAGCTGTTATCAAACAGGAGCCCATTAAGTAGAGACAAATATCAGGATGTTGCACAAATACTCTTTCCTGGTTTACATTACTTCATCTTCAGCTACAACATGTAGCTCCAGATTTGCATTTGTTTTGTGTTAGAACCTCATAATTTTCTCTTGGGAGATTTGAAACAATGTCCTCTATATTATTTTCATATCTCTTACACAAACCAAGGACATAGGTGCTACTGTGTGTTGCAATCCATCTTATTTAAGTAGCACTGATGATAGTGTTGGTACTGCAGCTGCAAGTCAGAAAAGGAAACAGAGGGCACTTAATTTCCTATTTTAAAAAGCATGAGGGCTGTCAGTTACTTTTTCATTGCTAGACAAAATGCTCCAGACTGGATACTTAAAGGAGGAGAGGTGTATTTGGTTTCACAGTTTCATTCCTTAGTTCCTGGCTCCAAGGCAGGAAGGGCATGGTGGAAGTGTCTGGTAGAGGACAGCTGCTCACATCATGGTGGCCAGGAAGCAGGAGAGAGAGAGACAGAGAGAGAGATACAGACAGAGACAGAGACTAACACGGAGAGAGGAGGAGAGAGGAAGAGAGATATACCCTTCCAAATCACGCACTGGTAGCCCAGCTCTGAACAGCAAGACGACCGTAGCACCCACAGAATCCAATCACCTTCTGCCAGCCCTGCCTCTGACAACATGCAGTATTGAATACGATTCCAAGCCCATCACAGCAGGGACCTAACAACTGCACTGTAACCACAAACCACTATTCTGCCTTCATATTTAACTGAACATTTTAACAATGAGATTATACAAAAGCCTGAGGGTGTTGCTCAATGGTATGAACTTGTGCAATACATGAGCCCCTGAGTTCAATACCCAGCAGCAAAGAATATGGAAATATCATCATTTGTTCCCTTTAATAAATAGTCTTAATTGGTTGAGCTCTTTAAGAAGCAAAAACACTCATCCCCCAAAAAAAGTCACAACCTCATAAAACCTTCTAAAGCTAAAAATTATAAATCATAATGTACAGTGCATTCAAAATACCAATGAAGCTTTGGTATCTTTTTGAAAGGAGTTGGAATTGAACATAAAGTCTTTTCTTTCAAGCTTCCACAAAGTCTGCTTCTGCTCCATTCTTTACATTGCTCCAATAAAGCCACTGCTAATTTTATATTTACTGTTTTACACTAATAAATATTTTTGAGTGAAGAAATAGAAATATCAGTTGGATAATATAAGATGTAGAACTTCCAAATCATCTAAATACTATGGATATTTTCACTAATAGTTCATACCAAAGAGGCTTTGAAATAATACCTCAGGGAAAACAAGGGCCTGGACAATAGGGAACTACAAAAATTCTACTGGTCTCTTTTCTGAGAGATCCTAAAAATATATTTGGCTTTTCTAAGAATAATTTTTAAAATGTCTTTCTAGCTAGTGAGTGGTTAATATTTATTTTCAGAATAGAAATAAAGAATATTAACTTTCAGACATTAGAGAATAAATGCTTGACAAATTAAGTGAGACTATGGGACCCACTTGGAACTTACAGTTGGTGTGAAATGTTTTAACCTTAAAGTTATTTGAGATTCAACAGAGGGAATCTCTGACTAAAAGGAAAAACTTCTGAGCAAGGAGGACTGCCATAAATTCCTCCTCAGGGCAGGTTTCAACTCTTGGGACAGAGAACATGAGAAACGCAACTCTAGATCTCCTGTCTGAGGGACTTTCATAGCTCTGCAGAAAATAGAAAGACCACTCATACCGTACATAGCAGACAGACGTTAGCACAAACTTTGTTAGTTCCCCTTTGTTCTCCTAAAAAACTCATTTGTCTTTCTTAAAGGAAGCACATTGTTCATAGAAGCTGTTTCATGTCCTTTTCCCCGAATAAGATGGTTATACAAACTTTTAACTTTAACCATTTTACAAGCCTGTGACTTTTATTTACTGTCATGTAATGTACATATGAATCAACTTCTTTCTTTTGTTATTATTTTGTTACTTTAATTCACAACTTTCAGGTGCTAAAATGAAGAGAAAATAAGGAAAAGATTCTCTTCCCTTATAAGGCTGCTGGATTGAATTAGTAGGCTACTGCTTCTAATCATCTGATTATCAAAATATGATATTAATAGGGTAGAAATATATGATAGCTTTTAAACTTAGTATAATCACTTGGTTCCCTGGTAAAACTAGAAAAATTGTGATGCAGCTTCACAAGGGAAAGTGGTGGCTGGTTCGTGTTTTGTGCGTCTTGAATCAAGTAATTTTTCATTTGTTTTTCTCCTGACTCCATAGTTATACTGATAAAATCAAACTATTTCCCTAGGCATATTCCCCTTGTTTTTATGCTATGGGTTTTGACAACTCCAAAGCCTTAATACTAAATGCTTGAATACCTCCAAGCAAACTCTGTATAAATGTGTAATCTGGGCGCAGGTGAGCATGTTATATTTAGTGAGAAAAAGTAAAGGTCATTTAGCTCTTCGAGGCATATTTTTAAATATTCCAATATCCCTAGGTGCCAACTATTTGTTTTTTTTTCTCTTTCAACACCCTCTATATTTTACATTCACTAGCCTGGAAAGGTCATTTCCTAGAAATTTAATTCTTTTAACTGGAAAGTGCGTGTTTCTTGTTGTTTATTTGGGATATAAGATTTGTTAACTTTTAAGTAACTTACTGTACACAGATGTAGGTGCTAACATAAACAAGTTTACATGTCTGACTTGTGCGACTGCTTTTATATACACTTATAGTTCTTTCCTGTTACACACTGGTTTTCAAACATTGCTTTCCTGTCATTAAACACTGACATGTTAGATTGACATGCAAGACCAAACTGCCATTAATTCCATATTGTACCATTCTGGGATGGACAAATAAGTGCAAGATTTCACCTCTCATTTAAACCATGATTAAAAATATGGTAAAAAAGGATGAGGTAGGATTTATTCCACTTTAAAATGCTTTCCATAACTATTAAAAACTTTGTTTGCAAAATAGTTGACAAAAATATTCCTCTGGGTTATGCACAATAAGAAGGGCATGAAACCCAGAGAATACCTAAGTATGATGGTAATCACATCTGATTTCTCTGTCCCCTGTTTCAGTGAGGCTGGTCTCTCCTTAAATTCAACGACTCTATCTGCAGCCTTGTGTTCTACGTTTCTTGGTTAGCTGCTTCTATGTCTTTTCTTTTCACTCTTTTCACTCTGTTTTGTCTTGTAGTTTGCAGTTCTTCTCTGAATATGTATCTATCTTGGTGCTTTTTTGGCCTGTCTCCCTTTCAGCTCCCCTTTACTACCCCTTTACCACCCAGCTTGGTCTTTCTCTTGGACTTTATGACAGAGGCTACTAAGGAGTACAGTATTGAGGCAAGAGATAGAGAACATAAGTCCCTGCAAACGGGTCTGAAAGGCAGAGAACAAAAGAGGATGCTATCTCTCCAAATCCACAGAAAACACCGGGTGCTAACAACAAGAATACACTTGGGAAAAACAAGAAGATGCATCCACTACAGTCCTCCTGGGGGTGGGGGTAGGGGCCAAAACAGTTCTCTGAAAACCTCAAAGAGCGTTCCCCTCTAACAACTACTTCATACTTTGGGACATATGTGCTATAAAATATCTCAAACATCCAAAAGGAACTCTAAGTTAATTATAATCTCATTTTTATTCTAATTTTGAACATGCTGATGGGTTTTAGGTGCCACGGCAATTCGAGGTCCATAGGAGGAAAAAAACCTCCCCTTCCGAACAGCAAATAGGAGATTTGCTCCTGCTTGGAGTGATTCACTGCTTCTATTCAAAGAGTTACTCCCTCCCTATAAAAACCACACATAAAGTCTGACCGCTGGCTTCTTCAAGGTTGTGAGCTCTTATTACTGACCTCCCCCACCCTGATGAGCATTCCGATCCTTGCTAAAAAAATCCATGTTATCACTTCTCCTTCTGTGTGTCTCCCTCAGTTCTTTGTTTGGGATACCAAGAATCTACCAACCCCCAAAATATTTTTTGAAAAGCCAGCCAAAAGGTGAAAGCTGTAATGGGGAAATATTTTTTCCTCTCTTTTTCTTTTCTTTCTGTAGTATTTGCAGTTTTTCTCTCTGGTTCCTCATTGTAGGCACATACAGTTTAAGGCCATTAGGGGGAATCTACTGATCCTGAGAGAAGATAACACAGTCATGAAACAGAGCAGTGTAGGCTGCTCTGGCTACAAGACAACCCACGCACGTTGCAGACATATGTTCCATGTGTGTGCAAGCTACCATTTAAAATATCTCTTTGGGTTCCATGTTTTCTTCTTACCACAGTCAGCTTTCTCCCTCTCTTTAGGGAAAACTCTCAATGCCCAGGTCTCTTGCTTGAGGAACCACTTAACTTCAGCTTGCTTCATTTGTACTCAACATGATCAAAATCTCATATGGCCCTTTTCCCTAACTGGCCTTTATCCCTGGTTGTGCTTAATGAGGCATTCATTCCATGGCCCCTTCTGTAGAGCTTTAGGTGGGTTTCCAACTTTGTCCCTTGCTTAATTTTATTTTTGCTATAATATCTCTAATATGAACTGCATGGATAAGAAGGGACAGACCAAAACTTTCTGTATGATAAAATGTGGATGCAGAGTACAGGAGAGAAAGCAACTGACCTATTCAGTCCACTAACATATTGAGGGAGTTTGTCCTGTTATTGTACCTTTAGTGACTCTTCAATGACTAACTCAAGAAAATTTATTGAGGCATTATCCTTTTTGTTTTAAAAGGGAAATATTTTGTCCCTTGTCTTCCATGATCAAATTGGTTACTAAAACCCTAACTTTTCATTTTGATTTATTTTATTATTTTCATTAGCCCATGTTTGTAGTATGTAACATTTACATTCCTCGTGTAGCACTGTGCATGTACACAGAATATTTTAAATCCTTTTTAAATCCTCTTTTCATCCCCATTCCCTCTGCTCCCTACCCCTGTCTCCATCTCTTCATCCTCTTCCTATTTTAGAAGGACCTATCTTCCTATTCTTACATCTAACTTTTATCTTGCCCTTTATTTTTAACTTGGGTTTCCCATATAAGAGAAACTATGTGAGACTGAATCTTGTGTGTCTGATTTACTTCACTTTAGATTATGGTCTCAAGGTACATCTAGTTATCTACAAATGACTCAACTTTATCTTTACAGCAGAATAGTACTCCACGGTGTGCCAATTCCACACTGAGTTATTGATCAACATACAGTCTGCCTCCAAGATTTAGTTATTATGAATTGTGCTATTATAAAGAGAACATGCATGGAGAATATTATTATTTTGAAATAGAAAGGTAAGTAGCTTGTCTCTTCAGAGGCAAATAACTGGAGGGAGGGTCTTAAGAAAATTAATAACAGAAAAGGATTATGTCACTAAACCCATTCAAATATCAGGGATTTGGTAGTTTTACTTTAAATCCTTTCTTCCTGTGTACAAAAGCCAAATGGATTTTTGAAAGTAATTCCATTAGGCAAAGAGTTTAGGCATAAGTTAAATCTGTAGAAATTAATTATAATGAGTCCATGGTGCTACATATTTTGGTAGTAAGTAAGTATATTTGAGTTATTTTTCAATGAGTCATCAATGTTTTAATAGAAACTGAGATTATTAAGGTGTGTGGACTTCTCTTTTTTCAAAGTCCTAGAACAAATAGATTAGTGGAAACTCATTCTTCCTTTTAAAGCTTCATATAAATCTCTTTCCAAGAAAAATTTTTTAAAAATCATCCATTTTGTGATATACTTTCAGACAACATATTTTCTCTTCTGTAGAAATCATCATTGGCAATCATGCATACTAGTGGTTTTCTTAGAAGAGGCTCTTCACTTCAAAGCTGGGATTGATATCCTAATTTGTGTCATTTGTAGGAAAATGGGTGCAACTTGAAAACATAATGTTAAGTAAAATAAATCAGACACATATGCTTAAATATCATATGGCTTCTCTCACATGTGAAATCCAAAGTATAAATAAGGAGAAAATAAAAGACAGATAAAAGGAAATAGGAAGATAGGTCTTTTGCAAATGAGAAGGGGACCCAGAGATAGAGTGGAGGAAGAGAGTGTGGGAAAAATTGAGATGTGTTGTGTGTGTGTACTATAACCCACAATGATAGTAATCATTTATGTGTCACAAACATGAAATAAAACAATAAATTGAAAATGAAGGAAAGAGATCTATATAGATGGACAGGAGGAGAAAAGAGGGGAAGGGAAATGGAACAAAAAGAATTAAAATATGTTAAGTACATGTACCTACTACCCAAGATGAATGTATACATTAAATACTACAAATATGTACTGAGAAAAAATTAAAGAAAAGAATCTGCACAGGTACTTTGAATGAACTGAAACCAAATCATGGTAGCAAGAGACAGATTTTTGATCTAAATGCACGATGAGAATTTAGATTAGAAATTAGATTTAAAGGTTTTTTTGTATGTCTTCAAACTATGTTGAAATTTCAATATGCACTATAAACCAAGTGTGAGTGACTATATATGAATTGTAGAACTTATTTTTGCTTCAAGTGAAGATACACCTTAATTTTATAAGGTCCTCTACATCTGTAATCCTGTAAATGTTTATAACTTGATCACTAGGATTTGTAGCGACAGGATCAATTTAAGCATATCTGCTCAGAGACAAAAAAGTTCACTTTTTTAAGTCTCTTGGTTAAAGAGTCAGGATTATTCCTCTTGCTTACTTTTATAAAAGAAAGCACTTTAACAAACAGAACTGCAAGAGCAATTCAAACAGATCCACGAAGTGCAATGCTCCTTCAGAAATCGTACTTCCTGAAAATTCTTCAAAGCAGGGTCCAGAGGCTGTTCATCTCACTACCTGTAGGTTGAAGTTCAGTTTTTGACCAGTTTAGAGATAAGAAGAGCTGCATCAAAAGAGCAATGTGAATATAGCCAGAAGATTCAGACAGGTGTGTAAAATGGCACATCTTTACATTTACCACTAGTAAAACTGAAAGAAAAGCCCATAGAGAAAATAGTTTAAGAATTCTTTCTGCTGGAGTGAATTCCTTACAATAGCACACTTTCACATATGGAGTTTCACAGTCTGAGTTTTAAAAATTGTTTTCCTGTGACAAATAAGTTATGCAAAATGTGAAAGACAAACTTTGTCCCTTGATAAAATATTTACTTTTATATAGGTACTGAGTGTACCTGAGATTCTTTACAGGATAAAGAATCCCAGAGGAGGTTGCAAGGTATGCATATGAACAATATGTCACAGAAAAAAAATGAAAACTATCTCTGATCTGTTACTGCTCCTCTGACAGAAACAAATTGGGCCTACAATACTCAGCATGGACTAGACATGAGGACTACAATGATAACCACTCTTATCATGGGAATAAAAGGATATGTTAGAAAATATCAAGGTAATAATATTTCTTAGTTATTGTGGGCTGATCAGGTCTGCAATCTCCTGAATGAATGTATGGCATAGGCTAAATAAGAAGAGGTAAATGATATGACTGCAGCGCTCCAACAGAATCAAAATCCTCTCACATAATTTGAGATTCTCTCAGGGCTAAGACAATGACTTTCTCTGGGTGACCCATATTTATTTAGTTATCAGAAGAAGGGAGAGGAGTAGTCAAGAAGGGTGACATCACTCAAGGACTTCTCCAAGTAAGGTATTAAATTAATCCACCCAGGAGTGAGATGCCTGAGGCTACAGTCTTTATCTAGTTGAGGATGAATCCAGGTATCCCTGGCTGTGATCTTGTCTCACGCTTTGAGACTTTCCCACTTCACCCACCATTACAGGCCTTAGTAGGGACTCACAGAGGTTCACTTACTATGAGTCCACCATCCATCTCCAGATAAGAAGCCTAAGCCTTGGGCAGACTCACAAGTAAACATGAAAAGCCAATTCATGAATTTAAGTCCTGCTCAAGGCTGCTTTATACTGGTCTCCACCAATCCTTCCTTTTTGTTTTTGTAACTGCAGCAGGGGAAACATGGCTAGTATTGTTAAGTTTGGGATCCCCTGTAGCAGACTAACAACAGAGGTAAAAAACTCAAACATATTAATATAATTTGTCCATTTTAAAATCCTTGATTGATCTGTTGCCAGCAGACTTCACCACTGGTTTGAAGATCTCATCTCTCCATGGCCACACATTCCAGGATGGCATCCATATTGATGATTTATGACAAGTTATGGTATCTCTTTATGAAGTGGATTTGGTGGATCCTGGTAGAAGGAATCTAGCATACTTACTGTTGGTTTCATCTGTATGGTTATTTTGAGTCTGGTAGTCTAGGCAAGAATAACCAATTTTTTTTTTGGAAAACAGTATTATTATGGTACTGTTTAATACATCTTGTGGTTATACTTTTCTGTTGGATGTTTAAGACCAAGTAAAGTGAGACCTGTATTAACTAAAATGAACTTATTGCTATCAAGGTCAGCTAATTTATCTCAGGATTTACCTTGGAACCACGTACAGTGCCTCTCAATTCTTCTGTCAGTGTCAGCCTTCTAGAAGAGTCATAGCCATTGCTATACCAAGTTGCTTTCTCTGTAAGCTTCAGATATTTTTCTCTTCTGGTGACTATCCTTAGGCACTAAGGATATACACTATGTAATGTATAATGTAATGACATACACTATGCACTGTATAATCAGTTTCCTCTGTGGTCCCACAATCTCCTTAATCAGAAGATAAGGGACTCAACCAAGTTATAGGATGTCACAGCAATGGTTCTTATGGCCGGGTTCCTCATTGTCCTCAGAAAGTCTAGGGCCAAAATATTGGCTTTTGGCTTTGCTCTTAGCCCATCTCTTTTTCTAATTTTTGGTCTCCAAACCTCAGTTGTTGAACATCCAGAAGAGAAGGTTAAATATTGATTTAAATCAATAGGCAATTTTATTACAACGGGATCAATTCCAATTGTAATGGGAGAGCCTTGAAATATAAAGGATAGACAGGGAACTGTTATTTTTTACCAACCCAGGATGTTCTAGTAGAGGAATCCCTATAGAATGTTAACAGAAAACAGTTATATAGTTTTACAGAGAAAATTTGAAATCAACAACCATACACAGTAGTGTAGCACAACAGGTGTAATGACATTTTTGGAATACATTTCAAACTTCATCTTGGAATAGAATAACCTTTTTAGTAAATCATCCCTACCTAATACATAAGAAGCTTTTACCTATTTTGTTGTCCATTGATAGGATGTCACTGAAGAAATATATAACATTTTCTGGGCTGTTCCATACCTAAGCATCTCTAAATATAGTGGCACATGCATAGCATATACATCACATAGGTTTTTGCTAAAAACTATCGTTTGACTGATGATCTTGTGTTGATTTGACATAAGCCTCTTATTACAAATATCTGGAGCACAAGAGAAAAGCAGGTGTCTATCACTATAAACAATTCCATTTTTACATTTTAGATTACTGTACATTTGGAAGGCATGAATACATTTAATACACTACGAAATTAGCAATAACAACTTGTCATTATTTGATTCCTTAATTTAGTTTTCTACCAAGAACATCTTTTCATGAGAAAACATTATTTTATTTTTTGAAGCATTATTTATTTTTTTGAACTTAATCTTTTGATGAGGACCAATGTAAATATATCACAATAATATATTTGATCAATATTTATTGGGGTGTCTCCCATAAGGCTGTGGAGATTATTAGGGTTTCCCATACATGAACAAGGACTGGAAGAATGTGTCTAGGCAGCTGCTTCCTTATTCATCAAAGGGAGTACTGTCCAACAGTTTCTCCTCACTCTAAGGGATTTTTGTTTAATTATCTTAAAAAATTTTTGATAACCAATGAACATACAATCTCAGTACTTAACACATTAAATTTGAACAACTAGAGACTCTCAAGTCATAATATATAAACAACTATATGCATGACATTCATAAAACCAATTTTGACATCATTTTGACCAGCTGGCAACCTTGGTAGAAGCATATCCTTCATTTTAGAAGACATTTATCTATAAGACAAACTAAATTACAGACAAATGCTTCAAAAATGTAAAAATAAAAAGGAAGAAAAATTTTCTGAGCTCAAATAAAACAGCTGTTTACAGATTGGACAGAGAGAAAAACAAAGACACACACATGAGACAATTGGCTTATAAATGCAGATTATACTCAAATATATTTTTGGCCAAATTGAATTATAGAAATTTTTATAATTTTTTAAGTTTGTAATTATAAAAAGACTAGTCAGAACTTTTAAAAAATAGGTCAATTAGGAATCTCTTATAAGAAGAATTTGAAAAAAATTAAAACATTTTATCTAATTTAGGGCCAATCATGTCTGGTTCATGATAAATCTCAGGTGGAGAATCTACCCAAGTAATGAGTCTATGTAATGATGGATTAGGAGCATAAGTCCAATACACTGCTTCTGAAGCAGGCATTATACATAAGATACTGCCAGCAGAGCCATTAAAGCAATCAAAAGATTTTTCAGGGGTTGGTGGTAGATTGCCTGTCTGAATGGCAAGTCCCTGGGGACAAGCCTCATGGGATGGGCTCATCCTCTGGAGGGCTCAGATTGGCAGAGCCATCACACAGAACTGTCTGCAGTGTCAGTCATGTCTCTTGCCAAGGTTGTACATTCCTGGATGGCAGCCACCTTGTGGATAAGTCACCTGTTAGGATACAAGCATAACCTCTTCCCCACATTATTAGCTGAACTGGTCCTTCCCATTTCCCTGTGTTGATGTCCTTCCAAATCACTGAAGCCCTATGTTGGGCATCATTGCGGGATGTTGACCAATGAAGTTCTGCTGTGATCAATTTATTGTCTAGAGCTGTATTTTAAAAGTTTAGAGCAAAAACAGCTAAATCTAACTGTGTTTGTGGGGATAATTGCATTCCTTCTTTTTGTTTTTGTAATTGAGTTTTAAAAGATAGGTATGCTCTTTCTACAATTGCTTGTCCTTGAGGGTTGTAAGTGATTCTTGTAATGTGTTTAATATGCCATAGTTGAAAAAAGAATTGTAATAGTTTACTAATATATGAAGGCCCATTGTCAGTCTTTATGGTGTGTGGAACAACCATAGAAGCAAATGCTAATAAGCAATGTTGTTGAACATGGCCAATTTTTTCTCCTATGTGGCAAGCTGCATGAGTTAAAGGAGACTATGTATCAATAGATACATGAACATATTGCAGTTTGCCAAAAGAAGAAAGGTGTGTAATATCCATTTGCCAAATATCACTATGTGTTAAACCTCTGGGGTTACTATCCTCTCGCGGCACAGGCCTAGGCACATTTTGAAAAGGAGGACAGTATATAACAATTTGTCTTGCTTGAGGCCTGGATAATTGAAATTCTTTTGTTAAAGCCTTACTATTTTGATGATAGTATGAATGAGATTGTCTAGCTGCATCAAATGGAGTAGCAAAATTGATTAACGAATCAGCTTGCTGATTCCCATGTGTTAAAAATCCAGGTAGATTAGAATGAGACCTTATGTGACTAGTATAAATGGTGTCATTTGATTGTGAATTGCCTTTTGTAGCTGAGAACCAAATTAAATAGAGGTGGATCTAAAGTTGGCTGAGGGTGGACCTCTTGAGTGTCTGAGTAAGGTAGACAGCATAGGCTGAATCACTAGAGTTAAATTGTTGTATGACAAAAAAAAAGCAATAATTTCAGACCTTTTTTCAGAAAGTTCTGGAGTCTATTCCCTGTTAATAATCCTTACTCTAAATGGCAGCCTTGCCCTTTGATGAACCATTAGTAAAGTAGAATACTGCATCAGAAAAAGGTTCAAATGTAGTAATTTTTATAATAATACATGAATGACTCAGAAAAATTGAAAGAGAATCACTGGGAAAATGATTATCAACTTGTTCTATAAAATCTGCAAATGCTACTTGCCAAAATAGAGCTTGTTGTAGCAGAGTCAAGTATTGATTTAAATCAATAGGCAATATGATTACAACAGGATCAATTCCAAAGAGTTGTTTGGATAATTTCCTTCCCATGACCTTCTCTGGGTGGCCCACATTTATTTAGTTATCAAAAGAAGGGAGGGGAGTACTCATGAAGGGTGGCACCACTCAAAGACTTCTGCAAGTAAGGTATTAAATTAATCCACCCTGGAGTCAGATGCATGAGGCCACAGTATTTGTCTAAAGTTGGATCCGGGCATCCTTGGCTGTGGTCTTGTCTCATGCTTTGAGACTTTCCCACTTCATCCAACATTATAGGCCTTAGTAGGGATTAGTGACTCACAGAGGTTCATTTACTATGAGTCTGCCACCCACTACCAGACAAGGAGCCTAGGTCTTGGGCAGATTCAAAGTAAATAAACAGCCAATTAATTAATTTAAGTCCTGCTCAGGACTGCTTTATGCTGGTCTTCATCAAGGAAGCCCATTAATTCTGAAAAGGTGAAAGATTACATGGGCAAAGAAGACAATCCAGTTATCTTAGAAAAAAGGATTACTTTCAATTCTAAGCAAACTTAGATCCACCTGCCAAGGAGGGATAGTTATTGATGGGACTACATTTCTTTAGCTAGTCAGCCCCAGATATCAAGCAAAAGTTGCACAACTTCAGATGGAAACTCAGACCCCTGTAGCCTATCTGCTCAACATAGCCTCTCCTATGTTCAGAATTTGAGATCTGGGGGAAGATAATGCTTTAAGTACACTCAAGCTCTCCAAGAGAAAACCCAAGGCCAATCAAGGACAGAGTTCCTACTTTAAATCAAGATTACTGGACACTTGATGTGTAAATATTTTGTGCCACTGTCCAGGACCTGTTCCATAAGCCAGGAGGCTAAAGTGACCAATCTATGGCACTAGAAGACTGACTGTCCCTACTCCAGGGGAAGGGGTAGGCCAGTGAAAACGCACTACTTGCTCTAATAAAGATGACTGATGGGTCCCAGAGCAAGCTAGTGTCCCTGCCTGTTGATATCTCCATAGCTTGTGAGAAGCCCCAGGTGATCCTCGATGTCATGAGTATGCAAATTCAATTTCTTGATACAAGGGTAACTTATGATATTTTAACCTCCTTCTCCAGTAAACCTTGGTCTATTTCTGTAGTCATAACTGGGCAAGAAGGGAATCCTATTCAGAGCTTCTTTACTCCTGTTTTCACAGTTCAATTCAAAGACCAACCATGAATTCCTAATTGCCCCATGATGTCTTACTTCCTGATTGAAGAGAGACCTATTTTTAAAATTAGACCTGTTCTTTAATTCTGAAAGAACCCACAGATTTTACTTCTCAAAACTACCTCAAAGCTCCCACTCAATTAGTCAGCCGCTAAATAGTGCCTTAATAAAATACCTAAAAGACAACAGACATTTCTTGAATATTGAGCATCTGATTTTCCCAGCACAAGTGTGCATAAATCATGGTTTGAAATTCTCAATTTGTACAGTTATTTGATTTATCTTTCTGTGATCCTATTTACCTCACCTATCTTAGTGACTTTCTTATCAGTGGGAGTAAAATACTCTTGGTGGAGTCTTGCTGATTTCTGGACTGTCCTCAAAGCATCTTTCCTGTTACTTCGATCAAAGCATTTGGCTTTTTAAAAAATGCTCATCATTTCAGGAACCATGCTTTTCTCAGCCAAAATCTTAAAGGCCAGATTTTCAGGCTCTTTCTGTCTGGTGAAACTCAAAAGTTTTAAAAATCACATACTTGTATCATTTGCTCTTGATTCTCCTCATAGAGCTGGCTAACATCTCCCAAAAGTACCCATACCACAGACTGAATGTTGAGCTGCATTGAAATTTCTTACGTCAGACCAATTAATCTGTCAACCTTAACCTCAGTCCTTTGCTGATTCTCAGGACATGAACAAAATTTAGACAGCGTTTCTGTTAGCATTTAACACATATCAGCATTGATAATGGAGTTCTTGTTTGCAACTGAAGTATCATGAGGTTTATCTTTACTACATTCACTTCTATCACGCATTTTTATTTTATAACTGCTGCTCTAGCCAGTGACTCCAAATCTTTCTAAATTCCAAACTGGGAGCCAATCCAAAATCTAATCCACATGATCAAGTATAGTAACAGCCATTATTCCACTCTTGGTACCAAAACATTAGTCGCTTTCACATGCTGGGTCAAAATACCCAGAACGTACAAATTACAAGAGAAAAGGTTTTTCTTTTTTGTGTCACAGTTATGGTAGACAGTTCGTTAGCTCCAAGGCACAATGGTATGGCCCAAAGGCCTAGTAAAACCAACTCCTCATGTCTTGGCAGCCATTAATCAGAGAGAAAAGGAAGAAACCTGTGAGGGTCGCATACACTTCTAGGTCACACTTCAAGTGATCTACCTGTTCTTGCCAGACCATACCCCTAACAGCATCTGAGCTGTATCACCTCAAAATTCAATCATCTTCCAAAACCCTTGTCTGAGAACACATGAGAATTAGAGAGGACATTCTCAGATTGAACCATAACATCAACTTACTGTCTGATGCCATTTTTAAACAAGAGCCCAAAATGCAAACTTTTACACTGCTACTTCCCCATAGCTCAGCAGGTCATGTTTTATGTGAATCAAATATTTTCTGACCCTAGATATAACAGTTGCTGGGTTTGTATTTCTACCCATCTAGACAGGAGGCTTACAGCAATACCTACAGATGGCCAAGAAATCTCCAAGACTGGGCAGTGGTCAATAGCACCTTCCATAGTCAGACAGGGGTTAAAGACACCATGGTTAACACTGATATACTCATTCACTTTCACAATTCTATGCCAATATCTGCACCTGTCATTTCCAATATACATTTTAACTGACCTACTTCAGTATACATTAATGCTACCCACTCTAATTTGCACCAGATGTTTCAGAAAGTTGCTTTTAATCACTCCCTTACTGTTTTCACTGTCCCCTTGGGGAAAAGGGGGAGATATTTATAATACTGGGAGGCCTCTTATAACACTGGGGAAAATAATTTCTATGCATATATCTACACTATATAAATTTCTTTATGTCTCAAAAATAGAACACCCAGCAGGAGTTGTCCCTTCTTCCATTAGTAAGGCACAAGACTGTGTATACAAATCCCCTAATTTCTTTTAATAACCCTAAGGACAACCAGGCCTAAAAAATAATCAGTAGTCCAGTTGATATATTTTGACAAACAGCTTTTTCTGCAAGATTCATTTCCCTTGTGTGAGTCAAACACACTGTGTGTATCACCCTCTGGCCCCAGTTCAAATAGGTAGCAAAAGACCCTATTGGGAGGCTCTTGGTTTCCCCTTGACTCAAGCCCACATCCTGGACATACAGTAATTTACTTCTGCCTCCCAGCAATGAGGATAGGAAAATTCACCATTTTATACCTAGTACTAGATTGAAAATTCCCAAATTTCACCAGTCAGGTACCTCTTGGTTGACTTTTAAAAGATATTACCCCAAGCCTTCTTGCTATTCCCCAGACCAAAATAGCTAAGTCCATCTCTGTTCTTGCTCTTTTGGCCAACTTGGCTGGAATCAGCTTGGGCATCAGCAGACTAGCACATAGCATCTAGACAAGAGATATCTCCCTTTCTTTGAACCACCAAGTGTTGAAGCTGGCATCTTCAGTATAGGTGATCCAATGGCAATTTAATTCCTTGACCTAGGTAGCCAGCCATCCAAAACAACCTGACTATACACTTACTTATAGCTATTCAAAGGAAAGCCTGAAGAATGCTTAGAAAAGACTGCTGCAAATACATCTGAAGCACTCCTAGATAGCTTGTATTCCATAATCTAAAAGGCCAGAGAAAATATCTTAACTATCAACAGTGGCCACTATATCAGTTCAGTTCAAAGATAAATATTTGTTCTTAGTTCTCATGGCTAGCTACCTTTGCTAGACCCCTGGATATATAGTTCTGTTAATTTTTGGTCCATTTCTGTTTAACCTAATAACTTCTTTTGTTTTTTCAGGAGTCAGCAAATATGTTAAGCAGATAATCAGTTGAAGATTATAGTCCATTCCTCCAAGACTCAGTGCAAAAGTGTCCAAGGCCTCCCTCCAACCTCTCATTCATTGAGGAAAGAATTTCATCTAGGCAGGAAATTCGATCCCCAACAGGAAGCTGTTCCAGAAGAACTGAAATCCTTGGAATTTAGCCAATCGAAAAGTAGAATGGAAATCGTGTTGCTCAGTAGTTAGATGAGGCAGGAAGTAGAGAAAATAGGTGCCTGGAGGGAGACCTGAAAGGCAGAGGATAAAAGAGAAAGCTAGCACTTCAAAAGCATAGACAGCACTGGCCCTACCAAGAAGACCATTTCTGGTAAAAACAAGGTTATGCATGTGTTATAGGCTTTCGGGGGGCCTAAAATATCTCTCTTAAAATCACAAAGAACATCCAGCTCTAACAACTAGGCCATACCTCTGGACATATGTTCTATAGAATATCTTGAACACCCAAAAGTAACCCCAAATTAATTATAAGTAATTACAATCTCATCTGCATTGCAGTTGTAATCCTCATGATAGTCTTTGGGCCAAGGCAGTTCCACAAAGGTCCACAGAACAAAAATTACTCCCTTCAGCAGAAAGTAGCCTTGTTCCTCATGGGAGAAACTGACTGTATCAGTTGCAGGAGTTACTCCCTCCTTGGAGACTGTGATGTCTGCTTTCTTCGAGGCTGTGAGTTTTTCACTTACTTGTGCCAACCCTATGGAGTGTATTCATCTTTGCTAATAAATCTGTGCTTCCACTTCTGCTTCTGTGTGCCCTGCTTATTTCTCTGTTGGGGGCAGCAAGAACTTAAAATTGCCACTATCCCTAACAACAGTATGGCCATTGTCTTTGAGGGTCTGGGTTGCCTGGACTCTACACTGCCCTCAGTTTTTTTAGTGCAATTTCTTTGTGCTTCATGCCCCAGTTAAATATTTCTGCAGAAATTATAGAATGATTGGTATTAAATCTTTTCAGTTTTTATGAAATATAGATGCTTTTTAATCCACACTGTGACATACAAATATGGAGCATGATTCATCTCAAGCTGATCTTAGCCTCTTAAATCATTTTTCTCTTTCAATTAAAAATAATTTTATGCAGGTGGAAATGGCTTTTCTAAGAAAATTCTCAGATCTCAACTTTTTATTCCTTTCTAATCTATTTGGTTGCTCTACAGCTAGGTAGAATACTTTTTCCTTAGGAAATTCTCTATATTTTAAGGCTCCCATTCTTTTCTCTCATTTCCACATGTATTTTTATTATTTTCAGTAAGTGATTATAAGCATGTTCCTATAACTATAAACCTGAATATTTCCTTGATTTTGAGGTATAATAGCAATAAGAAGTCTTAGTTCTAATTCCTGTCAAGTTTTGTGTGTGTGCATAGCAAATCACTCAATCATTTTGAGCCTCAGTTTCTTCATCTATAAAATATGAAAGGTTGCCTAGAGTACTGCTTTTCAGCCCTTTGGCCACCAGTTGGTTGAGAAACAGAGTCCCAACTCCACTTGCAAGACCAATTCTTCGCAAGCACTTCAGTAAAAAGATCAACATGAGGCCTGCACACTACATTTCTAACAAATCCTGCAATTTCTGTGGCCCATAGTCTGCACTTAGATTCCAGACTATTTGCTCACTGCCAAACATGCAACCTTGAGGATGGTCTTTTTTTTCTGAAAGGTTTGTAAGCTATAAAGTTCTTCCTACCCTTCCAGTCACAGTTCAGTATTGCCTTCTTCATGATGTTTTTGTTGATTATTTCTTTGTTATGCAAACTTCAATTCAATAAAGTCAATACTCAAAAATCAATAGCATTCTTTTATATAACAACAAACTTATTGAGAGATAGATTAGGGAAACCACACTCTTCACAATAGCATCCACAAAAGTGAAATACTTAGGAATCAATCTAACAAAGGAAGTAAACAGTTTATATATTGAAAATTGCAGTACTCTGAAAAAGGAGATTGAAGAGGATATCAGAAAATGGAATGATATTGCTTGCTCATGGATAGGAAGAACCAAGATAGTAAAAATGGCCATACTTTCAAAAATGTTACACAGATTTAATGGAATCATGATTAAAATATCATTAACATACTTCACAGAACTAAAGAAAACACTCTAAAATTTATCTGGAACCAGAAGAGTCCTAGAAATGCATAGACAATCCTGGGCAACAAAGCCAAGTCAGGAGGCATCAAAATCCCTGACTTGAAATTATACTGCAAAGGTACTCTGATAAAATCAGCATGGTATTGGCAAAAAAAAGACCTGAGGAACAGTGGAACAGATTAGAAGATGAGGACACAGCTACAAACGCACTCAACCTCCTTATCTTGACAAAGGGGCCAAACATGTTCGCTAGAAAAAATGGTTTTTAATAAAAGTTTTTGGAAAAACTGGTGCTCTACATGCCAAAGTCTAAAACTGGACCCATGTCTATCACCATGTACTAAGCTAAAGTCAAAATGGATCAAAGATTGACATATTAAAACAAAAACACTAAATCTACTGGAAGGGAAAGTAGGTCAAAATCTTGAAGACCTATGAGTAGTTATGGTCTTTATAAACAAAACCCAAACTGCATGAGAAACACTTCAAAGACTCAACAACCAGAATCTCATCCTATAAAAAAGCTTTTATACCTCAAAAGAAATCACCAGTAGAGTGAAAAGACAACCCACAAAGTGGGAAAACATTTTAGCTATTTCCTTTCCAGGTATTTTCCCAGAAGAATTAATAACATCACACCACAGCAATATATGTGCAACCATGTTTATAACAGCACAATTTGTCATAGCAAAATCTTGGAAACAACCCAAATGCCCATCAACTGAGGAGCAGTTAAAAAAAAGATGTGGTATTTTTATACAAGGGAGTATTACTCAGCTATAAAGAAAGATAAATTTGAGGCTTTTATTGGTAAATGTATGCAACTAGAGACCATACTCATAAGTCAAATAAATCTGACCTACATGTGTAAACACTATATTGTCTCCCTAGTGTAAGAATCTGAAAGCATAAATAAAATCTGAAAGGTACAATAGATATTGTCAAAGGAAAAGAAATGGTTCAATAGGAAAGATCAACTGGGATGAGGGAAAGAAAAAAAGAAAGAAGTAAAGAAAAAAATTATATATATGCATAAGATAACTCAGATAATTGTACTACTAGTTTCTACTGGTTTATTGAGAGGAATAGTTAAGGTTTAATTCTTTGATCAATCTTGCATAACTATATCTGGTAATCTGAGGGACTACTTTGAAGATAACAATAAGTAATATAACAACCATTGTTTATTTCCTATCATTTTGTTTTAAATTCTGTACCTTTTTTATAGTTTTTGTGTTTTTTTGTCTTTGTTTTTATTATTTTGCTTTTGTTTTGTTCTCTTTAAAATAAAAAAAGAAATAACAAATTAAAACAATCATAGAGTCACTAACATGGCAACTTTTCTGTTTGCAGTTTGATTTTTATGAGCTTGTCTTTTCTCTCCATTTTCTTTTAAAGTCCTTGAATATTATTCCCTGTCCAATCCACACACAAGCACTCTACCTCATTATAAGAGCAGTCATTTGCAGATTGCAAGAGCATGGGAATCACTAGCTAAATAAAACTGATTTTCAGCACCCATTTTCCCCAAAATTCTGATTTTGTTGGTCGTGGCTTATATAACTCTCTATATGAAACAGTTCTTGGAATACTGATAGGTAAAGGACTTCAGTCTGAGCACAACTCTGGAGTAGAACTCTAGGATTAAGAGTTAGAAAAGTTTGGGCTCGAAACCTCAGTTTAATCCTGGAATCCTGAAAGAGTAACCATTCCTTTCATTTTGTGCTCCATCAACGAAATAAAGATATTAATATATTTTAGTATTTAAGAAAGAGATACATGAAAATGCACAGAATGTTTTTTGTTTTTCTCAAATTTCTTATTGATAATCATGTTTTAATAAAATTTCTATTGAATTGTCTTCCTGATTATATCTGGGTAAGATCAAGTCTTCTACACTGGATTACACTGTTCCCAGTAATTGCCTCATCTCAGCATTTTTACACACTTTAACTGCTTATTTGTCTAACTTCTTTGATTAATTGTAAGATCCTTGAGTACAGGGATGATATATGTTCTAGGATCCTGAGTGTTTTATTGAATATAGAGAAGCACAATACATAGTAGACTAGTGATTTTGGCATGGAGAGAGAGAGGTATCAAAAAGAGAGAGAGGAGAGAGCCAGGAGAAAGGAGAGAGAAGAGAGAGAGAGAGA